>NC_034181.2:14517357-14892357 GCF_002021735.2 Oncorhynchus kisutch
GACTGGGAGAGAGAGATGGGGAGAGAGAGAGAGACGAGGAGAGAGAGACTTTGCTGCTTTCTTTGGAGAAGAGGAGAGGGTAATGGAAAAGACAGCATTGTGTACTAGTAAAGACCACAACATGATAACGACCACCGCATATTAAAGACCACCACAAGTGGCCTACCTGCCTTCAGGGAGCGTGGAGAGAGGGAGGATGTTGCAAAGGGATTGGATAGATCTGCGTGTGTTAAAGGGCACCACATATTGCCCATCTGCACCTCATCTGCCAGTCTTCTCTTAATACCAACTGTGCATGCGGAGGGAGGGGGGGGGGGGGGGCAAGGGGAAGAGGGGAAGAGGGGGGGGGGCAAGGGGGAAGAGAGGAGGGGGGCACAATGCATCAGCCCTTTTATCCTCTCCATTGAATACATCTCAGATCTGTGTCTGTGTCAAATAACACCTGGGCGCTCCATCTTTCTCTTAAAAGCACATGCAGTGAGCAAAATACCTTTTGAATCAGACCATAACATTTCAACCAGACCATACCATTTGAATCAGACCATACCATTTGAATCAGACCATACCATTTGAACCAGACCATAACATTTGAACCAGACCATACCATTTGAATCAGACCATAACATTTGAATCAGACCAGAACATTTGAACCAGACCATGACATTCCAACCAGACCATACCATTTCAACCAGACCATAACATTTGAATCAGACCAGAACATTTGAACCAGACCATGACATTTCAACCAGACCATACCATTTGAACCAGACCATAACATTTGAATCAGACCAGAACATTTGAACCAGACCATGACATTTCAACCAGACCATACCATTTGAATCAGACCATAACATTTGAATCAGACCAGAACATTTGAACCAGACCATGACATTTCAACCAGACCATACCATTTGAATCAGACCATACCATTTGAATCAGACCATACCATTTGAATCAGACCATAACATTTGAATCAGACTATAACATTTGAATCAAACCATAGCATTTTAATCAGACCATAACATTTGAACCAGATCATACCATTTGTATCAGACCATACCATTTGAACCATGTTGGGACATTGTGAGTTCCTGCAGCTAGTTTTCAATGCGTTAGCAGACCATTTGGTTTGTATCATACTGTGGTGGTCAGTGCTCACATGACCTGCCTGTCTGCATGTCTTCCTGCCTGACTGTCTGCCTGCCTGTCTTCCTGCCTGGAAGAGACAGGGAGACCAATGTTCTGATGTTCCGTTGGTTTATGATGCATTAGTCAAGTGCTAAACAACCTGGTAGCCTGGCTGTGGTGATGTGTGGTCTGCTGCTGGAAGAGGACTCCGTCTGTAGTGAGTCATGAAGAACAGACACTTCCTCTGACCCCCTCTCACCTCCAGACCCTCCCTCTGACCCCCTCCAGCTCTCCCTCTGACCCCTAAACCCTCCCTCTGACCCCGAGCTCTCCCACTGACCCCCAGACCCTCCCTCTGACCATCTCTGACTCCTAGACCCTCACTCTGACCCCTCTTGATCTCCCCCTCACCTCACCTCCTCCTCTCCAGCTCCCTCTCATCTTTGGACCAGTGGAAAGGAAATGAAAGTGTTTTCTGAAGTTTGACGTTTTAATCTTACTTGCAAAAGTACAGTGAAATGGCTTTATTGCAAGCTCCAAACCCAACAGTTCAGTAATCAATAACAATGTAATACAAAAAATTACAAGGTAAAACAGAAACACACCGAAACAGTGTGAGCTATACACAGGGTCAGTTCCAGTACCATATGTACAATGTTCTGGGATACTGGAGTGATAGAGGTAGATACACTGAGTTCCAAAAGTATTGGGACAGTGACACATTTCGTACAACGCTGTGTACTACTCCCTTCACAGATCAGCGCAAACTGGCTCTAACCAGAATAGAAAGAGGAGTGGGAGGACCCGGTGCATAACTGAGCAAGAGGACAAGTACATTAGAGTGTCTAGTTTGAGAAAAAAAAGCCTCACAAGTCTTTAACTGGCAGCTTCATTAAATAGTACCCGCAAAACACCAGTCTCAACGTCAACAGTGAAGAGGCGACTCCGGGATGCTAGCCTTCTAGGCAGAGTTCCTCTGTCCAGTGTCTGTGTTCTTTTGCCCATCTTAATCTTTTCTTTTTATTGGCCAGTCTGAGATATGGCCTTTTCTTAGCAAATTTGCAACTATCTGTATTAAATTACTAAAAAGTTAAGTATTTGGTCCCATATTCATAGCACGCAATGACTACATCAAGCTTGTAACTACACATTTGAAAGCAGTACTACAATGTGACGTCATCTATAAATATGGGTGGATGTCTATTGTTCTCCAAACGCTGATGAAGGCTGTCGCAGAAACAAGTTCTTTTGACCTCTGCTGATAAGAAATAAGCCATTAAAATGCAAAGAATATTTCAGTGAGTGAGGGTTTTTCCTTTCTTTCTGAATGAATTAACGAGCATTTGAATTGAGCATTAAAGCTAGAATCCTTAATTGAAACAACAACAAAGTGGGGACCCCGCCTCTGTTTTGGTAGTAAGAGGTTGGATGGGCCTGGAGAAATGTAA
This sequence comes from Oncorhynchus kisutch, assembly GCF_002021735.2. Classification (NCBI taxonomy): domain Eukaryota; kingdom Metazoa; phylum Chordata; class Actinopteri; order Salmoniformes; family Salmonidae; genus Oncorhynchus; species Oncorhynchus kisutch. The sequence goes on from NC_034181.2 coordinate 14,519,934, forward strand.
CCAATCTCAAATTCATAGACAGAGGTATGGATGCAAGGACTGACCGTCTATGATATAAAATAATAGTTTTAACCATGTTTTGAGGCTATACAGTGTTTGTTTACATTTACGTGGATTACAAACATTGGAGTAAAATAAGGTAATATTTTGGGTTCTGATGAGGTACAACAGTTGAACTAAGCTCATGAGGCATAAGTAAAAAAATTTAAGAATCAATGGGTATATATAATTAATGTAATAGTCAGAAAATGTACGTAGCAACTAAGGATTCTAGCTTTACGACTAGAACCCCGGGGCCTTTCAGCCTATAAGTACCCGAGAACGTTGCTGGTCGTCTCCGTTAGCATAGGCATCAGATGCATATCAACCTGTAAGGTACCCAGGTTAAATGATTTGCTGTAAACAAAAACATCAAGGCTTGATAAATAGTGCATAAACAACAATTGAAAATGATCAATTGCATAAAGATATATTAGTGGAACTATATCCATTAAAATATATTAGAACAATAGGCTAGTTATTCATTTGGATAAAGTCAAGGATATGTTTCATTTTTTAATAAAAAAAATATATATTTAACCTTTATTTAACTAGGCAAGTCAGTTAAGAACAAATTCTTATTGACAATGACGGCCTTCACAATGTATAATTCTACACATTTATAGTGAAAATCAAATGTCCTGTTTTTGTTTCTTTTACAATAAAAACATTACAGTGTAATACATTTGATCAATTGTATTTGTAGATTAGATTAGTAATATAGTTATATTAAAAACCTCTTTGGGCTGCAAACGGGATGATATGACAGCCACTGAAAGTGCAGGGCGCCAAATTCAAAACAACAGAAATCTCATAATTAAAATTCCTCAAACATACATGTATCTTATACCGTTTTAATGGTTATCTTGTTAATCCCACCACAGTGTCCGATTTCAAATAGGATGTATGGTGAAAGCACCACAAATGATTATGTTATGTCAGCACCTAGTCACAATAAAACACAGCCATTTTTCCAGCCAAAGAGAGGAGTCACAAAAACCACTAATAGAGATAAAATGAATCACTAACCTTTGATGATCTTCATCAGATGATACTCATAGGACTTCATGTTACACAATACATTTATATAAAACAATCTGAGTTTACATTGGCGCGTTACATTCACTAGTTCCAAAAACATCAAGTGATTTTGCATAGCCTCATCGATTCAACAGAAATATTCATCATAAATGTAGATGATAATACAAGTTATAAACATGGAATTATAGATATACCTCTCCTTAATGCAACCGCTACGTCAGATTTAAAAAAAACTTTACTGAAAAAGAAAACCATGCAATAATCTGAGACGGCACTCAGGACAATCAAGTCAAAATAGCAGCCATAAATGACATGCTAAATATTCCCTTACCTTTGATGATCTTCATCAGAATGCACTCCAAGGAATCCCAGGTCCACTATAAATGCTTGATTTGTTCGATAATGTCCGGTATTTATGTCGAATTAGCTACTTTTGCTAGCGTGTTTGGTATAAACTTAGAATACCGCAACAGGCCAGCGGTGGGTACCTCCTTTCACAGAGTCTTGCCATCCACACCAAACTATTTCATCCAATAGAATAGAAATGGTTGGAATTATATAGAAGAAGAATACTAATAAACAGTATTATTTTAATACAATATAATACAATGAGATAACATTTGTTGCATGGCAGATGAATGGCTATCTGTATAATATGTACCCCATACCTGTCAGACCAAAATTACTCCACATCCATGATCTTTCCACCATATGCCACACGGACATACAAGAGTGCCATAAATGCCTTGAGTTCCTCCATAAACATGTCCCATGTACTGTTTCCTGTTCTGTGTGCATGAGCGACAGTACAATCTCTGATGTGCTGCAACATGTCACATAAACAATGAAAACCGTTGAGTGCGCTGGCAATTTGTCTCTTTGCGTGAGGCGTAGGGCCTGCTCTCTCTGTGAGACGATTCTGAGAAAGCCCCTTCCTGTTGCACAATGGTCACTCTTTTCTACCACAACTGTGCCATCCCTCCCAGACTCCTGTCTCACCGTGCCATCCCTCCCAGACTGCTGTCTCACCGTGCCATCCTTCCCAGACTCTTGTCTCACCGTGCCATCTCTCCCAGACTCCTGTCTCATTGTGACAGTTGGGATCACTGTCTCAGTTGGTCCTGTTATGGTTTTTCTGCGGAAAGGCTCAGACATCATAGGTGGAGGCTCGAAGTTAACATCAGAATTAGATGAAGACTCTTCATTAGCAACATCGATTTCATGCTCATTATCCGATCCTCCATCCGACTTTGGTTTGGCTTGCCATTGTGACCTACAGACGTTGTACATTGTACTTATTGTCTGATTTGATTCTCAGAGGGGAGATTATATACAATTTCAAGTAATTATTTATAATTATATACATAATCAAGTAATTAGACCGCCCACAATTCTTCATCATTACACTATTGTTCTAAATTCAACCATCCTCTTCACACTCATCATTCAGATCATTCAAATTCAACCATACTCTTCACCCTCATCATTCAGATCATATTCAAATTCAATCACCCTCTTCCTTCAGTTCATTCAAATTCAGTCACATGCACAATTCGAATTTTCAATCTGCTTTCTATTCATCCATTGACATCATTCATTCAGTGAGGAGAGAGATGCATTAGTGCTTGTGTACCAAGGCCCTTCGGAACATTTGTCTTGGCTCTTTAAGGTAGTAATAGCTGTAGAAAACAACAACAATAAATTGCCTCAATACTTTTCTGTTTGTGATTAAAAAAATCTGACAACTGAGCAGTACAAAATAGAAATCTTTAGGAAATGTTATGGACATTGCTTTCTTTGGGTGTCAGATTATTTTATATTTTTTTAATGGAGTGAACAATATTTATAATAAGGGAGAAAATCAGACCTCTCTGAAATGAAAATCGATGGCCCTCCTTTCAGCAAAATACATCTTACCTCAACTCTCCCTGAATGTTTAAAAAAGTGACCCTCCGCTATAAAAGTGACCCTCCGCTATAAAAGTGACCCTCCGCTATAAAAGTGACCCTCCGCTATAAAAGTGACCCTCCGCTATAAAAGTGACCCTCGCTCTCCCTAAATATCATGCAATTCTGAGACATTTTACATATTAGCAGAATCCTTTTTTAATACCACACAAATTGCCTAAATTAAAGTATGTACAGAGAGATAGGCCTCTGTGTTCATCTTATCATATTTCTCCATTGCCAAATCAGTGTGTCTTGTTTGTTACGTAACTGTCCCTGTTTACAAATAATAAAATCTGAGACAGTATTAGCAATCTGAGCATGGTACTTTCAAAAGTTTTCCTTTCCACCCCAGACAGAGCAGAAAATGTTAAGCTTTTACTGCTGGCTACTCTTCTTCCGTGGCTTAACCCAAAAAGAGAAGGTCACAGGTGTTTCCCTAAAAGCTGCCTGGGTTGAAACATTTTCAATTGTACAGAGAGTCAATAGCTTAATCAATTGATAGTGACATAATTAGATTACTTCCAAGCAAAGTCAGCCTCTGAATGCCAATTATCCCCATATTAATGGAAGTCATGTCTTTTCCAGGTATTTTTTTGCCTGCAGCTTGTTTCTAGCATAAAGCATTGTGGACCAAAGGGCTGTTATAGATCACTTTATATAGTCAGATCTGTTTTATTTACTTAAATAATATTTTCTTTAATAAAAGGTAGGCCTATGGCACACCTACTCATACCTAGTGCTGTTATGGTGACTGCATTACCTCCACACCAGCAGTCACGAGTCATGACGGCAGTCAAATTCCACATGACCATTTAGTCAGGGTAATTAGGCTTCTCTAAGCTCTGATGCTGCTGATGGTCATTAGTAGCCTACCAAACTTGCCAACTGCCTGGTACTCAGCACTCTATTGTCCCTCTAATCACTTTGCCATCAATGCAAATGTAATCGAAAATCTAATCAAAGACTTAATGAGAGCCCATGAGCTCATGTTGCGTAACATTTCTATAGGCTATGCAATTGCGTGACAAAACAGAGTGATGGCCTCTATTAAAAATAGGAGGATACCATCAGCTTTCTATAGGCTAGGCCTACTATATTTATTTCTCAACTTTCTTAATATTAAGCACATTGCTTCTCTTTAAAAGAGGAGTATAGCCTACCTGGCTTGCATGACAATTAACCAATGGAAAGCATCCTCCATTCGCTATGTATGTGCATACTGTAGATGACATGTATATTTTTCAAGGCAGGTGCATGATAATGGTACATTCTAAATCAACACAAATGGCACGCATATATTATTTAGTATATGTAAAGACAAGATTAAATCGAGAATAGTGTGATGGGTGACAATATTAGCCTATAACTTGTGAATGAAATAGTATCACTTGTGAATGATGCCCAGCTTAAGGCATCATGTTTTCTTGCTAATGGAAAATGTGCGCTTTAGAAGGCCGCAAAATAAATAGATTTTTTATGGGGCATTACGGCCACACAAACGGGATGCTGCCCAAATTCGAGGCATTATCAAGTGCTTGTCGAATTGTGAATGAGAGACTGATGAAGTGTGTACAGCCTGCGCTGAAAACAAAGCAGAGCTCATGCCTTTCATGTAACTTTTTACAAATCCTCATTAGAGTCACATCATCCAACCTTAGAATGTATTAAAAATTAAAACGTGTTGCCCAACATTTGTATCACAACTAAAGTTACATAAGTAACTCTAAATGAAACATGTAGGAGGACCTGTGTCTTTGTTCACTGCTCAACACAGAATAGCCACATGTGCGCACTCTCAAACCGTTTGGAGAAAACATCCTATTTTATTCATGTTCAATTGTATTCTTCATACTATAAAATAATGCTATGGAAATCTAAGCAAATCTTGTCTTCTAAATGAACTAGTGTAGCCCACAGCCATATGGCATAGTCAGATCAGGGCCGATCGTAAGGACAACTCAGAGTATTCTATTCTGTTCTTCTGAAATAGACAACATTTTCTTCATATCATGTTTCTTTAGACCTGTCTAAAATAAATAATGGATTTATTGTAATGTTGTTGGCTATATTACATGGATTTGTTAGACTTTTTAAAAATGTAGTTGTTCCCTTCGGGCTGCATCAGTGGCTTGTATGCTATGCATGGGCCGAGAGACGCTGAAGTGTTTATGTTAATTGATTGTCAATTGCCGTGAGACTGGATGTTATTTGCATGAAAATTAACCGCTGACAAAATTTCATGACCGCCACAGCCCTACTCATACATCCTCAATTCGAGCCTTTGTTTTAAGCCCCCTGTTGTGTTCGTTTCATGTTAATTAATTCTGTGCTCCCGGTCCAAAATGACCGCACCCCATTATAGCTGATTATTAATCCATAATAATACATATATTGTCACCTAATGTTGTTTAGATATTTGTATCAACTTAAGTTCCTATTACATTACAAGTTTTGAATTTCTATTTGCTATTTATGGCCTGTAGGCCTCATTGACCTGAGCTCGAACAACTCATTTCTGAGTAAAAAAAGGCATAATGTATGGATTATTTTGACTATAACAAATACTCAGATGAAACATAGTGTGCTATTTATCACAGACTACTTTGTGTCAAAGTTTAAAAAGACTCTCTCCTCCTCACCAGTGTCATGATCAAAGATATGATTAAGAGCCTCACGTACAGTATATTATCTGGTCATGTTTTATTTTACCTTTATTTAACTAGGCAAGTCAGTTAAAGAACAAATTCATTTTTTCAATGACGGCCTAGCCTTTCGGTTACAAGTCCAACGCTCTAACCACTAGACTACCTGCCGCCCCAATGTGCTGCCACAGAATGAATTGAGAGCAAGGCCTCAAAAAAATCTTTATATACCAGAGCTGCGAGAAAAGTTCTATATACTATTGAAACAATGTTGCAATTGTTTGCGAGAATGCCAACAGGTGTGGTTCCCGTGGGGGAAAGATTCTATTGCTGAAAGTTTCCTGTGGGGGTTGCCATGGAAGCCAAGAAGGGGAGTGAGGTGTTTGTGCTCAAACACACATGCATGTTGGGGCCTAGGAGAGGAAATGTGTCCATCTGATGAATGGGCATGTGCCTGAACTAAATTGTATAAACTATTTGCAGTCTCACCCATTCATTTCTAATGACCGGTCATTTTGGACTGGGAACACTACAGGTGTACAAAAGTTAAATAATACACACAAAATTTTATGAAAATCATCAACATTTATTTTCTGTGTTCAGATGCGCTGTGTGGACAAAGTCATTGAATCAGCTTAAATGAACTAGGTTTTTCAGAGAGTAAACTTGTAAATCGGTCCAATTCAACCGGAACACAGCAGGAGGGTTAAGTTAACAGCCCTGACAGGCAGGTAGGCTATTTAAAGAGTGCATGGTGGGTGGAGATATTTACCATCAAATCAATGGATATAGCACCCTATAGCCTAATTTTGTCTGTCAACAGGATCCAACACAAATCCCTCTTGTTGTTAGTAAAGTCCAATTAAAATGAAGACTATTGAAAGGAATTATGCCTACTCGATTTTGCCTACTTTCAGCACCATGAGCTGTCCAATTGCGATTGATTGTGCCTCGACTGCTGCTTCAAGTTTCAGCACCACAATCTATGTTACTAAAATCTGGCTTATTGTGGGGTCATTAACTCTGATAAATACATCATGACAAGAAACATATTGTTTTTAATAAATTCAATTACAGTAGTAGCAAGCTATCAAAGTCCTCCTTCTCATCTTCATGCTCTCCTTCTCAAACTGAACAGTCTATTGGCTAGTTTGTGAGCAAGATTAGGCCTTATGATGTGGGGAAGAAACCTTTGACCCTCCATCTGAACTGCACTACACAGCCATTGGTTAGGCAGCAGTGCAGCACACACACAACGTTTTTGAACAGCAAGAGCAGAGCAGCCGTGGGCTCAGGGAAAGGAATATCCATTGCAGTGTGTAATGCAACCTAGTTTTATTTACTCCATCTCATCATCCCTCACATTGCCTCAGTACCAATACCCCATGTATATAGCCTCATTACTGTTATTTTAATGTGTTACTTTCTTTTTTACATTAGTTTATTTGCAAATATTTTCTTAACTCTTTCTTTTCTTGAAACTGCATTATTAGTTTGGGGCTTTCACAGTAAGGTCTACACCTGTTCGGCGCATGTGACAAATAAAATTTGATTTGATTTTAGAAATATAACTTGGTCCGTGCTTCTCCCAGCATGCACTTCCTAGCCTATAGGCTATGGATAATTTGATTGAGACCACACTAAAAAGCCTATAGGCACACTTGATATTGCTCCAAGCTAAGAATCAGAGATAAGGGGCGTCATTGGGCACACATTGATTGATATATAGCCTAATAAGCAACTAATTCTAATACATTAAGAAATATAGAAATGTCATAAATTGCAACTTACATGACCCTAATTGATAAAAAGACTAAACCCTCCCTCCCATTGACTGAAATTGAAAAAGCAGGTACTCTAGTGGGCAGCAGGGAGGTACCCTAGTGGGCAGCAGGGAGGTACCCTAGTGGGCAGCAGGGAGGTAGCCTAGTGGTTAGAACGTAGGGCCAGTAAACAGAAGGTTGCTAGATTGAATCCCCAAGCTGACAAGGTAAACAGCTGTCATTCTGCCCCTGAACAAGACAGTTAACGCACTGTTCCCCGGGAGGCTGTCATTGTAAATAAGAATACATTAAGTACCTTTTTTTTAAATGACCCTCCCCCATTTTCCTCCAGATAACCATTCTGTTACTTTTTATCTGTCCCTTACAAAATCAAACGTCAGTGGCCAATGGCGGTTCTAGTGTTAGGCAATGTTCTTACTTGAAGAGTGGAGACACCTGTACGTGAACTCAATGGAGGGACTTAGCTTGGTCTGCTGTATCCCACCCTCTGTCTTGACACCAACCTGAATGACAAAAAAAGGTCCTTCATGCCATTTGTTTTATTTTCTGTGTACAACTTGGTACCCTGCTGTGTAGCTCCGTGACGCTGTCTTACCCCATACATTTCAATGATTTAAGGTGCGTCAGTTTGTGATTGATTGCCTGTCTTGTCTCCACAGTGACACACACAATTTAAATATTAATAGGTGCATCTGTCAGTCTGACAGTGGCAGTATAAAGTGTGTCTGACACTCCACTAAGCTGCCCACCCCAGGCTCCCATAAGCTCCAGCGATTAAAGGGGTTGTCACTGTTCAGACCATCGGGTTGATTGATTCAGTCCCCTCTGGCCTCATCCCCTGACTTGTGAGTCATCACAGTGCTGACAGATCGCTCTCTCAGAGATGGCATCTGAAACACGCACAGTGTTTCTCCTAGATTTATTTAGCAGCGGTGCACTGCCACAGAAAAATAACAACCTTTGCTCCAGGAAGACCCCATCTGTGGAGGCAGAACCTCATGATCAAGAAGATACTGGTGACCTTGTCCCCCCCATGGTACAACTGTTCAATTCGCTCAATGTAGATGGCCATGTTTTACAAATGGATGATCTTGGATAGCAGAAACAAGTCGCACAGCTAGGGTGGGTTGCATCAACATGGATTAACTCTTAAACTTGGTTAAATCAAGGTTTATCTATTAATCTTGTTGCACTACATTTTAAACCTCGTTTTAAATCAATCCTAGTTCAATTAAATCCTTCCTCTAAACTAAGTTTAGTTTTCACTTTAAACCTACATTAATTTTAAGCCTGTTGCTCAATGAATAAAAAACCCCATATACATTTAGATTGGAGATGAATTCTAAACTGCCACTTGAGGTGGTTTAACTGTTTAAAATGGCAGCATGTCTACTGTGGAGAGACCAAAATGAGTTCCTCAGAGAATAATTACTGTTGTGTACAACGATTGAATTGGGGTTTATGATATGCCCAGCCTTGGAACAAATGATGATGTTATGCAATATACTGTAATGAGCCTGATTATGGTAACATTGTAGTGAAGTAGCATCAATGTTAGTATTAACGTTCATTATAGGTATTGATATTTACCAGTCATTTATGCTTACTAAATATTGGTGAGTCAAGTTGTCCGTCGTCATCATAGGGGTTATGGAGAGGGGAACTCTGCTGGGGAATCATCTCGCATATCTTCTGGGAGATAGGATCAATTCCCTTGGACAGAGGTCCCCCCTCCGGCTCCGGTCTGAAATAGTCCCAGCCTCTCCTTTGGCGCATCCTTTTTGACTTTGCTTTAAAAAAAAATCCATCACGCTTTCATCCGATTTAGGTCCCTCTTCACTTTAATCCTTGTCGATCCATTGCATCTGTCTTATGAAATGACCCAGGTGTCTTCCTAACCTCTTGACAGTCGTGTTTTTCTTTATCCTCAGGTACATTACTAAATTCCTCCATCAGCTCCGATAAAATAGCTTTTTTTTCATAAACGGAGAGACTTGACCTTCTTTGACGTGCCATGGTCAGGTGGCTAGTGGACAAATAATAAGTGACTAAATACCGTTAGGTAATGACAATAATAAATATTATTGTATGTAAACTGGCTTGGTTATAAACTATCTAGCTACAGTAGCTAACAAATTACTTTTCTGTCTAGTACTGGCAAATAACGGATTTTATTTCAAATCAGCCAAACCACGAGAACCTTTCACGATGTAGTTGCAGTAGTTCTAACGTACATTTTTATCAAGGAACAGCAACTCCGTGGCATCATTTGTCAAGTAGGCTATCTACTTCGTTTCAATTCACAAAATACCTCATATGTTGGTGTAACATGTCACTAATCATAGTTTAAAACGTTTCATCATAGATTTACTCATCCAGATTTAAAATGAAGTGGTGCAACACATCTCTGATTAATTTTAAACCTATTTTTACAAACCTAGATTAGCTCTAATCCTAGATTCATTTAAAACATGTTGGTGGAATACATTTTCCAAGATGGCGCAGCAGTGGGGAAGTCTGTTTGATTGTCTTGTCCCGTCCCTTGTATAAATCGTTTTTTCTTTGCATATATTCCGTATATAATTGTATTATTTAAAAATAGATATTTTCTAATCTAATTTTCCATCTTCGGACTGAACATACTCTCATGCAACCTGCCTCACCCAATGTGGTATGGATCTACTATTTTTACACTTTTGAACCGGAACCCCCTTCAGAAGCTAGCCAGCTACAGTAACTAGCTACTAGTCGCCGGTTTGCCACTGCTTACCAGAAACAAGTCTGTCACTGTTGCCGCTTGTTTTAGCCCCCCCCCCCCCCCCCCCCCCCGGCCCCCAGCTGTGCCCTGGACACCATATGTGAATTGCTTGCCCCCATCTATCTTCATCTATCATCTGTCTTCAGTGATACTGTTAGGTGACCTGAACTTGTACATGCTTAACACCATCCTACATCCTACATGCCCTCAATCTCACACAAATCATCAAGGAACCATCCAGGTACAACCCTACATCTGTAACCATGGGCACATTCTTAGATATCATCCTGACCAACCTGCCCTCTAAATATACCTCTGCTGTCTTCAGCCAGGATCTCAGTGATCACTGCCTCATTGCCTGCATGCATACTGGGTCTGGGGTCAAACGACCACCCCTCATTCCAGTGTCCTGGAAGGATATTGACCTCACCCAGTCAGTAGAGGACGCCTGGTTGCTCTTCAAAAGTGCTTTCCTCTCCATCTTAAATAAGCCATGCCTCATTCAAAAAATGTAGAATTAAGAACAGATATAGCCATTGGTTCACCCCAGACTTGACTGCCCTTGACCAGCACAAAAACATCCTGTGGCGGACTGCAACAGCATCGAATAGCCCCCCGATATGCAACTTTCAGGGAAGTCAGGAACCAATATACTCAGTCAGTTAGGAAAGCTAAGACTAGTTATTTCAAACAGAAATGTGCATCCTGTTGCACTTATTCCAACAGGTTTTGGGACACTGTAAAGTCCATGGAGAATAAGAGCACCTCCTCACAGCTGCCCACTGCACTGAGGATAAGAAACACTGTCACCACCGATTAATCTATGATAATCGATAATTTCACTAAGCATTTTTCCACAGCTAGCCAAGCTTTCCACCTGGACACCCCTACCCAGGCCAACATCTCAGCACCCCTTGCAGCAACTTGCCTACCCCCCTCCATCCCATTTCTCCTTCACCCAAATCCAGACGGCTGATGTTCTGAAAGAACTGCAAAATCTGGATCCCTACAAATCAGCTGGGTTTGACAATCTGAAACATTTCTTTCTAAAATTATGAGGCAAAATTGTTGCAACCTGTCACGCACTGACCATAGTAAGCTATTTATTCTCTGTGTTGGTTGGGGCGTGATAGTGACTTGGGTGGGTCATCTAGGTGTTTTATATTTCTATGGTGGCCGGATATGGTTCCCAATCAGAGGCAGCTGTTTATCATTGTCTCTGATTGGGGAACATATTTAGGTAGCCATTTCCCCATGGTTATTTGTGGGATCTTGTCTACTTATAGTTGCCTGTGTGCACCAGTAGCTTCACGTTTCATTTGTGCTTGTTTGTTTTGTTTAGCTGAGTTTTGGTTTATAAAAAATATGTGGTACTCTACTAACGCTGCGCCTTGGTCTATTCGTTATGACGAGCACGATACAACCCCTATTACTACCCTATTCAACCTCTCTTTCGTATCATCTGAGATCCCCAAAGATTGGGAAGCTGCCGCGAAAATCTTCGAAAGCTGAGTTAATAAATAGATCACCGACCATTTCGAATCCCACTGTACCTTCTCCACAATGCAATCTGGTTTCCGAGCTGGTCATGGGTGCACCTCAGTCATGCTCAAGGTCCTAAATGATATCATAGCCACCGTCGATAAAAGACAGTACTGTGCAGCCGTCTTCATCAACCTGGCCAAGACTTTCGACTCTGTCAATCACTGCATTCTTATCGGTAGCTTCAACGCCATTCAACACTCCTTCCATGGTCTCCAGCTGCTTTTAAATGCTCATAAAACCAAGTGCATGCTCAATCGATTTCTGCCCGCACCCTCCTGCCCGACTAGCATCACTACTCTGGACGGTTCTGACTTAGAATATGTGGACGGCTACAAATACCTAGGTTTCTGGCTAGACTGTAAACTCTCTTTCCAGACTCATTAAGCATCTCCAATCCTAAATTAAATCTAGAATTGGCTTCCTATTTCACAAACAAAGCCTCCTTCACTCATGCTGCCAAACATACCCTTCTACTGATCCTTGACTTCTGCGATGTCATTTAGAAAATTGCCCCCAACACGCTACTCAGCAAACTGGATGCAGTCTATCACAGTGCCATCCAATTTATCACCAAATCCCAATATACTACCCCCCACTGCGACCTGTATGCTCTCATTGGCTTGCCCTCACTAAATATCTGTTGCCAAACCCACTGGCTCCAGGTGATCTATAAGTCTTTGCTAGGTAAATCCCCGCCTTATCTCAGCTCACTGTTCACCATAGCAACACCTACCCATAGATGCAAGCAGGTATATTGCACTGGTCATCCCCAAAGCCAACTCTTCTTTTGGCCGCCTTTCCTTCCAGTTCTCTGCTGCCAATGACTGAAACGAATTGCAAAAATCTCTGAAGCTGGAGTCTTATATCTCCCTCTCTAACTTTAAGCATCAGCTTGTCTGAGCAGCTTACCGATCATTGTACCTGGACACTGCCAAGCTGTAAATAGCACACCCAATTACCTCATCCCCATATAATTACTTACCCTCTTGCTATTTTGCACCACAGTATCTCTACTTGCATATCATCATCTGTACATATATCACTCCAGTATTAATGCTAAATTGTCATTATTTTCGCCTCTATGGCCTATTTATTGCCTACCTACCTACTCTTCTACATTTGCACACACTGTACAGAGATTTTTCAATTTTTATTTAATTTTGTGTTATTGACTGTGCATTCATTTATGTGTTACTCTGTGTTGTTGTTTTTGTTGCACTGATTTGCTTTAGCTTGGCCAGGTCGCAGTTGTAAATGAGATCTTGTTCTCAACTGGCCACCTGGTTAAATAAAGGTGAAATAAAAAATATATATATATATAAAAAACACTCCTATTCTTGGGGTTGTTGACATCGAAACTGAGTTTGAACATGCTGTGATCAATTGTGATGTCTTCATATTTAAAAGTGAGGGTATTTTTATAGTTTAAATTGCCATGGCAATTGGTTTAAAAATTGGTTTAAAAAAACATGAGCTGGCATACACCCAGAGAAATTGATTTTATGTAGAGGTGCTGACTGACAGAGAATAAACTATAAACTATGAAAAATTAATGAAGCGAGTCACACACTCCCAGTAATTTATTGGCTAAATAAAGTTTTGGCATCACTGTGCCTTCTTCGGGGTAATGTCATGAACGCTTGATCCAGGCTATGTAGACTAACAGTGCAAATAGTGCAACCAATGACAATAGTGAGGGGTGTGTCATAATTATTATGTTCATTATAATGAATTGAATGAAACTGTTAAAAAACATTTTTTATGGCATATTAAATATATTAGGCTATTGTTATCACATGGAAACATAATTGAATGTTGTACATAATATTAGCATCAACATACATTATTGTTTCATTTAATTTCAAATATATATTTAATTGTTTCCTATTTCATAATTTTGGTTTTGCTACATGTCAACTTTTGGTTCAACCATTTTGCCATATAACCATATTTGGTGTATGCTGATAATCTGTAGAAAGAATTAGGAAGAATATATCAGTTCATAAGAATTGTTAATAAAAAGGGCCAAAGAGCAAAGTCAATAATCAGACCACTAGGGGTCAATATTTTTTTAGAAAGGATATCCAGTCAGCTTCCCTTTGCAGTCGAAGAATATCGATGTTACCTCCTCTCCTTGGTAGCACAACATGCTCAATGCCTGTGCATTTGAGGGAGGAGATTGGATGGTTAGTTTCAACAAAGTGAGCTGCTACTGGATAGTCAATGTTCTTACACCTGATTGAGCTGCGGTGTTCAGCTATGCGTTGTTTTAATTGTCTTTTTGTTTGTCCTACGTTGGCTTTCTCACATGAACAGGTGATGAGATAGATTACTCCCTTGGTCTTGCATTAGATGATACCCCTAACAGAGATTTTTGAAACTGTATGTGGGTGTCTGAAGAAGGATATTTTTATAGTGTTATTGCAGTGTGTCCATGAGCCACATTTGTAGTTTCCATTTGGATTGGGTGTCAAGAGTGTCTGAGTGGGCTCAGGGGGCAGGTCAGATCTCACCAAGATACTGTATCTCCAGTATTGCGACCCCCGCTTACAGACCACCAGTGAGAGCTTCTTGAAGATTGTTTTGTCTGATTGCAGAATATGCCAGTGCTTTTTCAGGATTGCTTTCATTTTCTCCGAACACTTGGTGTACTTGGTGCAAAAGACGGTTGCGTTGTTTTTCTTCTTTGGTTGAGTTTTTAGTAATTCCTCACTTGGTTTTGGAGATATTTTCATCATTGCAGCATCAAGATTTTGTCCTTGTAGCCTCTCATTTTGAATGTATCTGTAATTTTTTTCACCATTGCTACCAGATTCGTTGAATTGATTTAAATTAACCACACATTCTAAATAAAATAAATCTACCCTGGTTTGATTGTGTGATGTCATCATGATCAAATGGAATTGTATTTATTAACTCAACAAAAAAAGAAACAGCCCTTTTTCAGGACCATGTCTTCCAAAGATAATTCGTAAAAATTCAAATAACTTCACAGATCTTCATTGTAAAGGGTTCAAAGACTGTTTCCCATGCTTGTTCAATGAACAATGAACAATTAATGAACATGCACCTGTGGAACGTTAAGACACTAACAGCTTACAGACAGCAGGCAATTAAGGTCACAGTTGTGAAAACCTAGGACACTAAAGAGGTCTTTCTACTGACTCTGAAAAACACAAAAAATAAAGATGCCCAGGGTCCCTGCTCATCTGCGTGAACGTGCCTTAGCTAGATAGCTAATGTTATACTGCTTCTAAAGTCAATCTGGCAACATCAAAATTATGATAAAATGTTTTCCTACTAGTTATTTGCCTCATGTTGAATGTCATTGTATTTCCAAGCCACTGTATTGCGCTTTTTATTAAATCTTCATCAGCACTAATTGACAATGCATTAAGCAGAATGCTCAGTTGGTCATCAGTCCAAAATGTTCCAAAAAATATTGTGACGAAACATGTAACCGATGAATTGTTTTGATTTTGAATGTCCCAACAATGTAATTCCATGGTGATGGCATTGTCAGAGTGGTTCACTCTTCCAATCCTTCATGCGGCCATGGTTAGCATTGTTGCCGTCTCTGTTAAGCTATTACATTTCACTCCTTGCCACTGCTGTAATTTGTCAAAGGATCTAGCATTTTGGCAATCTTTAAATATGAACATTCTATCACCTTGAGGAGATCAGATGATTTGATCCTGATTTGATATCCCACAGGTACCATCTAATAACAATGTTTATGCAATTTAGAATGATAGGTTAATGTTCTAACTTAATTTAACAACACATTTTGTAATTGTTTTCAAAAAATGTGTTTCGGGGGGTTGGTTACGGGAGCATTATCTATTTCAATGTATACATGTTTAAAACTTGTACTGGTAGGCTGCCACTCAAAAGAAAACAATAGTCAGAAATACATATTTTAAATCTGAATAAATTCAGTGTAAACAGGGCAAGAAATCTAAAATGAAGTGGGCCTCCACCCCCAACCTCCCATCCAATTTCCTCAACATCACCCGGCCAACATGTCTCCATCCAACCCCCCATATTCACTGGTGAATTGGAGAGTGAGGTGATTTCCATCTAAAAGCCAACATTTTTTTGAGGCAGTGCTGCCTGCCAGCAGTAATCTTCTCTGATTGATTGAGAAATTCAAGTAGCTATCATCGTTAAGTAACATAATAGATGCAGAGCATTTCATATTTACATTCATGCACTTCAAAATGAATTTTCTAACTTTTGCCCAGAAGAATTTAAGTGCATGGCACACCCACATCATATGAAGTAATGTGTCGCCCTGATAAATAAAGGTTAAATATATATATATATTTTTCTAATGTAGGGGACAGAGTGAACAGTTGAGAGTTGGGGCCAATTTAATCGTAAAACGTTTCCTTGGTGTTAAGTACAGTCTGTGAACAAACTTAAAATGTATATGTTGATGATTGGCATTACAGGATGCCAAGGTCCTGTTTTCCATATTCTGTTTCAGAGGGTTGGTCAGATTAAATTAGATCTATGGACCATGCCTTTTTAAAAATCACCAACGTCACCAAAGTTTTGGAATCACTGTGCCTTCTTCAGGGTCAACCAACAGATGTACTCAATACATTACTGGGAGTTTATGTATGAAGTGTGTGACTCCCTTTATAGTTTATTCAGCATTAGTTTATTCGCCGTTAGTCAGCCCCTCAACACACAATCATTTTTCTGGGTGTACACCAGCTCATGTTTTTTATTCTACACATTTGAATTGAAACATTCTAACATGGGGCATTCTGACGTAATACATTTCATTGTAAACATAAACATTGGGTAGAACATATTTATCACCAGCCAATGTGAGAGAAGCTCTCGTCATACTAGTTCACTTTGGGAACTCTGTAGTCTATTTTATATCCAGCAAGCAAGAGCAAGGATCGCTAAAATAATGATTATGATCACATTTCCTCAATTTAAATATTAGGCCTATGGCCTACACCTATATATTTGGCATCCAAGCATGAGCGATCAGTGTAGCCTTTTATCATCGAGACATGACGTTGAAATATCTTCATGCCTATAATAAAAACCCATCAGGCGTCCGTCATAGACTCAATTTAATGATAAAAAAAGAAGTTTGTAGTTTGGAAAAAGGAATGTCCATTCAGAGAGTATCCTAAAGTAGCCTGTCTGGACTCCATCTGTTAATGAAGCAACTGAAGCATTTTTCATGTCATTATTTCTCTCGCTCTCATTCAGTATTTCTCTCGCTCTCATTACATAGTCCTCTCTAGCCACTTTGAATAACAGGATCGTGCATTGACACTGCACATTGTCATGGAAAATATGAATGTTTTTTCCAACTTCCAATCAGCAACTACGCTGTAAATCCAGCTGCATATTGAACATTGATCTTGCCAAATAGCCAGTCGCGTTAGTCTGGATACCAGGGGCGTGGAGAAACATGTGACCAGTGGCTCCGCTCAGTGGGGAAACCAATAGCATTTTTTCATCTGGTGCATAACAAAATACCAGTAGTAGCAGTGAACATGCATCATCTGGCCCTGTAACAACATGTATTATGAATAAAACCAACCTCAGGGTCTCTTTCATGACATCATCTCTGTCTTCTCCTTTTTTCCCACTCATCCTACTAGCCATTACCTTTCATTGAGATCTCCACCTTCAGATAAGACTGTTGAGATCCTTAGTTAACTTTATTTTTTAAAGCAACGTATTCATTTGTAAAAGGTACAACTTCTTATTTCCTCCCTCTGATGAAGATTTTGAGACCTATTTTGAGCTTCAATGGAGTGCCTTTTGGGCGTCTGGTGGTCGTTATCAGTCCCATGAGTCTATCCAACTTCGTATTAAACTATCAGCGGAGAGAGGAGGAAGAAAGGAGGAGAGATGTCCTGAGGGTCTTAGATAAAATCAAAACAAATCTAATTGTATTTGTCACAAGCGCCGAATACAACAGGTGTAAACCTTATCGTGAAATGCTTACCGTGAAACGGCTTTAACCAACAATGCAGTTTTTAAGAAAAATGTGAGTCGAGAAAAGATTTAAAGAGCAACAATAAAATAACAATAACAAGGCTATATACAGGGGATAATGGTACATAGTCAATGTGCAGTGGTACAGGTTAGTCGAGGTAATTGAGGTAATATGTTAATGTAGGTAGGGGTAAAGTGACTATGCATAGATATTAAACAGCGAGTAGCAGCAGAGTAAAAAATGAAAATAGTCTGGGTAGACATTTGATTAGCTGTTAAGCAGTCTTATGGCTTGAGGTAGAATCTGTTTAGAAGCCTCTTGGACTTAGACTTGGCGCTCCTGTACCGCTTGCCGTGCGGTAGCAGAGAGAACAGTCTATGACTAGGGTAGCTGGAGTCTTTGGCAATTTTTAGGGCCTTCCTCTGACACTGCCTGGTATAGAGGTCCTGGATGGCAGGAAACTTGGCCCCAGTGATATACTGGCAGAGTTTCAACGACCAGTCAGCCACCCTGTGAGCCAGGAGCTGAAGGTGTCCAGGAGAATCCCCCTTCCTCTCTCTCCTAAGGCTGCTCCAGAAGAGGAGGATTGTCTTTTTCGGAATCTGACGACAACACACCTCCTGTGAAGAGGGAGAGCTCTTAGGATGTTGAGTCCAAGGTGATGGAGGCCAGGCCTGGATCTTCTGCTGTCTCTAGCAGTCTGCTCTTCCCTCAGGTGTCCAGGACAATCCGCCAGAGGAACAGGCCCAGCAGCTCCTACCTAGAGGCCTCAGAAACAACGATTAAACAGCAGTGACTCTGAGCAGCCTTGAGACTTGTTGAAATTCTCTCAAGGTGAGTGGTATATAGTATGAGATGGTATATAAGATTTATTTTTACAATGGAGTCCTAGTAGTGTGAAAATAAAATGAATCAATTTGGCCTTACATTCTGTATTTTCCTTGTGTTCCTTCTATTGTCATTACTTGGAGATTATATACATAATTTTCACTGCAGTATGCCGACCTACATCAACCTTTAACCCAAAAATATTGTATTTACAGTGTGAAAAAGTATTCAGTATCTGATCTGCTTCTATGCTTCATTGCAGAATTATTATGAAACACGCACATGCACGCACATGCATACACACAGTGACCAGTTTTCCCCTGCCGGAAGACAGTAGTCATGTGACTTATTTCTGTCAGAAAGCATTTTGGTCCCATGTGCTGCTTACTGTATGATGGCGTGATGAACAACTGGGCACCTCTCAGACTCTCATATGGTTTTTCAAGTCTCACCTTCATGTTTTGCCTTTGTCAGGACATTGGAGTTGTCTCCTTTATAAGATAAGTTACATGTTATTTGAGTATGTCACCAGCACCTCTCAGCTATGATCTCCTGTCCTTCACACTCACCTCTGTCTAGCTGTCTGCCTGGCTATCTGTCTGGCTTGCTGTCTGACTCTGCCTGGCTCTCTGTCTGGCTCTCTGTCTGACTGTCTGTCTGGCTATTTGTCTGACTCTCTGTCTGGCTCTCTGTCTGACTCTCTGTCTCGCTCTCTGTTTGGCTATTTGTCAGACTCGCTGTCTGACACTCTGTCTGACTCTGTCTGACTCTCTGTCTGACTCTCTGTCTGGCTCTCTATCTAGCTGTCTGTCTGGTTATTTGTCAGACTCGCTGTCTGACACTCTGTCTGACTCTCTGTCTGACTCTCTGTCTGGCTCTCTGTCTGACTCTCTGTCTCGCTCTCTGTTTGGCTCTCTTCCTGCTTACCTGTCTGGCTGTCTGCCTGGCTCTCTGTCTGGCTCTCTGTCTCGCTCTCTGTCTGACTCTATGTTTGGCTCTCTTCCTGCCAACTGTCTGGCAGTCTGTCTGACTCTCTGGTTGGCTCTCTATCTGGCTCTCTGTTTGTCTCTCTGTTTGGCTCTCTGCCTGTCTGCCTCTTTGTATCTCTGTCTGGCTTCCTGCCTGCCTGCCTTTCTGGCTGTCTGCCTGGCTCTCTGTCTGGCTCTCTGTCTGACTCTCTGTCCGGCTTTCTGTCAGGCTGTCTGTCTAGTTCTCTGTCTGGCTCTCTGTCTGGCTCTCTGTTTGGATCTCTGCCTGCCTGCCTGCCTGTCTGGCTCACTGCCTGACTCTGTATGGCTCTCTTCCTGACTCTCTGTCTGTCTGTCTGTCTGGTTGTCTGGCTGTCTGGCTGTCTGGCTCTCTGTCTGGTTCTCTGCCTGCTTGTCTTTCTGTCTGGCTGTCTGGCTGTCTGGCTCTCTGTCTGACTCTCTGTTTGGCTCTCTGCCTGACTCTCTATTTGGCTCTCTGTCTGGTTCTCTGTCTGGCTCTCTGCCTGACTCTCTACCTGCCTGCCTGTCTGCCTGTCTGGCTCTCTGTCTAGCTATCTGTCTGGCTCGCTGTCAGACTAATTGTCTGGCTCTCTATCTTGCTCTCTGTCTGGCTATCTTACCTGTCTGCTTGTTTGTCTCTCCATTTGTCTCTCTGTCTGCTTGCCTTTCTGGCTGTCTGCCTGACTCTCTGTCTGGCTCTCTGTCTAACTATCTTTCTGTCTCTCTGTCTGACTCTCTGTCTAGCTGTCTCTCTGGCTCTGTCTGGCTCTCTGCCTGCCTACCTGTCTGGCTCGCTGTCTGGCTCGCTGTCAGACTCTCTGTTTGGCTTTCTGCCTGACTCGCTGTCTGGCTCTCTGTCTGGTTCTCTGCCTGCCTGTCTTTATGTCTGTCTGTCTGGCTCTCTGTCTGACACTCTGTTTGTCTCTCTGCCTGACTCTGTCTGGCTCTCTGTCTGGCTCTCTCTGACTCTCTATTTGGCTCTCTGTCTGGCTCTCTGTCTGGCTCTCTGCCTGTCTCTCTGCCTGTCTGCCTGTCTAGCTGTCTGGCTCTCTGTCTAGCTATCTGTCTGGCTCATTGTCTGACTCGCTATCTTGATCTCTTTTTGGCTCTCTGCCTGCCTGCCTGTTTGTCTCTCTGTCTGGCTTCCTGTCTGCTTGCCTTTCTGGCTGTCTGCCTGGCTCTCTGTCTGACTCGCTGTCTGGCTCTCTGCCTGCCTGCCTGCCTGCCTGTATGTATGTCTGTCTGTCCAAAGGAGTGATAGAACATTGAATCAATGAAAGCTGTCTGGCTGTCTGTCTGGCTCTCTGTTTGGCTCTTTGCCTGCCTGTCTGGTTCTCTGTCTGACTCTCTGTCTGGCTCTCTCTGCCTGTCTGTCTGTCTGTTTGTGTGTCTCCGTCTGCTTGTGTGTCTGTCAGCCTGCTTGTGTGTCTCTGTCAGTCTACCTGTGTGTCACTGTCTGTCTGTTTGCCTGTCTGTCTGCCCAAAGGAGTGAAAGAACACTGAATGAATGAAAACTAGCCATTGGTCTCAACTCTTAAGGTTTTGCACATCATGTCTTTTGACCGAAGGTTACACATGTATGATAGGAGGAAAAAACCCTCAGTGGCAATAGTTTTGAAACATTTCATTTATTTTGTCATTGCTCATGTTCTGGTGACAGCTGGTGACAGTGTTGGTCTGTTAGCCAGATCGGTTTGTGACTCCTCTGTTGTACATTGCGTTAACAAATCTTAGGGGAGTTGGCTCTAATCTAACTGATCTGGCTACAAGGCTAGGTCAGCGTTTGTTTGACAATAGATGATCATCCATAGTTCTATGGGACATCACTATAAACCGTTATTAGTGATTCCCTTTGGACATCTTCATAGGAAGATCTAGGTAAAATGCCCACAGCCATTGGGCATTGGCACACAATGCCTCTGGCACTTCCAAGCCCATTTCAGTGTCTCTGGCTCCAGTAAGCAGTGGTATAAAAGCCTGTGGTACATCAGATTGATTTGTCTGCCTTTGTTTGCCTTTAAAAGTAATGATATCAGGCTCATTTGTTACCATGATTTGTAATCTATTGGATATTAGATATGTATGGCTGTTTTTTACCGGGAGATTTGTTAAGGACTCTTGGAAGATTATTCCATATGAGGACTAAAAGAGATCCAAATCTCTCTCTCTCTCTCTCCCTCCCTCTCTCCCTGTCTTTGTCAAAATTGGCATAATAGTTCCCTATGGCCATGCTGTTCTGTTGGTGTGTGGAGTAGAGCAGAAGCCCTGTAATATCCTGTCTGATACAGGGCTCTTTGTCTCTCTTCTCTGGGTGTGCCAGTCACATGACTACGCTTCACACACATACCGCACACGCACACGCACACACACACACACACACACACACACACACACACACACACACACACACACACACACACACACACACACACACACACACACACACACACACACACACACACACACACACACACACACACACTACTGGAGAGCAGTGGTGTGTTAGGATGCCTGTCTGTAGCATGAAACTAGGGTGACTGGATGCATCACCGCCTGGTATGGTACCTGCTCGACATCTGACCATAAGGCACTAGTGCGTAGTGCGTACGGCCAAGTACATCACTGGGATCAAGCTTCCTGCCATCCAGGACCTCTATACTAGCCTTGACAGAGGAAGGCCCAAAAAATTGTCAAAGACTCCAGCAACCCTAGTCATAGACTGTTATCTCTGCTACCGCATGGCAAGCGGTACCAGAGCACCAAGTCTAGATCCAAAAGGCTCCTTCACAGCTTCTACCCCCAAGCCTTAGACTGCTAAACAGTTAATCAAATGGATACCTGGAATATTTATATTGACCCCCTTTTTTACAATGCTGCTACTCACTGTTTATTATCTATGTATAGTCACTTTACCCTTATCTACATATTTCCTTAATTACCTTGAATAACCTGTATCCCTGCACATTGACTCGGTACCGGTACCCCCTGTATATAGACTCGTCATTGTTATTTTATTGAGTTACTTTTTCAACTTTAGTTTTGGTCACAAAATATTTTCTTAACTATATTTTCTTAAAACTGCATTGTAGGTTAAAGGCTTGTAAGTAAGCATTTCACAGTAAGGTCTTTGGCGCATGTGTGATAAATACAATTTGATTTGAATAGGGTCGAGTGTTAGGGTGCCAGTCTGCAGCAGGAAACTAGGGCAATAGGGTGGAGTGTTAGGGTGCCAGTCTGCAGCAGGAAACTAGGGCAATAGGGTCGAGTGTTAGGGTGCCAGTCTGCAGCAGGAAACTAGGGCAATAGGGTCTAGTGTTAGGGTGCCAGTCTGCAGCAGGAAACTAGGGCAATAGGGTCTAGTGTTAGGGTGCCAGACTGCAGCAGGAAACTAGGGCAATAGGGTCTAGTGTTAGGGTGCCAGTCTGCAGCAGGAAACTAGGGCAATAGGGTCTAGTGTTAGGGTGCCAGTCTGCAGCAGGAAACTAGGGCAATAGGGTCTAGTGTTAGGGTGCCAGTCTGCAGCAGGAAACTAGGGCAATAGGGTCTAGTGTTAGGGTGCCAGTCTGCAGCAGGAAACTAGGGCAATAGGGTCTAGTGTTAGGGTGCCAGTCTGCAGCAGGAAACTAGGGCAATAGGGTCTAGTGTTAGGGTGTCAGTGGGCAGCAGGAAACTAGGGCAATAGGGTGGAGTTTTAGGCTGTCCAAATAGTGTCCAAATATTTATATATTCTTAATTCCATTACTTTACTTCAGATTTGTGGGTGTTGTTGTGAAATTGTTAGATATTACTGGACTGTTGGAGCTAGAAACACAAGCATTTCGATACACCCGCAATAACATCTGCTAAACATGTGTGTGACCAATAACATTTAATTTTATTTGAAGTGTTGCTCACACACTTCCCAACGCAGAACAAATGGCCAGTTACTTCTAACGAGACGGTGTGAGTTTCAGGAGACTAAAGCTGCCAAATTGGCCATGCGAACACAATGTAATACACTAATTGCTCAGCTGCTTGTAATGCTGCATCCTCAATGGCTTTCTGGCTAATTATCCAGTCGAAGTGATGCTCCATACACAAACAGTGTCCTAGAATCCAGACATGTCTGTAGCTTGGCTACATCTGCAAGAGAAACACTGTTTGGAAGACAGCTTTTAAAGTCTACTGAATAATATTCATATCCATTATTTGCCCTAAACAGACTTGAGATTTCCTTCATCATCACAGTGCCCAATCATAGAGATACGAATACTGATTGGGGAGCGTTCAATTACATGCTGTTCGTAGAGAGTTGCAAAGTGTAGCTGGCTGGTTACATGCTGTTCCTAGAGAGTTGCAAAGTGTAGCTGGCTGGTTACATGCTGTTCGTAGAGAGTTGCAAAGTGTAGCTGGCTGGTTACATGCTGTTCCTAGAGAGTTGCAAAGTGTAGCTGGCTGGTTACATGCTGTTCGTAGAGAGTTGCAAAGTGTAGCTGGCTGGTTACATGCTGTTCCTAGAGAGTTGCAAAGTGTAGCTGGCTGGTTACATGCTGTTCGTAGCGAGTTGCAAAGTGTAGCTGGCTGGTTACATGCTGTTCGTAGAGAGTTGCAAAGTGTAGCTGGCTGGTTACATGCTGTTCCTAGAGAGTTGCAAAGTGTAGCTGGCTGGTTACATGCTGTTCATAGAGAGTTGCAAAGTGTAGCTGGCTGGTTACATGCTGTTCGTAGAGAGTTGCAAAGTGTAGCTGGCTGGTTACATGCTGTTCGTAGAGAGTTGCAAAGTGTAGCTGGCTGGTTACATGCTGTTCGTAGAGAGTTGCAAAGTGTAGCTGGCTGGTTACATGCTGTTTGTAGAGAGTTGCAAAGTGTAGCTGGCTGGTTAAATGCTGTTCGTAGAGAGTTGCAAAGTGTAGCTGGCTGGTTACATGCTGTTCGTAGAGAGTTGCAAAGTGTAGCTGGCTGGTTACATGCTGTTCCTAGAGAGTTGCAAAGTGTAGCTGGCTGGTTACATGCTGTTCGTAGAGAGTTGCAAAGTGTAGCTGGCTGGTTACATGCTGTTCCTAGAGAGTTGCAAAGTGTAGCTGGCTGGTTACATGCTGTTCGTAGAGAGTTGCAAAGTGTAGCTGGCTGGTTACATGCTGTTCGTAGAGAGTTGCAAAGTGTAGCTGGCTGGTTACATGCTGTTCGTAGAGAGTTGCAAAGTGTAGCTGGCTGGTTACATGCTGTTCCTAGAGAGTTGCAAAGTGTAGCTGGCTGGTTACATGCTGTTCGTAGAGAGTTGCAAAGTGTAGCTGGCTGGTTACATGCTGTTCGTAGAGAGTTGCAAAGTGTAGCTGGCTGGTTACATGCTGTTCGTAGAGAGTTGCAAAGTGTAGCTGGCTGGTTACATGCTGTTCGTAGAGAGTTGCAAAGTGTAGCTGGCTGGTTACATGCTGTTCGTAGAGAGTTGCAAAGTGTAGCTGGCTGGTTAAATGCTGTTCGTAGAGAGTTGCAAAGTGTAGCTGGCTGGTTACATGCTGTTCGTAGAGAGTTGCAAAGTGTAGCTGGCTGGTTACATGCTGTTCGTAGAGAGTTGCAAAGTGTAGCTGGCTGGTTACATGCTGTTCGTAGAGAGTTGCAAAGTGTAGCTGGCTGGTTAAATGCTGTTCGTAGAGAGTTGCAAAGTGTAGCTGGCTGGTTACATGCTGGTCGTAGAGAGTTGCAAAGTGTAGCTGGCTGGTTACATGCTGTTCGTAGAGAGTTGCAAAGTGTAGCTGGCTGGTTACATGCTGTTCGTCGAGAGTTGCAGAGTGTAGCTGGCTGGTTACCCACTGCTGCTGTGTTAGGTTTTTCATGAATACTACTGTCAGAAAGGACTGTTCCCAGAAAAGCCTGGCCTCTGGTGCACATACTGGCCTTTCTTTATGTAATGTAGTTGGTAAATTCTCCTGCATCAACATTACTCTGCTCTTTTTCTCTATTGATCACTGATGGACTGACCATCCAATCATTTATACTTCCTGATCAATACTGCCTCCTTTAATTAGGGACTGCTGGGGCCCTGATTGGCGGCATTAGTTTCACAGTAATCGATGATAGCCACACACATGTTCTGGCTCTGAAAACTGACCCACTTATCAATCAAAACAGCTACTGGTTATCAATAACTCAAGTTACCAATAACCAGCTCCTTGTTATCAACGACTTCAGTCACCAATAACCAGCTCCTTGTTATCAACGACTTCAGTCACCCACCAATAACCTAATTGCATTCTAAACTAAAGACCATGATTATTCAATTAATGGAGTCAGGTGTGATAACAGGTGCTGGGGCAAAGTTTTGTCACCAATCAGGTCCCCGAGGAATGGAGTTGCACATCCCTGCCCTAATGTGTAACACGCCCAATCCATAAGGGGTCCAGTACACTTCTCAAATGGTCGGTAAATTAAAATCTTCCTGGTCACGTTTCCGGCACCAAAAGGAAATCTGGGCATGCGCGCATGAAGACACACACAGACAGCATTTATTAGTGTATTCATGAGATGAGTGAGTCACACAAGTCCTAGATCCCTGTAGATAGCTGGCTGTCAATATTCCTCAGTTCTTGTCCTCGCTTCATAATTCGCTTCTGAAACCCATCAGATTTTTCCTCTGTTTACCCAAACGGCGGCAAAAAATACTTCCTGGTTTATGATTGCTTCAATTTTGCAAGGCTTTCTTCAGCTCAGCGGGAGGGAGCTGTTTTGCCAGATCGTTAAGCCTGCTTTATGGGATTTTTCACACTGTGGCGGTAGCACTCTTCGGCCCACTTTGTCCCACTTTGTATCACTCCAGCTAGGCTGTTTGTCATGTGAGATATAGAGAAGTAGCCTCATAGGAACCATGCAGCAAAATATAATGTAAGCTCACGGGATCAGGATGGTTCGTACGAGGCTAGTAGAGAACGGGCTGTAGATCTAAACCAGATTTCACTGATGTCTTTACTGAGCATCACAGTCATTATCCATGCTGTGGGATGTTTGAATTGGCATCTCTTTACCACGACAAATAATAGAAATGGAAGCGGTTGCCTTGACTGCAGAAAGAGAACACAAAACGACAGAAATGTGAGAATCCAGAGGTGCTCATTTAAATGTAATTTACTGCATTTGCACAGTGACACGTCAAATGGCTGGACTTCAGATGTTCACCTTTAGACCTTGCCCTGACGATGAGGGACTGATGTGGATAGGCAAGGCGTGTGTGTGTGTGTGTGTGTGTGTGTGTGTGTGTGTGTGTGTGTGTGTGTGTGTGTGTGTGTGTGTGTGTGTGTGTGTGTGTGTGTGTGTGTGTGTGTGTGTGTGTGTGTGTGTGTGTGTGTGTGTGTGTGTGTGTGTGTGTGCTTGCTCAAAGTGAATGTGCAAGGTGCATGAATGCGAAGTGGGAAGTGCTAGCTAATACAAGAAAGCGCTAAGAATGAAATGCAGTTTATTCTTATGATCTGTAGAATGAAATCTCACTAAGGGTGGCATTCAGTGTTTCTAAATTAGTAGATTGAACACAGTTATTACTGCAAGTCATACACACCATGCCCATTCATTCCTTCCACTTAATGCTGTAGTGTGAAATCATCAGCCCAGATGCCATCTAGTCAATATACAGTAGGCGCTGACTAGTATTCACTCATTACAAAGTTCACACAGACAGAAAAATACATTTAAAAGATTGTATATGCAGGGTTTCAAAGTGGTGCTTTCAAATAATGGTTTATGTTGCTGAGTTTTAAACAAGGCTGTTCAACTCTTCTGGGCATATACGTCATCAGTGCTCTGTTATTGACTGTGTCCTCTGTACCGACACTAGCAGTCAGAGAAATGCCCTGTCATCACACACACTCTTGCTCATCCTTCCATCACTCCACTCGGGACCCGATTTGTTTTCCGCCCTCTGTTTTCCTCTCTTCCGTCTGGTAATGTTTTCCTGTGAGCTCCATCACAGTGGCAGTGGTAGATTACAGAGAGAGGGAAAAACTCCACAACACTGGGCGTCGTACAATGAGCTTAGTCTATCACACTTCCTTATCCACAACAAACATCTTCAAATGAATCCTATTACCTGACTCCATCGCTGGGTCTCTCTCAACTAATCTGTGTTCAACCCCATCACAGAGCAGTTGGCAGAATACTAACTTAGTTGTTTTGGTTTTATGTTCTATAGGTGCGGATCGAGACGGCCCAATTTTTTTTCTTCAGATTTTAAACTCAGAGCTATTTTGCTGGAATACTCCTTTATTGCTTCAAAACTCCATATTGTTATGCACCTCCCCTTCCCTGTCACTGTGAAGTCACTCTGTGAAGATCTTCAGTTGGCCCTCTTGTAAGACCTGTCATTGTATCTTTTCTTTAGCGTGTCATCACATATCGACGACTTTGAGTTCTAACCTGTGAGTGTCACGTCTGCTCCTGCTCCTCCCCTCCGGCATACGACATCGCCAGAGTATTAACCACCGGTCCTGGGATTCATCATTCATCACACCTGGCACTCATCATTACGCGCATCTGTGAATCATTATGATTCACACCTGGACTCTGTTACCTTCACAATTTCCTCCCCTTTATATGTCATTCTCCCAGGTTCACTCACCAGTTGGTATTGTTCTTGTGTATCGGCGTTCTGCCTTATGTTAGCGTCGTGTTCTTGGTTTTGTTGTAAAACGTTTCACCTGCTTCCGACTCACTGCCCCATCATTACAGTGAGTGTCTTTTCTAGGGGAGAAGGGTTTTTAAAGCAAGTCATTGATCGTCTTTTATCCTGGCCTTGCTTTATTTTTTTGTTTTATATATATTTTTATACCAGTCAATTTTGGACACCTACTCATTCAAGGGTTTTACTTTATTTTTACTATTTTCTACATTGTAGAATAATAGTGAAGACATAAAAACTATGACATAACACATATGGAATCGTGTAGTAACCACAGGTGTAAAACAAATCAAAATATGTAGCCACTCTTTGACTTGATGACAGCTTTGCACACACTTGGCTTTCTCTCAACCAGTTCACCTGGAATGCTTTTTCAAACGTCTTGAAGTTTCCACATATGCTGGTCACTTGCTTGCTGCTTTTCCTTCACACTGCGGTCCAACGCACACCAAACCATCTCAATTGGTTTGAGGTTGGGTGATTGTCGAGACCACGTCATCTGATGAATTCTACATGTATCCCAGACAGTGTCACCAGCAAATCACCATCACACCTCTTCCTCATGCTTCACGGTGGGAACCACAAATGCAGAGTTCATCTGTTCACCTACTCTATGTCTCACAAAGATACAGTGTTTGGAACAAAAAAATCTCAAATTTGGACATTTCAGACCAAAGGCCAGATTTCCACCGGTCTAATGTCCATTGCTTGTGTTTCTTGGCCCAAGCAAGTGTATTATTGGTGTCCTTTATTAGCGTTTTTGCAGCAATTTGACCATGAATGCCTGATTCACAGTCTCTAAACAGTTGATGTTGAGATGTATTTCTTACATGAAGTCTGTGAAGCATTTATCTGGGCTACAATTTCTGAGGCTGGTAACTCTAATGAACTTATCCTCTGCAGCAGAGGTAACTTCGGGTCTTCCTTTCCTTTGGCGGTCCTCATGAGAGCCAGTTTCATCACAGCACTTGATGGTTTTTGTGACTGCATTAACATTTTCCGCATTGACTGACCTTCATGTCTTAAAGTAATGATGGACTGTCAATTCTCTTATTTGAGCTTATTTGAGCTGTTCTTGCCATAATGTGGACTTGGTCTTTTACCAAAAAGGGCTATCTTCTGTATACCACCCCTTCATTTTCACAATACAAACTCATTACGAAGGAAACAAATTCCACAAATGAGCTTTTAACAAGGCACACCTGCTAATTGAAATATATTCCAGGTGACTACCTCATGAAGCTGGTTGAGAGAATGCCAAGAGTGTGCAAAGCAGTCATCAAGGCAAAGGGTGCATACTTTAAAGAATCTTAAATATACATATATTTTGATTTGTTTAACACCTTTTTGGTTTCTACATGATTCCATATGTGTTATTTCAAAGTTTTAACAATGTAGATAATAGAACAAATAAAGGAGAACCCTGGAATGAGTAGGTGTGTCCAAACTTTTGACTGGTACTGTATTTGGACCTTTTTTCTCCCCAGGTAGTAGTTACAGTCTTGTCCTATCGCTGCA
The DNA here is from genome assembly GCF_002021735.2 of Oncorhynchus kisutch. NCBI lineage: Eukaryota > Metazoa > Chordata > Actinopteri > Salmoniformes > Salmonidae > Oncorhynchus > Oncorhynchus kisutch. Next base: position 14,549,645 of record NC_034181.2, read on the forward strand.
ACTCCGGTACGGTGTCAGCTTCCAGACCAAACTCTCCCTTAACCCAGTTGACACTGGGCCAATTGTGCACCACCTCATGGGTGATACAGCCTTGGATCGAACCCAGGTCTGTAGTGAGACCTCAAGCACTGCAATGTAGTGCCTTAGACCCTTGCGCCACTTGGGAGGCACCCTGGCCTTGCTTTTAAAACATATTTTTATATAAATGTTATTGGGTAATTCTTTGTTACTATTTTATTTATCTTCCCGTTTCTCTCCCCCTCCCTCCCCCTCTCTCACCCTTCAGTATCTGGTGGCTATATTCAGCCTGCTGTTCCAGCTGTTGCAGCAGGTGACAGTTTGAGACACTAAGATGCAGGGTTAAAATCTTGGTGAGAGGTCAGAAGGTTGGGTCAAATCCCAAAGAGCTCATTGGCTAAAAAGTAAGTGTATAAATCCTGCTCTTTCCATGACATAAACTGACCAGGTGAAAGCTAGGATCCTTTATTGATGTCACTTGTTAAATCCACTTCAATCAGTGTTTATGAATGGGGAGGAGACAGGTTAAAGAATGATTTTTAAGCCTTGAGACAATTCAGACATGGATTGTGGATGTGTGCCATTCAGAGGGTAAATGGGCAGGACAAATGTTGGAAGTGCATTTGAACAGGTTATGGTAGAAGGTGCCAGGCACACTGGTTTGTGTCAAGAACTGCAATGATGGTGGGTTTTTCACGCTCAACAGTTTCCTGTGTCTACCACCTATTCCCCATTCCCGTCCAACCTCTATAACACTGGCAAACAACCTCTGCCATTCTACATCATTTTTATTTATTTATTTATTTTTATTTAACCTTTATTTAATTAGGGAAGTCAGTAAACAAAACATTCTTATTTACATTGACGGCCTACCAAAAGGCAAAAAGCCTTCTGCGGGGACGGGAGCCTGGGATTCATTTAAAAAAAGTAAAATACAAAATATTTTATAAATATTGGACAAAACACACCTCACAACAAGAGAGACACAACACTACACAAAGAGAGACCTAAGACAACAACATAACAACAAAACATGACAACACAGCATGGTAGCAACATAACATGACAACAACATGGTAGCAACACAACATGGTAGCAGCACAAAACATGGTACAAACATTATTGGGCAAAGTCAACAGAACAACAGTCAAGAAGGTAGAGACAACAATACATCATACAATGCAGCCACAACTGTCAGTAGGAGTGTGCATGACTGAGTCTTTGAATGAAGAGCTGGAGATACAACTGCCCAGTTTGAGTCTTTGTTACAGCTCGTTCCAGTCGCTAGCTGCAGAGAACTGAAAAGAGGAGCGACCCAGGGATGTGTGTGCTTCGGGGACCTTAAACAGAATGTGACTGACAGAACTGGTGTTGCATGTGGAGAATGAGGGCTGCAGTAGATATCGCAGATAGTGCGGAGTGAGGCTTAAGAGGGTTTTATAAATAAGCATCAACCAGTGGGTCTTTCGACAAGTATACAGAGATGACCAGTTTACAGAAGAGTACAGAGTGCAGTGATGTGTCCTATAAGGAGCAATGGTGGCAAATCTGATGGCCGACTGGTAAAGAACATCTAGCCAGGGTTATTTTGGCAGCTGGTGTGAAAGAGGAGTGATTACGATAGAGTAAACCAAGTATAGATTTAACTTTAGCCTGCAGCTTTGATATGTGCTGAGAGAAGGACAGTGCACCGTCTAGCCATACTCCCAAGTACTTGTATGAGGTGATAACCTCAAGCTCTAAATCCTCAGAGGTAGTAATAACACCTGTGGGAAGATTGGCATTCTTCTTACTAAACCACATGACTTTTGTTTTGGAGGTGTTCAGAACAAGGTTAAGGGTGGAGAAACCTTGTTGGACACTAAGAAAGCTTTGTTGTAGAGCATTTAACACAAATCCGGGGAGGTATAAGACTGTATAAGTACAAGTGTAAGACTGACTTGGCGGAGACAACCGAGCACTGAAGGTGATCCTAGGTAAAGATGCCACTCCCCCACCTTTGGAAGATCTGTCTTGCTGAAAAAGGTTATAACCAGAAAGGTTAACATCAGTATTCAAAACACTCTTCCTTAACCACGTCTCAGTAATGACCAACACATCTGGATTGGAGCTGTGAACCCACACTTTCAATTGATCCATTTTAGGTAATAAGCTTCTAGTGTTAACATGCAGAAAACCCATGCTTTTACGAGAGCAGAAATCAGTGAAGCAGATATCAGAGTACAAGTCCGAATTGTAGCTAGCAATAGGTGATGGGCCAGGGTGTACATGCACATTTCCATATATCATCAACAATAATACAGTCAAGGCACGGCATAGACAGGGAGAGCTCTACAGCGCTGATTTAGGGAATATGAATGTACATCAGATGGCAACAAAATCATATTTTATAGCAATTTTATCAGGTAACATGAATACAAACCAGCGAGAGGTGGTTAGAATAGGATGGGAGGCCAAAAGTCTCTGTAACCAATAGAGAGTCAGAGTCCCGAGTGTGGGAACAAACATAGTCTGTCCACGGTTGGGTAAAGAAAGTTTGTAGTCAACAACGTATGCAGGAGTCATGAGGCAAATAGCAATGTAGCAAAATGCACAAGAAAAACATAAAATATATAACGACTTGGGGCTAGCCATTGTAAGTTCAGAGTCACTCGCCCTAACAGTGCGTGTGTGCTGGAGGTGAGCGAAAGCTCGGGGAGAGGGGTGAGTGTGGTGGAGGTACCTGTACCAGACAGAGGGAGACAGGCCAGGGAGAGAGGGGTGAGTGTGGTGGGGGTACCTGTACCAGACAGAGGGAGACAGGCCAGGGAGAGAGGGGTGAGTGTGGTGGGGGTACCAGTACCAGACAGAGGGAGACAGGCCAGGGAGAGAGGGGTGAGTGTGGTGGGGGTACCAGTACCAGACAGAGGGAGACAGGCCAGGGAGAGAGGGGGGAGTGTGGTGGGGGTACCAGTACCAGACAGAGGGAGACAAGCCAGGGCAGACGGTGAACAGATCACCAGGTGGAATCCAAGCAGCAGTGCAGCAGGCAACGGGAGCAGGTGTCACACACACTTGGTAGAAGCTTTTATTTCTGGAGTCAGATTTCTTGTATAAAATGCCAGTGAATGGTATTTGAACAGCAGGAGTGGGCTTCAGAGGACGCTTCAAATACTCTTGGCACTTGTTGGTCCAAAAGCCCTTTTTTCTTCACACCTTAGTGCTAATTGTGTTAGATGACTAGTTGTTGTTGTCTCACCTGTTGTTTTAGCAAGCTCTCCCAATCAAGACCTGTGATTACTTTATGCCTTGCTTTATGTCTCGCTCAAATATCAATATGCCTTGTATACTGTTGTTCAGGTTAGTTAACATTGTTTTAGTTTACAATGGAGCCCCTAGTTCCACTCCTCACACCTCTGATATCTCCTTTGTTCCACCTCCCACACATGCAGTGACCTCACCCATTATAACCAGCATGTCCAGAGATACAACCACTATTATCATCACCCAGTGCCTGGGCTTACCTCCAATATTCACCCCACCATACCCCTGTCTGCACATTATGCCCTGAATATATTATGTCAACATCAGAAGCCTCCTCCCTAAGTTTGTTTTACTCACTGCTTTAGCACACTTTGCCAACCCTGATGTCCTTGCCGCGTCTGAATCCTGGCTTAGGAAGGCCACCAAAAATTCTGAGATTTCCATACCCAACTATAACACTTTCCGTCAAGATAGAACTGCCAAAGGGGGAGGAGTTGCAATCTACTGCAGAGATAGCCTGCAAAGTTCTGTCATACTCTCCAGGTCTATGCCCAAACAGTTCGAACTTCTAATAAAAAAAAAAATCTCTCCAGAAATAAATCTCTCACTGTTGCCACCTGCTACCGACCCCCCTCAGCTCCCAGCTGTGTCCTGGACACCATCTGTGAATTGATCGCCCCCCATCTAGCTTCAGAGTTTGTTCTGTTAGGTGACCTAAACTGGGATATGCTTAACACCCCGGCCGTCCTACAATCTTAGCTAGATGCTCTCAATCTCACACAAATCATCAAGGAACCCACCAGGTACAACCCTAAATCCGTAAACATGGGCACCCTAATTGACATTATCCTGACCAACTTGCCCTCCAAATACACCTCTGCTGTCTTCAATCAGGATCTCAGCGATCACTGCCTCATTGCCTGTATCCGCTATGGGTCCGCGGTCAAACGACCACCCCTCATCACTGTCAAACGCTCCCTAAAACACTTCTGCGAGCAGGCCTTTCTAATCGACCTGATCCCTAAAGATAGCACAGTGTCCCACTCATCCCTAAAGCCAAAACCTCATTTGGCTTTCCTTCCAGTTCTCTGCTGCCTGCGACTGGAACGAATTGCAAAAATCTCTGAAGTTGGAGACTTTTATCTCCCTCACCAACTTTAAACATCTGCTATCGGAGCAGCGAAACCGATCGCTCCAGCTGTACATAGTCCATCGGTATATAGCCCACCCAATTTACCTACCTCATCCCCATACTGTTTTTATTTTATTTACTTTTCTGCTCTTTTGCACACCAGTATCTCTACCTGCACATGTTCATCTGATCATTTATCACTCCAGTGTTAATCTGCTAAATTGTAATTATTCACTCCTATGGCCTATTTATTGCCTACCTCCTCATGCCTTTTGCACACAATGTATATAGATTATTTTTTTCCTACTGTGTTATTGACTTGTTTATTGTTTACTCCATGTGTAACTCTGTGTTGTCTGTTCACACTGCTATGCTTTATCTTGGCCAGGTCGCAGTTGCAAATGAGAACTTGTTCTCAACTGGCCTACCTGGTTAAATAAAGGTGTTCTCAACTAGCCTACCTGGTTAAATAAAGGTGTTCTCAACTGGCCTACCTGGTTAAATAAAGATGTTCTCAACTAGCCTACCTGGTTAAATAAAGGTGTTCTCAACTAGCCTACCTGGTTAAATAAAGGTGTTCTCAACTAGCCTACCTGGTTAAATAAAGGTGTTCTCAACTGGCCTACCTGGTTAAATAAAGGTGTTCTCAACTAGCCTACCTGGTTAAATAAAGGTGTTCTCAACTGGCCTACCTGGTTAAATAAAGGTGTTCTCAACTAGCCTACCTGGTTAAATAAAGGTGTTCTCAACTGGCCTACCTGGTTAAATAAAGGTGTTCTCAACTAGCCTACCTGGTTAAATAAAGGTGTTCTCAACTAGCCTACCTGGTTAAATAAAGGTGTTCTCAACTAGCCTACCTGGTTAAATAAAGGTGTTCTCAACTGGCCTACCTGGTTAAATAAAGGTGTTCTCAACTAGCCTACCTGGTTAAATAAAGATGTTCTCAACTGGCCTACCTGGTTAAATAAAGGTGTTCTCAACTGGCCTACCTGGTTAAATAAAGGTGTTCTCAACTAGCCTACCTGGTTAAATAAAGGTGTTCTCAACTGGCCTACCTGGTTAAATAAAGGTGTTCTCAACTGGCCTACCTGGTTAAATAAAGATGTTCTCAACTGGCCTACCTGGTTAAATAAAGATGTTCTCAACTAGCCTACCTGGTTAAATAAAGGTGTTCTCAACTGGCCTACCTGGTTAAATAAAGGTGTTCTCAACTAGCCTACCTGGTTAAATAAAGGTGTTCTCAACTGGCCTACCTGGTTAAATAAAGATGTTCTCAACTGGCCTACCTGGTTAAATAAAGGTGTTCTCAACTGGCCTACCTGGTTAAATAAAGGTGTTCTCAACTAGCCTACCTGGTTAAATAAAGGTGTTCTCAACTGGCCTACCTGGTTAAATAAAGGTGTTCTCAACTGGCCTACCTGGTTAAATAAAGGTGTTCTCAACTGGCCTACCTGGTTAAATAAAGGTGTTCTCAACTAGCCTACCTGGTTAAATAAAGGTGTTCTCAACTAGCCTACCTGGTTAAATAAAGGTGTTCTCAACTAGCCTACCTGGTTAAATAAAGGTGTTCTCAACTAGCCTACCTGGTTAAATAAAGGTGTTCTCAACTGGCCTACCTGGTTAAATAAAGGTGTTCTCAACTAGCCTACCTGGTTAAATAAAGGTGTTCTCAACTAGCCTACCTGGTTAAATAAAGGTGTTCTCAACTGGCCTACCTGGTTAAATAAAGGTGTTCTCAACTGGCCTACCTGGTTAAATAAAGGTGTTCTCAACTGGCCTACCTGGTTAAATAAAGGTGTTCTCAACTGGCCTACCTGGTTAAATAAAGATGTTCTCAACTGGCCTACCTGGTTAAATAAAGATGTTCTCAACTAGCCTACCTGGTTAAATAAAGGTGTTCTCAACTGGCCTACCTGGTTAAATAAAGGTGTTCTCAACTAGCCTACCTGGTTAAATAAAGGTGTTCTCAACTGGCCTACCTGGTTAAATAAAGATGTTCTCAACTGGCCTACCTGGTTAAATAAAGGTGTTCTCAACTGGCCTACCTGGTTAAATAAAGGTGTTCTCAACTAGCCTACCTGGTTAAATAAAGGTGTTCTCAACTGGCCTACCTGGTTAAATAAAGGTGTTCTCAACTGGCCTACCTGGTTAAATAAAGGTGTTCTCAACTGGCCTACCTGGTTAAATAAAGGTGTTCTCAACTAGCCTACCTGGTTAAATAAAGGTGTTCTCAACTAGCCTACCTGGTTAAATAAAGGTGTTCTCAACTAGCCTACCTGGTTAAATAAAGGTGTTCTCAACTAGCCTACCTGGTTAAATAAAGGTGTTCTCAACTGGCCTACCTGGTTAAATAAAGGTGTTCTCAACTAGCCTACCTGGTTAAATAAAGGTGTTCTCAACTAGCCTACCTGGTTAAATAAAGGTGTTCTCAACTGGCCTACCTGGTTAAATAAAGGTGTTCTCAACTGGCCTACCTGGTTAAATAAAGGTGTTCTCAACTGGCCTACCTGGTTAAATAAAGGTGTTCTCAACTAGCCTACCTGGTTAAATAAAGGTGTTCTCAACTGGCCTACCTGGTTAAATAAAGGTGTTCTCAACTGGCCTACCTGGTTAAATAAAGGTGTTCTCAACTGGCCTACCTGGTTAAATAAAGGTGTTCTCAACTGGCCTACCTGGTTAAATAAAGGTGTTCTCAACTGGCCTACCTGGTTAAATAAAGGTGTTCTCAACTAGCCTACCTGGTTAAATAAAGGTGTTCTCAACTAGCCTACCTGGTTAAATAAAGGTGAAATAAATACAAATAAAAATAAATAATTGAATTTCTATCTGGTCTGTTCCTTCAAGCATTGGGAGGTCAGTTCCAGGTTGGAATGGTGTCCTCAGGTCTCTGCTGTTTGTTTGCTAGAGCACCATCTGTATAGCTTGAAAAATAAAAGTAGTAAGTAGTAATCTCTCTGTTTAATTTGTCAAGATTAGGTTGTAGGTTTGGAGTTTTGATCCGGAGTGAAAGCCATGATGTGGAGAGTAGCATCCTGCATATGTACCTGCTGAAAAAAATCCAAGTTTATCTAACTTCAAATGTATCCTTTTGTAAAAAAACATGTTGAAAGATGTGAGAGCTCACATTAAGCTATGTCTCTCTCTCTCTGAGGGGGGCATGAGAATCATACATTTCACAAAATAGTAATACATGTTCGACCATTTCCTCTACCATACATCCATTACACATTCCAGTGCCATGTTTCCCTATCAATTTCAAAGAAGAATTCAATCCCGTATGCCCTAATCTCACCCAACACAACATAACCTCCTCCCTTCTGTTCCCATTATATGACTCTATCACACGTACGGATTTCCTTGTACTATAAAAATATCTGCCATTACAACTTTCATCCCATTGTCTCTGCCAGCAATCGAACCCATTTTTCCGAATCAATATTTGAATTTCCCCTCTACGCAACTGCACCAGTATATCCACAATATTATTTTTCACTGCTCTTTTTGCTATTATATCTACTATATTATGTCAATGAACACCTGTATGAGCCGGAATCCATACAGCTCTGAATTTCTTTGCACCAGAGCCTCGTTATTTCTACCCATAAATCGTCACATTCTGACTTTCCAGATCTTAAACTACACAAAACTGATGCAGTTCCAACATATTACTACTCTTCTTGGTTGCACTTCCTCTATCCATTGCAATCCAACAGTTATCCCATTTCTGTTGAGTATACAGATAAATCATTATTAGTTAGTCTCTTGCATTGATTAACATCGAAGTCAGGAATAAATACACCTGATCCTGTCTTCCGATTCATGGGCTCCTTTGAACCTTCTGTACACACTGCAAGACGAGAATAAAAGTGATTACTAATATATTGATCCAATATTGTTCCTACATTATCTTCTTCACCACACTGTTAAATGGCTCATATCAACGTGGTTTTGTGTAAAACCACTTTGGCACATTTCCTATTGCCACAGATGGCCCTATAACAACATCTCTGAGTCCAAATACATCCATCTTTTATCCAATCTCTGGAAACCCTCTTTTGATATTGCTCATATTCCCAACAATACTGTCAGTGTAGGATGATATACTGCACTACCCTTCAGTCTTGCCCAGAATGCCAGGGCTACATTAGTGACATTTCCCCAGTATCTACTTGTAAAGCCTCAACCGGTGTCGTTTTAAATGCACCCTGGCACATCCTGAGTGCCCTCGATTGCATCCTATCATGGCACAGCAGCGATGGAAAAGCCTCAGAACCATATACAAAGCACCCATAATCTATGGACAATCTCATCAAAGTACGATAAATATTCAGTAAAGGTTGCTTACCTGCCCTCCAATCATGACCGACTATTTTACTTATAGGATGGAATACTTTCTTACATTTAGTTTTAATACATGTAATATGATGTCTTCATGTAAGCCTTCCATCAAACCATAGTGCCATTTACTTAAATTCTGTTACCCTTTCCATTCGTTCCCCATAAAATTGAACACTGACTTCTTCCTTAATCTTTTTGTTAGCGAACAACATATGGCAAGATTTAGATAAAGATAACATGAAACCCCATGATAAGGACCATTCCTCTACTGCTACAACAGCACCTTGCGTTTTCTCTATTTCATAAGGAATATTCCTTCCCCTTTTCCAAATGGCACCGTCATCAGCATTTAATGCCACCCCTATACCCTGTCCGATATCCCCAAAGATATCGTCAATCATCAACATGAATAAGATAGGACTAATAGCACTACCCTATGGAGTTCCATTTTCCACCTCATATTCTCTTGTTAACTCCAATCGCACACTTACCTGGTAGGTTTGGTTAAACAAGAAATCCATCATCCAGTTATACATTCTCCCGCTAATGCCCATTCCATTCAATTTAATCAGTAGAACTTCATGCCACATTGCATCATATGCTTTTCAATATCAAAATACACTATTGACATCACTTCCTTCATTGGCAAAGCTTTGATCACCTCAGTATTAACTTTAACTAATGCATTAAGGGTAGTCCTTCCTTTTCTGAATCCACTCTGGTATGGACTTAATACACCAATACACTATGTTCCAGATGATGCATCAATCTTCCTATATTCAACTGTTCCATTAATTTACAGAGATCTCCACACAATCTCCACTCCATACCATACAGCTGACTGGATATACGCTGTACGAGCAGGATAGAACAGCGTCATCTGGTAAGACAAGGGACCGTGGACAATGTATTTTTGTAAATAACAGTTAGTGCACGATATCTAAGGAAGTCTCGAGCTTTTGCTTGCCTGAGGTAGAGTATCTCATGATAAGCTGTAGACCACACTATCTACCTAGAGAGTTTTCATCTGTATTTTTCGTAGCTGTTTACATAACACCACAGTCAAAGGCTGGCACTACGACAGCATTGAATGAGTTGTATTCCACCATAAGCAAACAAGAAAATACTCACCCAGAGGCGATGGCGCTCCTGGTAGCCGGGGACATTAATGCAGGGAAACTTCAAATCTGTTTTACCAAATTTCTGTCAGCATGTTGAATGTGCAACCAGAGGGGAAAAAAACTCTGGACCACCTTTATTCCACACACAGAGATGCATACAAAGCGCTCCCTCACCCTCTATTTGGTAAATCTGACCATAATTCTATCCTCTTGATTCCTGCTTACAAGCAAAATTAAAGCAGGACACACCAGTGACTAGATCAATAAAAAAGTGGTCAGATGAATCAGATGCTAAGCTACAGAACTGTTTTGCTACAACAGACTGGAATATGTTCTGGGATTCCTCCGATGGCATTGAGGAGTACACGACATCAGTCATTGACTTCATCAATAAGTGCAACGATGACATCATCCCCACATTGACTGTACGTACATATCCCAACCAGAAGCAGGCAACATCTACACTGAATTAAAGGCTAGAGCTGCCGCTTTCAAGGAGCGGGGACAACAACCTCTCCCTCAATGTGATCAAGACAAAGGAGATGATTGTGGACTACAGGAAAAAGAAGGCCGAGCACGCCCCCATTCTCATCGATGGGGCTGTAGTGGAGCAGTTTGAGAGCTTCAAGTTCCTTGGTGTCCACATCACCAACAAACTAACATGGTCCAAGCACACCAATACAGTCGTGAAGAGGGCACGATGAAACTTAATCCCCCTCAGGAGACTGAAAAGATTTGGCATGGGTCCACAGATCCTCAAATGTTTCTACAGCTGCACCATCAAGAGCATCCTGACTGGTTGCATCCCTGCCTGGTATGGCAACTGTTCAGCCTCCGACCGCAAGGCACTACAGAGGGTAGTGCATACGGCCCAGTACATCACTGGGGCCAAGCTTCCTGCCATCCATGACCTCTGTACCAGGCGGAGTCAGAGGAACGCCCTAAAAACTGTCAAAGACTCCAGTCACCCTAATCATAGACTGTTTTTTCTGTTACTGCACTGCAAGTGGTACCGGAGCGCCAAGTTTACGTCCAAGAGGCTTCTAAACAGCTTCTACCCCAAAGCCATAAGACTCCTGACCACCTAATCAAATGGCTACCCAGACATTTATCCTGCACCGGTATCCCCCATATACAGTCTTGCTATTGTTATTTTACTGCTGCTCTTTAAATGTTACTTTTATTTCTTATTCTTATCCATATTTTTTTAACTGCATTGTTGGTTAAGGGCTCGTAAGTAAGCATTTCACTGTAAGGTCTACATCTGTTGTATTCAGCACATGTGACTAATGCAATTTGATTTGATTTGATATATCCTGTTCACCTTTACTGGATTTCACAACTATGTTTAATTCAAATACAGTGATGGGTTTAAAATGATTATAGTAATTAAACAACTTGGTATTAGCCCCTTCTGTATATATTTCTCCAGCCACACATTCATGTTCTTTGAAAACATGAATCTCTCTATGTGCTACACCTTCTTTGATAAATGTGCACACCCAACACCTACTGTAACTCTTATTCCATCACTTCTCACAGAGATAAAACCAGGTATAATATAATCCAATTGAGGTCCAAGCCGTGTTTATTGAATACACAGCACTCCCGGTAAAACATCTAAATCATGTATAAACTTCTTAAATTCTTGTCCATTGGATATCAAACTCCTAGTATTCCATTGAAAAACAAGGAACACCAATACTATTATTATTAATACTATTACTATTATACTATTAATACTATTAATACTATTACATTTTTTTTTTACTACTATTATTATTAATACTATTCCTAGTATTACTAATACTATTAATACTATTACTATTATACCATTAATACTATTAATAATATTACCATTATTAATAATAACATCACTATTAGTATTAATAATATTGCTATTATTATTAATACTATTCCTATTATTATTATTATTAATACAATTACTATTATACTATTATTACTATTACTATTATTATTAATACTATTCATATAATTAATACTATTCCTATTATTATTATTATTACTACTATTACTATTATTATTAATACCGGCACTATTATTATTAATGTTATTACTATTATACTAGTAATACTATTAATACTATTACTATTACCATAATCACAATACTATTACTATTATTACTATTATTATGCTAATCATCATTCAAATTTTGGTTCAGCATCCGATGTATCAGTTCTACTGTAACTTCAGAAATCCCCAGAATGTCTTTGGCTGCCTTCACAACTTATTTTATTTGTGCAGTTCTGCTCTTAAGTGGAGCGGTCATATTGATTGCCCTGCACATGAAGGCCAAGTAGTCTACATGATCTACTACCATGTTTTTCTCTGTAATTTTGTGTTTATGCTCACATATCACATTAACAATCAGCTGAGGTTCCACTGGCCTCCTTGGAGCTGCCACTATCTACCAATATGTTGTGTCTGAAGTATTCTGAACACTAGGTTTGTTATTCACTTTCCGAACAGCCTCAGCATAGGATATGTTGATTGTAATTTTCCACCTCTGCGCTTCCATAGCTGTCACCATATGCTGCATTATGTTCTCCATCACAGCTACAACATTTAACTTTAACATCAGACACACATTTCCCATACTCCTGATCCCCACCACACGTTGCACATCTCCTTTGCACACATTAGCAACATGCTCCATCCGTTGGCACTAAAAGGCCGTAGTGGAGGCGGCACATACTGTCTAACCGGATAACTGAGTGATCCTAGCTGCACCCTATTCTGCAGGTTCCCCTCAAAGTGTAACAGGACAGTTGTAGTGTCCACTGGAATGCCACTCTTTATGCATGTCATCCCTTTCGGCATCAATAACTTCTCCTCCTTTCAAGCCTTAACTTCTTCCATGGTAATTTCCATTGCCATCCCAGCAATTACTCCCCTCAGTTTAGACCTAGCACCGGTAATGTCACATTTCAACCGACCCCCATTTAGTGAGTCAAAGCTTTCTCCTGCTGAATTTTACTACTTGTAATGATCAGAACCTTCCCATAACCCATCGGTTTGTCTTCCTTAATAACCCCAATCTCTTCCCTGATTGTTTTTGTCAAATGCAACGGATGGAAGTACTTACTTGCTGGTTCTGCGAACACTACCATAACTTTATAACTTTCTACTCCAACCTCTTTGTCTGGTGGTTATGCACATCACAGGTCTTCTCTTAACACTACTCATTGTTTCTCCAGCAGTATTCATCCCTCCATCTCACTCATTGTGATTTATCTTACTCCTATTGCTTCGAGTTACAACGTGTAAATAGCTCATTATCACTTTTTTTAATCATCATTATCATTATCAATGTCAATTGCCCTAATGCTACCATCTGAACTATCCCCCATGCCGACCCCAGTCACAGTACAGTTGTGCCAAATCAGCCAAAAGACAAACAAAGATACAGACAAACAAAGATACAGACAAACAAAGACACACTTTCTGACCAGCACCACCAACTACTACTGGGTGTCGTCTGTCAAAGGGTTCTTCTTTTGGGTGGCACAGAGGTCTAAGACACTGCATCTCAGTGCTAGAGGTGTCACTACAGTCCCTGGTTCGATTCCAGACTGTATCACAACCAGCCGTGATTGGGAGTCCCTTATGGCGGTGCACAAATGGCCCAGCGTCGTCCGGGTTAGGGTTTGGCCGGGGTAGGCCGACATTGTAAATAGAATTTGTTCTTAACTGACTTGCCTAGTTAAAAAAAGGTTAAATTAAAAATATATTATACTTTGTCTTCTTTTTCTTCTATAATATTATGGCAGTCCGTAAAGCAAATATTAGAAGTGCATGCTGCCACCTACTGTAAGGCTCATCAGGATGACTGTATGAACTGACTTAACCGTCTCCACTGGACTCTCGCTACCCGACGCCCATCGTCAAATTGGTCACTAAGCATGTCTGTGTAGCCGGTCTTGCTCCGGTGATAGGAAGTGATGTCAGCATAAATGTGTCAACATGTTTGAGATGTTGGCAGCTGCATAGGTTATTGTTGTTTAGCAGTGGCAACATACTCTTTGTCCATCGCCATTGTAATCTACTGGGATGCCAAAATGTTCCCAAACTGGAGATTGAAACGATGACGGAGAATCCTCCTTGTTTATCAATCCCACCGTTCGCCATCGTTCAGTCCTCCTTTAGCAGTGGGGATGTCCTATGTTTACCAACACTCAAAGAAAAGAACACTCTCCCTACCATCAATAATGGGTGAGGTTTGATAATGGGTGAGGTTTGACCAATCAGAGTCGGTACAGCCACCTGGTTTCTTTACACATCGCACCGACAGAAACAAACATCTCTCTGGTAAGAAGAAGGAAGAGGGTGTATGCCTTAGGATTAATTTATTTAACCTGACCTAGAATTCCTTACAATCAAATGCTGACCGCATTATCTATCAAGAGAATTCTCTTCGATTACAATCTAAGTTGTGCACCCCCCCCCCCCCCCCCAAGCAGACACCTCGGCGGCCCGGAAAGAACTTCATTGGACTCTATGTAACCTGGAAACCTGGGCTGGAAAAATTCTGGATCATTGTTACTCTAACTTCCACGACGCATACAAAGCCCTCCTCGACCTCCTTTCGGCAAATCTGACCACAACTCCATTTTGTTGCTCCCAGCCTGTAGACAGAAACTAATGCTCAGTTCTGTTCAATGCTGGTCCAACCAATCTGATTCCACACTGCAAGATTGCTTCGATCATGTGGACTGGGATATGTTCCGGTTAGTGTAGAACAACAACATTGATGCACACACTGATTCGGCGAGCGAGTTTATTAGCAACTGCATCGGTGATGTTGTACCCACGGTGACAATTAAAATCTTCCCCAACCAGAAACCGTGGATTGATGGCAGCATTCGCGCAAAACTGAAAGCGTGAACCACTGCTTTTAATCAGGGCAAGGTGTCATGTTTGGTGAAAGGAGTAGACCAAGGCGCAGCGTGAGTAGAGTTCCACATATTTTAATAAACTGAAACTCACCAAAAACAAAACAATAAAGCACAAACGAAACGTGAAGCTACTGGTGTGCACTCAGGCAACTAAATGTAGACAAGATCCCACAAACATAAATGAGGAAATGGCTACCTAAATATGATCCCCAATCAGAGACAACGATATACAGCTTCCTATGATTGGGAACCATACTAGGCTAACATAGAAATATAATTCCCCTAGATAACTCACCCTAAATCACACCCTGACCCAACCAACGTAGAAAATACACAGCTCTTCTATGGTCAGGGCGTGACACAAGGCAACCGGAAACATGACTGAATACAAACAGTGTAGCTATTCCCTCCGCAAGGCAATCAAACAAGCTAAGCGTCAGTATAGAGACAAAGTATAGTCGCAATTCAACGGCTCAGACGCGAGAAGTATGTGGCAGGGCCTACAGTCAATCACGGACTACAAAAAGGAAACCAGCTCCGTCGCGGATCCCGATGTCTTGCTCCCAGACAAACTAAACAACTTCTTTGCTCGCTTTGAGGACAATACAGTGCCACCGACACGGCCCCTTACAAAAACCTGCGGCCTCTCCTTCACCGCAGCCAACGTGTTAACCCTCGCAAGGCTGCCGGCTCAAATGGCATCTCTAGCCGCGTCCTCAGAGCATGCGCGGACCAGCAGGCTGGTGTGTTTACGGACATATTCAATCGATCCCTATCCCAGTCTGCTGTTCCCACATGCTTCAAGAGGGCCACCATTGTTCTTGTTCCCAAGAAAGCTAAGGTAACTGAGCTAAACAACTATCGCCCCGTAGCACTCACTTCCGTCATCATTAAGAGACTAGTCAAAAATCATATCACCTCCACCATATCTGATACCCTAGACCCACTCCAATTTGCTTACCACCCCCAATAGGTCCGCAGACGACGCAATCACAATCATACTGCACACTACCCTAACCCATCTGGACTAGAGGAATACCTATGTAAGAAGGCTGTTCATCGACTACAGCTCAGCATTTAACACCATAGTACCCTCCAAACTCGTCCCTGGGTCTCGACCCTGCCCTGTGACACTCGGTCCTGGACTTTCTGACAGGACGTCCCCAGGTGGTGAGGGTAGGAAACAAAATCTCCACCCCGCTGATCCTCAACACTGGGGCCCCACAAGGGTGCATTCTCAGCCCTCTCCTGTACTCCCTGTTCAACCATGACTGCGTGGCCATGCATGCCTCCAACTCAATCATCAAGTTTGCAGACAACACTACAGTGGTAGGCTTGATTACCAACAACGACAAGACAGCCTACAGGGAGGAGGTGAGGGCCCTCGGAGTGTGGTGTCAGGAAAATAACCTCATACTCAACGTCAACAAAACAAAGGAGATGACCGTGTTCAGGAAACAGCAGAGGGAGCACCGCGCTATCCACATCGACGGAACAGTAGTGGAGAAGGTGGAACGTTTTAAGTTCCTCGAAGGCCATGAGGCCGAAACGTAAGCTTATTAAAGATCAGTGATAGTACCAAGAGCAGTGTGCGGTTTCCTTTTTCCTTCATCAAGTTCCTTGGCTTACACAACATGGACAAACTGAAATGGTCCACCCACACAGACAGCATGGTGAAGAAGGCACAACAGCGCCTCTTCAACCTCAGGAGGCTGAAGAAATTTGGCTTGTCACCAAAAACACTTTTACAGATGCACAATCGAGAGCATCCTGTCAGGCTGTATCACTGCCTGGTACGGTAATTGCTCCACCCACAACCGTAAGGCTCTCCAGAGGGTAGTGAGGTCTGCACAATGCATCACCAGGGGCATACTACCTGCCCTCCAGGACACCTACACCACAGGAAGGCCAAAAAGATAATCAAGGACAACAACCACCCGAGCCACTGCCTGTTCACCCCGCTATCACCCAGAAGGCGAGGTCTGTACAGGTGCATCAAAGCTGGGATCGAGAGACTGATAAACAGCTTATATCTAGAGGCCATTAGACTGTTAAACAGCCATTACTAACATTGAGTGGCTGCTGTCAACATACTGACACAAATCTCTAGCCACTTTAATAATTAAAAATGGTATGTAATAAATGTATCACTAGTCACTTTAAACAATGCCACTTTATATAATGTCTACATACCCTACATTACTCATATCATATGTATATACTGTACTCTATACCACCTACTGCATCTTGCCTATGCCGTTCGGCCATTGGTTATCCATATATTTATATGTACATATTCTTATTAATTCCTTTACACTTGTGTGTCTGAGGTAGTTGTTGTGAAATTGTTAGATTACTTGTTAGATTTTACTGCATGGTCGGAACTAGAAGCACAAGCATTTCTGCTAACCATGTGTATGTGATCAATAAAATTTGATTTGATTTGATGCTGTGGGGTTGCTTTGCTGACTCCGGTACTGGGAGCCTTGAATGTGAAATCGTGATATCAGCAGACATCGTGAAATCAGCAGATTATCAGTGTTTGGAGTGCAATGTTCAACCCAGTGTCCAAAAACTGGGTCTCCGTTGAAAGTTGGGAGTCTCCCAGAAGGTCAACAACCCCAAACACATATAAAATACAACCTGGAATAATACACAAAGAAACGCTTGCGTGTTCTGGAGTGGCCAGTGAAGAGTCCAGATCTGATCTGGATCTGATCCATAACATATGACGAGAGCTAAATAGCACCCCTCAAACACTCAAGAATAAGAGCAGTTTGCCATTAAGTGCTTTGAAAGGCTGGTCATGTCTCACAAATGTCTCACGACATCTTCCCAGAAACCCTAGACCGATTCCAATTTGCATACCGCCCCAACAGATCCACAGATGATGCAATCTCTATTGCACTCCATACCATCCTTTCCCATCTGGACAAAAGGAACACCTATGTGAGAATGTTATTCATTGACTACAGCTCAGCGTTCAACACCATAGTACTCTCAAAGCTCATCAGTAAGCTAAGGACCCTGGGACTAAACACCTCCCTCTGCAACTGGATCCTGGACTTCCTTACGGGCTGCCCCCAGGTGGTAAGGGTAGGTAACAACTGATCCTCAACACAGGGGCCCCTCAGGGGTGCGTGCTCCGTCCTCTCCTGTACTCCCTGTTCACTCATGACTGCATGGCCAGGCACGACTCCAACACAATCATTAAGTTTGCTGCTGACACAACAGCCTGATCACAGACAATGACGTGACAGCCTATAGGGAGGAGGTCAGAGACCTGGCTGTGTGGTGCCAGGACAACAACCTATCCCTCAATGTGATCAAGACAAAGGAGATAATTGTGGACTACAGGAAAAAGAGGACCGAGCATGCCCCCATAGCTATTTTTACACCCTGTCAAAGTGGATTGGTTGTGCTCTGCCCTCTGTTTCCTGTAGTCCACGATCAGCTCCTTTGTCTTGCTGAAGTTTAGGGAGAGTTGTTGTCCTGGCAACACACTCCCTATAGGCTGCCCAGCATTTTCATACATTTCCTGAACTAATTTGTAATCATTAACTCACTGTGTCACATTTATTTTGTCTTAGTACGCCTCTATTTTGTAAAACATAACTTTTCCTTTATCAAAATAATGATTATCCTCTTTGACTGCATTTTGAAATTCGAATGCAGTTCTTGCTTTCGACAGCTTGTGCTCCCGAAGTTGTTGACTTGTTGTGCTAGCAAGTTAGCTAGCAGTTGCCGAGCTATTTGAAGTCTCTTACTGGCTATAAACATTTATGATTTAACATTTTTTTCGAGTCATTACTCAGTTATTACATTTAACAAATCAAACATTACTGATACATAAGGAAAGTAAAAATCCACACCGGTGCATTGAAAGTAGAGGAAACTGATGTTCCTTGGAGGGAGGGCTCTGTTAGGATATCCACATCTAATGGAATTCTAGAAACTGGGTTCAAAACACCACCGAATGAAGCGAAATACAGTGGCATCCAATGCTTTTCCTTCCTCAGGGGACAGCCCTTGCTGTTAAGAACAACCTTCATTCATCCAATGTGCAACATTCTCATCCTGCTCTGCCTCAGGCTAGAGGAAAAAAAGCAGCTGTCTAAGAGGAGAAGAAACCAGTCACTTATAGAGAATCACATTTAACTGCAGGGTTCTGACTTCCATTAATGATGAGTGTTGGTCAATCGTCACAAGTCCTAAAGCGAACTCGTAGTTAAATTGAGCAAACATAATTTGTATTTCTTTTTCTTCTGTACGTTTACCACTTTTAGAATAGTGTTATGATCTGTCACGTACAATCCAATTGTTTTTCTAAATCTACTCAGTGTTGATGTCAATCTTTGATGACCTTTCACCTGCAAAGGTCCAAAGCAGCTGTTTTTATCTCAATATTAAATCCTTTCTTGGTAACAATTAAGTAACTTATTGTGATTGTTTTCAATTAAAATGGTTAAAAATAAACAAAAATAGCTTCTTAGCAATAACTATTTCTTAAGTAAGAATTTTTATAGGATTGTCTAGCAGTGGTCTGAGTGGAAGGGAAAACCTGAAAACCAGCTGTTATGGGCAGAGAGGTTTGGAACTCTCTTTCTTATTGGTCTATTAACTCATTTACCGACTGGTGATATCACCAGGCTGGCCAAAACTCCATCTCACCAGAACAGGCAGCCATTTCAATCAATCTTTTCAAACATCTCTTTGACTTAAAGGGCATTATAATCATTTTCACAATTTCACATTATTCCATCCACAGAGTGTGGAAATTTACACTCAGTAGCCAGTTTATTAGGTACACAACTGAGTTCCCGAAAATGGTATGCACCTACAGACAGTGACTCAGGTGGTCGTAGCGTGCTATATAAAGCAGACCGACAGTTACTTTTCGAATGAAAGTCAGTGTGTTATGATTGTCGGTGCCAGGCAGGCCGGTTCCGGTTCCGGTTCCGGTTCCGGTTCCGGTTCCAGTATCCCAGAAAGTCCGGCCTCCTGACATTTTCACGCACAAGAATGCTGCTAGAATGACGCGACAAACAAAAAACATCCAGTCAGTGGCAGTCCTCTGGGTGAAAACAGCTTGCTGATGAGCTGTCGAAGGAGAATAGTAAGAATCTGCAAGCTAACAGGCGGGTCACAAACAGGTAAATAAAGGTGAAGTACAACAGTGGTGTGCAGAACGGCATCTCGGAATGCACAACTTGTTCCTTGTTACAGATGGGCTATTGCAGCAGACGACCACCCCGGGTTCCACTCCTATCAGCTAAATACAAGAAGCAGCGGCTCTATTGGGCACACGATTGCCAAACACTGGAGAATTAAGGAGTTGATAAACATTGCTTGGTCCGACGAATCCCTGTTCCTGTTGCGTCATGTTGATGGCAGAGTCAAGGTTTGGCGTAAGCAGTATGGCCCCATCCTGCCTGGTGTCCACAATAGAAGCTGGTGGTGTAATGGTGTGGGGAATGTTTTCGTGGCAGGTTAGGTCCCTTGAAACCAATTGGGCAATGTTTCCATGCCCTGAAGAATTTAGGCTGTTCTGGAGGCAAAGGGGGGTCTGACCCAGCATTAGATGTCCACTGAGTGTAAATCAAACACAGGAAATCGCATTTTTGACTGCTCTGGACCTTGACCTCTTTCTTATTTCAGTTGGGTACCCTTCTTCTCCTCAACTCTGTCTTGACTTAACTCCCTCATAAATTGCTTCCACTCCAGTCAACTGTCAGGCTACTTAAATTGTTTATTGGAAGTGGGCCTGTCTTAAAGGGATAGTTCACCAAAGTATTTGGTTTTAATTATACTGAAGTATCAAATGTAAATGTATTTGCTCAAATATACTTAAGTATCAAAAGTAAAATTATAAATCATTTAAAAATCCTTATATTAAGCAAACATCACTATTTTCTTGTTTTTATAGTTAATGGATAGGCATGGGCACACTCCAACACTCAGACATTATTTACAAAAGATACATTTGTGTTTAGTGAGTCTGCCAGACCAGAGGCAGTAGGGATGATCACGTGTTCACTTGCTAAGTTTGTGAATTTGACCATTTTCCAGTCCTGTTAAGCATTCAAAATGTAACTAGTACTTTGGCTGTCAGGGAAAATGTATTGAGTAAAAAGTACAATATTTTATTCAGGAATGTAGTAAAAGTAAAAGTTGTCCAAAAATATAATTAGTAAAGTAAAGTACAGATACCCCCGTCAAAAAACTACTTGGGTAGTAATTTAAAGTATTTTTACTTAAGTCCTTTACACCACTGAATTTCCTGGCACTGTTCTCAAATGCTAATGTTTCAGCATTCGTTGCACAAATCCTATCTACAGTAAGTCCTTGTACCAATATTAGCATTTCATCCGAAAGTCATCCGAAAGTATCTAAAATGTATTTTGAAGCTCAACAAAGTCACTTACAGATGAGTGAGAGCCTGTGACAGCCCAGTCCCATGAATATTATATCACGCCTCACAGGGAATTCTTAAAGCCATAAAAGAAAGAAATGATGGGGAGAAAAAGGCATAATTAGGCCATGGCTAGGAGAGGAGATATTAGATATGTGATTTTTTTCTCTCTCTTTTGTATTCACAAATGTCTGTTTAGAATGGCTTTGTTCATTCTCATCTTCTTTAAAGAGGTTCTGAAGTGGACGCTTGTTTTCTTCCAGCGCTGAATTTGAAAGCTGCCAATGAGTCTTTTGGGGATTCTCTTTTCCCTCTGCTCCTTAAAAAATGTGTAACGGTGCAAAAAATATTAATGAGGCACTCTCAGAAAGAATGAGAGAGGGAGGGAGGGAGGGAGAGAGGTAGGGATAAGCTAGAGGGGTGAGAAGTCAGAGAGGGGAGAGCGATAGGAAGAGTAGAGCAGCAAGTGGAGAAAGAAAGAGAGACAGAGACTCGGAGTGGATGAAAATAGGTTAAGAAAGTCCACAATTCAATTAGATTTTCAAGTGCCCAAGGAGTCTTAGTTTTGACCCTTTGCTGGTACTGTAGGTTTAAATCAGAGGCACCCATGTGCCATCAAGTTTCTCCATTTCACAGAGGAAAGAGAGCGACTTGCTTGGGTGAGGGCTCAATTTTGACTCTGTCACCATGCCTCTGACTCCATCTAAGAAAGATAGAATTATAAATGCCTCCTTTAGCAGCTTTTCCGTAGAGAAAGAGAGGGAAAGGGGGAGAGGGGGAAAGAGGGAAACAGAGAGCGGGAGAAAGTGTGTGCGCGCGGTAAACTCACTTTGAGCTCTATAGTCTGAGAGTGTATGTAGGGAATAGGTGTTAATTTGATATTTACTCATTTTGCTCTTATCGCCGAGCAGTAAATGAACACATTTCAGGGAACATTAGCAGCTAGTGAAAAGAGTTTGTCTGTTTGTGTTGTGTCGTGTACTATGAATTAATAAGTTGGCCATGGCTGCCTAGGAGAGAGCATGCACAGAGACTACATATGGCAGGCCTGGGCAATTAATTTCCATGGAGGACCACATAAGAATATATTTTTGCCATCACGGGCCAGAATGCAGATATGCTACTTATTTTACTTTTTTTTAAATGCACAGAAATAAATCACATCCATGTTCTCCTTCTGGTAGGTATTTTCATTATGAAACATGCAATGAACTAAATGGAGAGAAATGTACACTACATTCAGCACCACGGACAGAACTCTTGTTAATGGGGATGCACAAAAACAGAGAGCTCAACATTACATTTAAACTACTCAGTGTGAGAAGTGGAGTCTCTGATGGGCATTGACTAGAGCAGTGAAGTCAGGTATAGTTTCTGACGTCGCTATGCGCAGGATTGCTGAGAGGTGTGAGTCAGTAAGAGAAGATCTGTGCCTTGACTTGTTATATTTCATCATTGAAATATACATAGGTTGGTTGACCCAAACAGTACAGACAACCTCATCAGTGACATTGTTTTGAATAGTTCTCCAATTAATGCATCAGACTGAAGATTGATAAGCTCAAGTTGCAGGTCAGTGGGAGCGTTATCCACATTGAAGGTGAAAGCAGAGGAAACCAACAGCATGTCATTTTCCAACACTTTGCAGTGAGGACCAAATCAGCCAACCATTATTTATCTTTCATTTGAGGGAAATCCACATATTTTGTTTTCATTTGCAAAAACTCATAAATCTCCTACTTCTGGTCCCACACCCTTTAAAGCACCTTCCCCAAACCCAGCCATCTCACTTTTGCGTGGTGGGGGAGATCTGCATGACCCAACTCTGTCTCGTCCAACAGTGAGACCAACTGCCTGTGGTTTAACGATTTTGCTCTTATGAAGTTTACCACTTTAGTGACTGTATCCACAACATGTCTCATTTTCAGAACACATTGACGGAGTACCTCCTGATCAATAATGCAATGCAGGAAAATAATTTTCTGATCTGGATTCAGCTCAGCTACTTGATCTTGTATCCTCTTCAAAAGGCCAATGTTTTTTTCCTGTCAAGTTTGGGCACCCATCAGTGGTCAGTGAGTGTAATAGCAATACCTACAAAATCAATTCATATCTATAGGCTACATTGCACTACTTTCCGGTATTTCACAGAGCAAAGCAAATGACTGGCTCCATTCAGGGCTCCATTGGGGCTCTGTAGCAATGCCTCAGACTCCATCTAATAAAGATGTAATTATAAAGGACTCCTTTAGAAGCTTTTCCATAGAAAATGAGAGGGGAAGGGGAAAAGAGGGGAATGGAGTGGGGGAGAAAGTGTGTGTGTGTATTGGTTGATTAACTTCCAGCTCTACAGTATGAGTGTGTGCTTATAGGGAAGTGGCGGATAATTGGATATTTACTCGGTTTGCTTTAGGGCCTAACTTGTACACGTGCCAAATAGCCTATGCGCCAATCGCCAAATGCTTTTGAGATCTAGCAGAATATCGTTGATCCAATGTCGGAGTTTAATTCAATAAGAGGAAGCTGCGATATGGAGATTTGAAAAAAAAGAGAAGAGAGGGACAGAAAAGTAATGTTTGGGAAAGATTTGGTGAATTGGTAAAAGAGGACGATAGCAGAGTGTAATAATTGCGAGGTGATATACAAATTCGACAGGAAGGGGACTTCAAATAGGCCTATGGCATGTCAAGGGAACTGTAGCCCACTGTTCAGATGGGCTAAATGGAAAGTGAAATCTAGACACTGACTGTAGGTCTAGAACCTCTCACATAGCCTTAATATTAAATCCTGAAGTTAAATGATACACCAGATGTAGAAAACATTTTGACTAGGGAACCAGAGTGGAGAAATATTATTCATTCTTTCAGCATCTTGAGAGAATGAATCCACAGTTAGATACCGTCAGTAGCGGTGCTATCTAACCCAGCATAATAAAAGCTGATATTACTACAACCACATAAAATATACTTCCAAGCCAAACTGAAATGTTATCAGAAACATGTTGGGTCGTTTTCACAGCTTCTATTTCCTTACAACCGGCCAAACTGATGTAATTTGGACATTTTGCACTTTCCTGTTATTGGAGAGAGAGTTATTGCAATTTCTCCTTGGTCCTTAAATGTCTTTGCTCCTTGAAAGAAACAGAGATGACAGAGAACTTTACCAATGTCAACTAGATTAAAGCATTCATTTGTCGATTTATTACATTATGCTGGTGAGCAAGGGTTTATTTAGTACTTTAGGGCAACATATAATGACAGAAGAGATGCTGCATGTATCAAAGTTGTCTAATAAATATCCTACCAAAATGTTGGAAATTAGAAGCAGAAATGTATGTAAATCAGGGAAAAGAAATCCTGTCCCCCCTGTCAAAAAATCGTTGCGCTCTCTCTGACAGTACATTCTCTATATTAGCAGGTTATGGTTGGGTGCAGGCCTCATATTTTCACTTCATCTTGTATGATCAGGCTGGTGCAGATGGGATATTAGTAATTGTGAGCGGGTATAGGTGAACAGACAGCCGACCCGCGCACCACTAGTCTATGCCCCAACTGGTTCAACTTGTTCCTGGACCTTCATTTGGGCTTACGTATTTCAATTGTATAAAGACCTTCGTGTTGTATGCTTTGGTGTTTGTTGTTGGTTAATGTGTAGGCTGTCTGGTCCAGTACTTGCCTCTGCTTGTTGTTTAAGGCTGTCTGGTCCAGTACTTGCCTCTGCTGTTGTTTAAGGCTGTCTGGTCCAGTACTTGCCTCTGCTGTTGTTTAAGGCTGTCTGGTCCAGTACTTGCCCCTGCTGTTGTTTAAGGTTGTCTGCTCCAGTACTTGCCCCTGCTGTTGTTTAAGGTTGTCTGCTCCAGTACTTGCCCCTGCTGTTGTTTAAGGTTGTCTGCTCCAGTACTTGCCCCTGCTGTTGTTTAAGGTTGTCTGCTCCAGTACTTGCCCCTGCTGTTGTTTAAGGCTGTCTGCTCCAGTACTTGCCTCTGGCCTTGTATAATATGTAGGCTGTCTGGTCCTCTGCTATGGAAACAAACAGAAGAATACATGATGCACTGTGCCATACTCACATCACTGATTCAACTGGCACATGTAAGACACAGACATACACACATGCACACAGACACGCACACACAAACACGAACATTTTAAATACTTTTTTTTGAATCCACCAATCAAATGTACAAAAAAATGATCCAAACATTTCAAAGATCCCTGGATGCATGGCCCTCAAGGGTACAGAAAGCACCTCCTGTACCCACCAATTGCTTTGCCCTAGTTGTTGTCAGGCCCGCAACCTGGAGGCCACGCACTGCAAGCCTGTGTACGTGGCCGAGACTGCCGAATATCGGCACCACCAGCTTGCAGCTACACCCGAGGCTGTCCAAGCGCACCACGAGGGGCTTGTATTTAAGAAGCTTCTCAGCAAAAGCCTGCTCCATGTAGCCGTCAAATGAGCAGCCCATTTCCAAAATGAGCACCTCCCCCTGGCCTCCCCAACAACAACAATATCTGGCATATTTGGCACACAGGAAAGCACATCCAGAAGGAAGGAGGCTCTGACTAACCCCTTAAGTGTCACATCATCACTGTTTAGCATGTTCAATCGGTGAGTCAGTCTGGTAGCAGCGTAAACCAAGTCAATATTCGGGACACCTAAACCCCCCTCTCTTTGGCTCAGGAAGACAACGCCACGTGTGGTTTAAGTGTTTAAGCATTGCCACTTTCTCAGCACTTGAACAGTTGTGTTTTTCATTTACCTCAGGACCTTCTGTGGGATATGCACATTTGCAAGCAAATGCTGAATCTTTGCTAGTGCCACCTCTCTCACAGCTTCTAGCTTCATGATCACAAGCAGAGCGGAAATGTCAATCATATCAAGTCTGTTTGAATACTCATGGACGAGCTCCTTCAATTGTTCCCACCCACTCGCCAGCAACATTAAACTTATGTCCAAGATAAGTATATGTTTTGTGATGAGAGTGAACACAGATTGGTTTACTCGTTAGTGTAAATGTTGGGGGCTTATGTCTTCATAGAACACTGCATATTTTGTGTCTTTCACTTCCAGCCCAGACCATTTACAAAAAGTAATCTGTGCAAGAGAGCATGTCTTTGATAACATTCTGCTCTCTGGAGGAAAATCATCACCACACCCCTGTACTGGGTTCAGTGACCGCACATGGGCTGGGGCACACTGGCATAGATAGCCATAGCCATTTCAGCCAGATGAAGATGAAGTTAACAGCACTCCAAGGGCAGCCGGTTTTTATGCCAACCCTGAGTGGGATTGGCTCAGTCAGCTGCTGTCCACAAATATCTTGGAGGAAGAAGCCTTTGTACACATTAGATATAATGTCCACATAAGGCTTAGCAGTTGTATTTCCTCAAGGCATGTGATAAAGTACCCAAGATATCTCTAATGTCCAGAAACAGTGTAAAACGTTGTGTACTCATGCTTGAATACATCAATTCCAGTTTTAAGGTAGAAAACATGCTCATTCATGCCCTGTCTGACTATGTCTGACACTTCAACCAAGGTGGCATAGCAGTTCAGACGTCTTTTGTCCTCGTCTTGTCGTGTCCTGTATATATATATATTTACAACTTTTTCACATAAATTTTATTTTTATTTTCCATCAACTCATCTTCAAAACACTCTCCTGCAACCCGCCTCACCAATGTATATTTATAAAAAAGTATTATTTACCTCAGATCTGTAATCCTCCAAGAAGCTAGCCAGAAACTCCAAGAAGCTAGCCTGAAACTAGCCAGAAGCTAATCCAGAAGCTAGTTCAGAAGCTAGTTAGCTCCTCTACTGGCAAATCGTTAGTATTCAGCTAACCACGGTTTGTGGTCATCAGCTATCCTTTAGCTCGAAAATCTATCGCCAGTTCTGTACGGTGCAGCGCGGCTCGGAACGGAACATACCGGACCAATTTTTCTCTCCATGTCCCTGGATTTCGACTGCTCTCTGGACATTCATACCCGGATCTCACAGCTAGCTAGCTGCTATCCGTGTGACTATCGGCCTTCGTCGATTCCGGAGCAAACATCAATTATTCCGGAGCTAGCAAGCTCCGTCAATCACTCCTGAGTTCCATCAATCACACCTGGGCTGCAGTCACCTATCCGGACCCGTTTTACTGCCTTCGCGGAGCCCCACCGGGCCTTCACAACTGGACTGCCGACGTTATCTACCCGAAGGAGTTATTCGGCTGGCTCCTCCGTCGCGACGTTACCTGAACGCCATCTGCGGCCTGCTAACCGTTAGCTGTCTTACCGGCTGCTATCTGAATAGACAATCGGACAATTTTTTAAAATTTTTATTATTATTATTAATCTGTTTTCTTCTTGGGCCTCTATAACTATATCTATTGTTTTTATTTTTGTTGTTGTTTTGTGATTTGGATTAATCCCCTCTACCACACGGAACCCCACTAATCTACTGACGGAGTGCAAGAGGTGGCTAACAACAGACCTCCATCCTATGCTAGCTTGCTACCGATGCCCTGGCTAGCTGTCTAAATCACCAACCAACCTCTCCACTCACCGGACCCTTTTGATCACTCGACTAAGCATGCCTCTCCTTAATGTCAATATGTCTTGTCCATTGCTGTTCTGGTTAGTGTTTATTGGCTTATTTCACTGTAGAGCCTCTAGTCCTGCTCACTATACCTTATCCAACCTATTAGTTCCACCACCCACACATGCAATGACATCTCCTGGTTTCAACGATGTTTCTAGAGACAATATCTCTCTCTTCATCACTCAATACCTAGGTTTACCTCCACTGTATTCACATCCTACCATACATTTGTCTGTACATTATACCTTGATGCTATTTTATCGCCCCCAGAAACCTCCTTTTACTCTATGTCCCAGACGTTCTAGACGACCAATTCTCATAGCTTTTAGCCGTACCCTTATTCTACTCCTCCTATGTTCCTCTGGCGATGTAGAGGTGAATCCAGGCCCTGCAGTGCCTAGCTCCACTCCTATTCCCCAGGCACTCTCTTTTGACGACTTCTGTAACCGTAATAGCCTTGGTTTCATGCATGTTAACATTAGAAGCCTCCTCCCTAAGTTTGTTCTATTCACTGCTTTAGCACACTCTGCCAACCCGGATGTTCTAGCTGTGTCTGAATCCTGGCTTAGGAAGACCACCAAAAATTCAGACATTTTAATTCCAAACTACAACATTTTCAGACAAGATAGAACTGCCAAAGGGGGCGGTGTTGCAATCTACTGCAAAGATAGCCTGCAGAGTTCTGTCCTACTATCCAGGTCTGTACCCAAACAATTTGAACTTCTACTTTTAAAAATCCACCTCTCTAAAAACAAGTCTCTCACCGTTGCCGCCTGCTATAGACCACCCTCTGCCCCCAGCTGTGCTCTGGACACCATATGTGAACTGATTGCCCCCCATCTATCTTCAGAGTTCGTGCTGCTAGGCGACCTAAACTGGAACATGCTTAACACCCCAGCCATCCTACAATCTAAACTTGATGCCCTCAATCTCACACAAATTATCAATGAACCTACCAGGTACCTCCCCAAAGCCTTAAACACGGGCACCCTCATAGATATCATCCTAACCAACTTCCCCTCTAAATACACCTCTGCTGTCTTCAACCAAGATCTCAGCGATCACTGCCTCATTGCCTGCATCCGTAATGGGTCAGCGGTCAAACGACCTCCACTCATCACTGTAAAACGCTCCCTGAAACACTTCTGCGAGCAGGCCTTTCTAATCGACCTGGCCGGGGTATCGTGGAAGGATATTGATCTCATCCCGTCAGTAGAGGATGCCTGGATATTTAAAAAAAATGCCTTCCTAACCATCTTAAATAAACATGCCCCATTCAAGAAATTTAGAACCAGGAACAGATATAGCCCTTGGTTCTCCCCAGACCTGACTGCCCTTAACCAACACAAAAACATCCTATGGCGTTCTGCATTAGCATCGAACAGCCCCCGTGATATGCAGCTGTTCAGGGAAGCTAGAAACCATTATACACAGGCAGTTAGAAAAGCCAAGGCTAGCTTTTTCAAGCAGAAATTTGCTTCCTGCAACACTAACTCAAAAAAGTTCTGGGACACTGTAAAGTCCATGGAGAATAAGAACACCTCCTCCCAGCTGCTCACTGCACTGAAGATAGGAAACACTGTCACCACTGATAAATCCACCATAATTGAGAATTTCAATAAGCATTTTTCTACGGCTGGCCATGCTTTCCACCTGGCTACTCCTACCCCGGACAACAGCACTGCACCCCCAACAGCAACTCGCCCAAGCCTTCCCCATTTCTCCTTCTCCCAAATCCATTCAGCTGATGTTCTGAAAGAGCTGCAAAATCTGGACCCCTACAAATCAGCCGGGCTAGACAATCTGGACCCTTTCTTTCTAAAATTATCTGCCGAAATTGTTGCCACCCCTATTACTAGCCTGTTCAACCTCTCTTTCGTGTCGTCTGAGATTCCCAAAGATTGGAAAGCAGCTGCGGTCATCCCCCTCTTCAAAGGGGGGGACACTCTTGACCCAAACTGCTACAGACCTATATCTATCCTACCGTGCCTTTCTAAGGTCTTCGAAAGCCAAGTCAACAAACAGATTACCGACCATTTCGAATCTCACCATACCTTCTCTGCTATGCAATCTGGTTTCAGAGCTGGTCATGGGTGCACCTCAGCCACGCTCAAGGTCCTAAACGATATCTTAACCGCCATCGATAAGAAACATTACTGTGCAGCCGTATTCATTGATCTGGCCAAGGCTTTCGACTCTGTCAATCACCATATCCTCATCGGCAGACTCGACAGCCTTGGTTTCTCAAATGATTGGCTCGCCTGGTTCAGCAACTACTTCTCTGATAGAGTTCAGTGTGTCAAATCGGAGGGTCTGCTGTCCGGACCTCTGGCAGTCTCTATGGGGGTGCCACAGGGTTCAATTCTTGGACCGACTCTCTTCTCTGTATACATAAATGAGGTCGCTCTTGCTGCTGGTGAGTCCCTGATCCACCTCTACGCAGATGACACCATTCTGTATACTTCCGGCCCTTCTTTGGACACTGTGTTAACAACCCTCCAGGCAAGCTTCAATGCCATACAACTCTCCTTCCGTGGCCTCCAATTTCTCTTAAATACAAGTAAAACTAAATGCATGCTCTTCAACCGATCGCTACCTGCACCTACCCGCCTGTCCAACATCACTACTCTGGACGGCTCTGACTTAGAATACGTGGACAACTA
This sequence comes from Oncorhynchus kisutch, assembly GCF_002021735.2. NCBI lineage: Eukaryota > Metazoa > Chordata > Actinopteri > Salmoniformes > Salmonidae > Oncorhynchus > Oncorhynchus kisutch. The sequence goes on from NC_034181.2 coordinate 14,580,073, forward strand.
CAAATACTTAGGTGTCTGGTTAGACTGTAAACTCTCCTTCCAGACCCATATCAAACATCTCCAATCCAAAGTTAAATCTAGAATTGGCTTCCTATTTCGCAACAAAGCATCCTTCACTCATGCTGCCAAACATACCCTTGTAAAACTGACCATCCTACCAATCCTCGACTTTGGCGATGTCATTTACAAAATAGCCTCCAATACCCTACTCAACAAATTGGATGCAGTCTATCACAGTGCAATCTGTTTTATCACCAAAGCCCCATATACTACCCACCATTGTGACCTGTACGCTCTCGTTGGCTGGCCCTCGCTTCATACTCGTCGCCAAACCCGCTGGCTCCATGTCATCTACAAGACCCTGCTAGGTAAAGTCCCCCCTTATCTCAGCTCGCTGGTCACCATAGCATCTCCCACCTGTAGCACACGCTCCAGCAGGTATATCTCTCTAGTCACCCCCAAAACCAATTCTTTCTTTGGCCGCCTCTCCTTCCAGTTCTCTGTTGCCAATGACTGGAACGAACTACAAAAATCTCTGAAACTGGAAACACTTATCTCCCTCACTAGCTTTAAGCACCAACTGTCAGAGCAGCTCACAGATTACTGCACCTGTACATAGCCCACCTATAATTTAGCCCAAACAACTACCTCTTTCCCAACTGTATTTAATTTTTATTTATTTATTTATTTTGCTCCTTTGCACCCCATTATTTTTATTTCTACTTTGCACATTCTTCCATTGCAAAACTACCATTCCAGTATTTTACTTGCTGTATTGTATTTACTTTGCCATCATGGCCTTTTTTGCCTTTACCTCCCTTCTCACCTCATTTGCTCACATTGTATATAGACTTGTTTATACTGCATTATTGACTGTATGTTTGTTTTTACTCCATGTGTAACTCTGTGTCGTTTTATCTGTCGAACTGCTTTGCTTTATCTTGACCAGGTCGCAATTGTAAATGAGAACTTGTTCTCAACTTGCCTACCTGGTTAAATAAAGGTAAAATAAAATAAATAAATAAATAAAAATATATGCCTTTTGTTTGGGAGAGAATGTCTGTATCTACAAGCCATGTTAGTATGCGGGCGAACAAGCATTTCATGAACATGTTATAGACAGAGGGCAAGAGGGAGATGTCTCTCCATGAAGATGTATCATCTGGAACATGATATTTTGTGGATAAGAGCACCCTTCCATGAGACCAGGTACCTTTCCAATCATCAGACATGCATTGAAGATGTACATGAGGGCATGGGAGGACTGGGGCCTTGTGGCCTTTGAACTCTCGTAAGTGACACCATCTGATCCATTTGCATTTTTGTTTGGTAGGGAAGTCAAAACATTTTCCACCCATTCAATGGTTTATTTGCATGTATCTGGGAAATAGTCTGGTTGTAGAATAAAAATGTGTAAAAAGTCAAGGGGTCTGAATACTTTCCGAATGCACTGTACCTTTCTCTGTCCTCTTTCGCATTGCCACCGAGTGATGGTTGAATGGTATCCAGAATAAAGCGCAGCTGCGCCTTGATCCAGTCAATGAGGGAGGTCACAGTCACCTCCGCTGGGCAATCCTCGCGTGTAGGGAACTCTTTCAGGAACCGTACAATTTATTTCAGGAATGGAGCACCAAAGGATCTCCCATCCCGATGTTTTGCAGAAAATATGTTGTTCCTATAGAAAGCTCCATTCAGAATAGCTGGATGTCAAGGAGGAGACAAAGTTATTTTCTCCTGGAGCAGTTTGGTGTCTAAGCTTTTTCTGAAGGCTCTCTCATGGGTCTTACATTTTTTCCACTCATGTTGTGACAGTCGATGTTCATACTCAGGTATCCCCGCCCACCAGATGAACTGGGGATGGGTTGTGAATTCTCCATTGCTCCTGGTAGACTCGGCCACTGAGTAGAGCTCGTTTGATAGCTGATTTTAACGTTGCGACTAGGCACATCTGTACCAAAGTCTCCAAAACGTAATCTAATCATCACGTCATCTAAGCTGTCGCCACTATTCCAGTACCATCAACTTCAACATTTCCACATCATCTCACCTCTGCTTAGTCTAATACAGTGACACTAAGATACCAAAAACGATTTAGTCCAACCAACATAATAGGATGTGGCTGTCCATGGTACTGATTTCTGTATGTGTGTGTGTGCAAGTAGACATGTTGACTCACCCTACTTGTACAGAAACGACATGTCATCCTCTCCTTTCATGTTGCCTAAATGGTCTATGACTGTCATACAGTACACACTTTTAGTTTTTGTTGTCCTAGGCAATGCATCCATAGAAACGTTCTGCAGGATTGTTGAAAATTATGTAGGTGACCTACTGAAAGGCCAACAGAAACACAAATCCTATGATAACCGGAGGGGAAAAGAGAGAATGTCTCTTAAGGACTTAAAATCAGATGCTTCAATTCTCAATTTTCATTCTCATGTCTATACAATTTGTATACAAAACAAATATCTACAACAACCAACAACTATCTAAAGGTGACTTCTATCACAAACTCAATTATGACCCTACCCAAGATTCCAGCATAATATCACATCCACAGTGGAAAGCTATTTGGAATCAGGACAAAACAACAAAAAAGAATGTGCATGTTTTATGTGTGAAATTTCCTAAGACACCAAATGTTATACAGTTGCTGAATTACACAAACAAGTGTCTCCTCCCCAGTTAGACCTATTGTATCAGCAATTGACTCTGTGATGTCTAAAATTTCTAAGTTTGTGGATCACCACATTAAACCGATGGCTGAGAATCTCCCATATTATGTCAGACACTAGTCACATGATCTCATTGATAGAGGGCTTAGGAAGGATCCCAGAGGGCACCCTGCTGGCCACTGTTGATATGGAGAGCTTGTACACTAACATCCCACACACTGGAGGCTTGCAGACACTGCAACACTTCCTCCAGCAGAAAGACCTCTACCCTTGCTCCATCCAATGATCGCATCTTACAACTTACTGAACTGATATTATCCAATAACTGCTTCATCTTTGTCAGACTTTTTCCGGCAGATTTGGGGTGTAGCCATTGGCTCCCCCTTTGCCCCCAACTATGTGAACCTGTATGTGTTACAACTTGAGGAAGCACTCATTTACAAAACAGAAACGCAGATTCTGTCTTTGTGCACTGGGAAGGAAGTCAATAATGAACTAAATGAATTATAACCTCTACAACCGCCTACCTTCCTTTCATCGACAATGATATGCCAGGCAAGCTAGTTAACATTAGCATACTACATCTGGCTACATGTTTAACTTCCATCTTCTCCGGCCAGGGGCACAATGTATGAATTTATGATTGGATCAGAAAAGCCAGTACGGAGAATTAAGCAAAACCACAAGCACAAATCGCTATCTCCATCGATGGCTAATTTAGGAAAGGGACCATTTTAGCCAGCTAGCTAGCCACCGTGGACAACAACACATTGAGATGCAACAATTCAAGTATTTTTTCTCTCAGTAATTGTAACGGCTGTCTTGGGAAGAAGGTGAGGACCAATGCGCAGCGTGGTACGTGTTCATCTTTTTTAATGTAAACTGAAGACTGAAATAACAAAACAACAAAGAAAACAACCGAAACAACCACCCACCAAAACACAATAGAAAACAGGCTCCATAAATATGGTTCTCAATCAGGGACAACGATTGACAGCTGCCTCTGATTGAGAACCATACCAGGTCAAACACAGAAATAGTAAATCATAGAAAACTAACATAGACAACCCACCCAACTCACGCCCTGACCATACTAAAACAAAAGACAAAACAAAGGAACAAAGGTCAGAACGTGACAGTAATGACTTTTGGCTGATGATATGATTGGTCTGAAGCCAAATCCAAAATGGCTTCCTTCAACACTTTTTTTGGTGAGCCAGGACCATTTATAGCTGAGCTCACTCAGTTTAGCTTAATGCTGATTGGCTATTATTTTATACATTTTTTTAAACAAGGGAGGCTTGCTGGTTTTCCTTGCATTCAATGCTATGGGTGGCAACAATGTCATACTCTTTCTGAGAAGACAGCATCAGATAGATATGCTACACATACTGAGACAGATGGGAGCTGTTTAGTTCACTCGGATGCTTTCTTTGGTGAGATATATTCAGTCTCTTGCAAACTGAAGGACATTTATGAAACACAGAGAGACAAAAGATCAATTATGTTGTCTGTTTTTTTGTATTTACATTTTTTGGGGAAGCCTGGCTTCCCTTGGCATTCATGAATAAACGCCACTGATCGCTCACTGAGTGGTCTTTGCACACTGCTCTGGCGCTTAACATCCTTTCCTTCCTCCTCTGCAAAAAAATCGCTCAGTTCTCACAAGAAAAAAAACTGCTGCTCTGTCTCTCTGGCTCTAGCTCTCTCTCTGGATCTGGATCTGTCTCTGTCGCTGTCTCTATTTCTGTCTCTGTCTCTGGATCTGTCTCTGTCTCTATCTCTATCTCTGTCTCTGTTTCAGTCTCTGTCTCTGTCTCGATCTCTGTCTCTATCTCTATCTCTGTCTCTGTCTCTGTCTCTATCTCTGTCTCTGGATCTGTCTCTGTCTCTATCTCTGTCTCTGTCTCGATCTCTGTCGCTGTCTCTGTCTCTGTCTCTGGATCTGGCTTGGTGCTGCTGCTGGACAACAGTATATCCTTGCTCAGGATGTTTAGGTGATTGAGTTCTCTGTTCTGTTGTCCAAAGCTGGGTTCTGATGGCACCAGACTCAGGCCGGCCTCATGGGGGGTTCGTTCTGCTGTGTCCTCTGTGTGAACTCATAAGTGTCTCTCCAGACCAGAGAGAAAGGCCAGCACGTAATCTGCATTGAAAGTTAGGTCATTTAGAGGCATTCATGGTCATAAAACTCGTTCCACCTCAAAAAGCACAAGAAGGAGGACTTTGACACCCATCATCTCAGATGGTTCTGAAATGGTTTCTGTCGTTAGAAAAAGATAAGATAAGCATTAATGCAACATTATTTTGTTGAAAGAAAAGTTGATTGCACCCTAATTGGCCATTTCAATGTATCGAATTAATATAAAATTCAAAAACCATAGTTCCCAACATCTAATTAGACCAAACCTCTTTTTAACAATGATTAAATATGTGAGGAATCCAAACCCCACACCAAGCTCACCCAACTACCAGAAAGGTTTGTCATTGAAGTCTCTTGCATTTTCCCCTACTTATTAGTGTGAAAGTGTCACGTTTTGCCCACTAGATTCCATTGTTCCTTCTACTGCCACACCTTTTGAATCACTTTGCTGGTCTCTAGTGTTATGTTTTTAGCTGATATGTTCAACACCTACCTAGGCGTTGTGAGTTTTGGCCGACGTCTACAATGTAGATGTTAGCCTGCAACATGGCCATAATATTTACCCCCTCATGTGGTTAGTGCGGATGTCATCACAGGGTCTGGGGATGGAAAGTAAGAACCTGTATCTGTTCCTGCTTCCTGTGATCAACAGATGTCTCCCAACCACCACACGTCTACCTGCTAGAAGACGGACTGGAGCTGTGGTACGTACACACACCCACACACACACACTCAGCCTTGTCAGCACACTGATGCTAACAGCCTCTGTCACTCTTCTAAAGGCAGACATGTTTTAGGCACTTACAGCTTTCACCTTTCTCGCACCTTCTGAAGCTGTCTTTTTCTCTCACACCCTTCTCTTTGATGTTTTGCTCTCTCTCTTTCCTATTCAATGGGCTTTATTGGCATGGGGAACATATGTTAACATTGCCAAAGTAAGTGGAAGAGATTACAGTGTATAAACAAAACTGAAATAATCAAAAACCTAACACTCACAAGTTTCAAAGGAATAGACACATTTCAAATGTCATTATGGCTATGTACAGTGTTGTAATGATGTGCAAATAGTTAAAGTACAAAAGGGAAAATAAATAAACATAAATGTGTCGTATTTACAATGGTGTTCACTCTCTCTCATATATCAATGCAATTTCATTTCAATTCAATTCCAATTTAAGGCGCTTTATGGCATGGGAAACATGTGTACATTGCCAAAGCAAGTGAAATAAATATGTGAGAAATAAAAGTGAGAAATTAAAAATAATGAACATTAAACTCACAAAAGTATAAAGACATTTCCAATGTCATATGTCATACAGTGTTGTAATGTGAAAATAATTCAAGTACAAATGGGAAAATAAATAAACATAAATATGGGTTATATTTACAAATGTGTTTGTTCTTCACTGGTTGCCCTTTTCTTGTGGCAACAGGTCACACATCATGCTGCTTTGAATGCACACTGAATCAGGAATCAAGGTGATACCCAAGTGCAGACTGTGTGAAGTAACAATGTTTATTGTAACACCAGGGGCAGGAAAATGACAGGTCAAGGCAGGCAGTCAGGCTCAGGGTCAGGGACAGGCAGAGTTCAGTAATCCAGAGGTGGAGCAAAGGTACCGAATGGCAGACAGGCTCAGGGTAGGCAGAGGTCAAATATCCAGAGGTGGGACAAAGGTACCGAAAGGCAGACAGGCTCAGGGTAGGCAGAGGTCAAATATCCAGAGGTGGGACAAAGGTAAAGGACGGCAGGCAGGATCAGGGTCCGGGACAAGCAGAGTAGTCAGGCAGGTGGGTACAAGGTCAGGACAGGCAAGGGTCAAAAACCAGGAGGAAGAGAAAAAGACAGGTAGCTGAGAGGACTTGGTAAGCTTGACAAACAAGACGAACTGGCAACAGACAAACAGAAAACACGGGTATAAGTACACAGGAGATAATGGGGAAGATGGGCGACACCTGGAGGGGGGTGGAGACAAGCACAAAGACAGGTGAAACAGATCAGGGCGTGACACACTGTGGTATTTCACACAATAGAAATGGGACTTTGTCAAAATTTGATTTATTTTTGAATTCTTTGTGGGTCTGTGTAATCTGAGAGAAATACGTGTCTCTAATATGGTCATACATTTTGCAGGACTTTAGGAAGTGCAGCTCAGTTTCTATTTCATTTTGTGGGCAGTGTGCACATAACCTGTCTTCTCTTGAGAGCCAGGTCTGCCTTCGGTGGCCTTTCTCAATAGCAAAGTTATTTTCACTGAGTCTGCACATAGTCCAAGATTTCCTTAATTTTGGGTCCGTCACAGTGGTCAGCTTTTCTGCCAGTGTACTCTCTGTTTAGGGCCAAATAGCATTCTAGTTTGCTCAGTAATTTTGTCAATTCTGTCCAATGTGTCAAGTAATAATCTTTTTGTTTTCTCAATATTTGGTTGGGTCTAATTGTATTGTTGTCCTGGGGCTCTGTGTGGTCTGTTTGTGTTTGTAAACAGAGTCCCAGGACCAGCTTGCTTAGGGGACTCTTCTCCAGGTTCATCTCTCTGTAGGTGATGGCTTTGTTATGGAAGGTTTGGAAATCGCTTCCTTTTAGGTGGTTGTAGAATTTAACGGCACTTTTCTGCATTTTGATAATTAGCGGGTATCGGCCTAATTCTGCACTGCATGGATTATTTGGTGTTTTACGTTTGAACATTTCTGCATACAAGTTGGCGTTTGTCCCATTTTGTGAATTCTTGATTGGTGAGCGGACGCCAGACCTCATTACCATAAAGGGCAATGGGTTCTATAACTGATTCAAGTATTCTTAGCCAGATCCTAATTAGTATGTTGAATTTTATGTTCCTTTTGATGGCATTGAATGCTCTTCTTGCCTTGTCTCTCAGATCATTCACAGCTTTGTGGAAGTGTCCTGTGGCTCTGATGTTTTTTTGTGTGCTCTAGGGTAACGGTGTCTAGATGGAATTTTTATTCGTGGTCCTGGCAACTGAACCTTTTTTGGAACACCATTATTTTTGTCTTACTGAGCTTTACTGTCAGGGCCCAGGTCTGGCAGAATCTGTGCAGAATATCTAGGTGCTGCTGTAGGCCCTCTTTGTTTGGTGACAGAAGCACCAGATCATAGGCAAACAGTAGACATTTGACTGCAGATTCTAGTAGGGTGAGGCCGGGTGCTGCAGACTGTTCTAGTGCCCTCGCCAATTTGTTGATATATAAGTTGAAGAGGGTGGGGCTTAAGCTGCATCCCTATCTCACCCCAAGGCCCTTTTGAAATTTTAGCCATACACTTGTTGTTTGTGTACATGGATTTTATAATGTTGTATGTTTTTCCATCAATTTCTATCAACCACTTTCCATCAATTTGTATAGCAGACCCTCATGCCAAATTGAGTCAAAAGCTTTTGTTTTTAGTCAACAAAGCATGAGAAGACTTTGCCTTTGTTTTGGGTTTGTGTGCAGGGTGAATTAGGGTGTGCAGGGTGAATATGTGGTCTGTCGCACAGTAATTTGGTAAATAGCCAATTTGACATTTGCTCAGCACATTGTTTTCACTGTCTGCTGTTACTGATAATGCAGAGCATTTTTCCAAGGTTGCTGTTGACACATAATCCCACAGTAGTTATTGGGGTCAAATTTGTCTCTACTTTTTAAGATTAGGGTAATCAGTCCTTCGTTTCAAATATTGTGGAAGATGCCAGAGCTCTCTCTCTCTACTCTGTCTCTACTCAATTCAGTTCCGTAGACTTTCTTGACATGACAAGTTCAATTAGTTATATTGTCATACTATACATATTCAAAAAAGTTGGGACTAACAGCAATAAGGCTTCAATAATAATAGTAGTACTAGTAATGGAAATGGGATTACCATGAACAGCAACTACAACAATATTATTGAGAATAATAATACATTAATGCAATAGTAGGCCAGTCTCAACATGACTGAGAAGCCACATGACATGATCTGAAAGGCAAAACAAAACAAAATGGGAAATATTCCCTCAGGTTGCGGCAGGAGCACACACATTTAGCTGCCTGCACATTTAGGCTTTTTCACCAAATATATATATATTTTTTCTACATATTTTATAGTTTCAACTTCTTTGTACTGAATTATAATTTTGGGAAAGAAAGATTCTCTTAGGACTGAGTACTGTCACAGTGTAATAGGAAATGCCGCTCTGTCTCTACCTCTCCCCGGGGGCAGAGTGAGCACAGCCTGTCCTCTCTTGGCAGCCAGGTTTGCCTGTGATGACCAGTCTCTATACAGACTGTGCTCTGTACCTTGTCAGTGTTTTTCTCAGTTTTATATCAGTCACAGTGGTCAGATAGTCTGACACCATGTACTGTCTATTTAGAGCCAAAAAGCATTGACGTTTACTTAGATTCTTTGTGGTGTCTTTCCAATAGGTGGTATATTTATATTTGTGCTTTTTGATTAGTTGGTAGGGCCAGATTTCTGCCTAGAGGTATTTATGGGGTTGGTTTGGCTTAGTGAACTGAGCCTCAGAACCAGCTGGCTGAGGGGATGCTTCTCTTGTTTCATCTCTTGATATTGTAGGGCATTGTGATGAAATGTTTCGGGGTCACTTGTTTTTAGATGGCTGGAAAATGTGATGGCTCTTTTTTCTATTCGAATAAGGAGGGGGAATTGGCCTAATTCTGCTCTACATGTGTTATTTTGATAGCTTTGCACTCGCAACACAGTCTTGAAAACTCTGCATGCAGTATTTCAATTGGATGTTTGTCCCATTTGCTAAATTCATCATTAGAGAGTGGACCCCATACTTTGCTGATTGGAACATTTTGGGCCACATTCTAATTGGAATTTTGATTTCAATGTTACTTTTAATGGCATAGAATGCTCATCTTGCTTTGTCTCTCAGCTTGTTCAGACCCATGTGAAAGCTAACCGTCCTAGATACAGTACGTGTAGTTTTTGGTGTGTTCAAATATAATTTATATTTCTTATTCTGATTTCCGGACCTCTTTTGGACTGTCATTATATTTGTTTTTTTTAGGTTAACTGTTAGAGCCTAGGTCTGTGCAGATGATCTACATCAAGGGGGGAGGGGGGAGGACAAAGTACTGTATCCGGCACGTATTCTTGACACAATACCCGCTTAAGCCGGGAGCCAGACGCACCAATGTGTCGGAAGAAACACTGTACACCTATCGACCGTATCAGCGTGCAATCTCCCTGCCCACCACAGGAGGCGCTAGAGCGCAACGGGACAAGGAAATCTTGCCCTGCCAAACCCTCTCCTAACCCAGAAGACGCTGGACCAATTGTGTGCAGTCTCATTGGTATCCCAGTCACAACCAGCTGTGACACAGCCTGGGATCAAACCCAGGTCTGTAGTGACACCTCAAGCACTGCAATGCAGTGCCTTAGACCACTGCACCACACGAGATGTCCCCGCAAATTGATTTTAACAAACAATTGGTCCCCTCAAAAATGCGTCCCTCCGTTGAATTTGAAAATCCCAATATGGACCTCGAGTCAAAAAGTTTGCACACACCTAGATGCTGCTGTAACTCCTCTTTAGTGGGAGACAGCAGCACCAGGTCATCTGTGTGTAGCAGACACTTGATTTCAGTGTTGTGTAGGGTGAGACCAGGTGCTGCAGGTTCTTCTAATGCTTTTGCCAATTAATTAATGTAGATTAATTGGCAATTGACTGCTGATTCAAGGATTTGTAATTTTTCTTGTATCTTTTCATTCTGGGCTCTTCATTATATTGCTGTAGATGTTTGAAAAGTTATTTCTCCACATATCTCTCTTCATTGAAGTAGGGTGACTCGGGGGGAATGTATCGGTTAATTTGGTAAATGGTATGACCTCAATATAACCCAGTGGACAGCCAGCCATTGTGATTTTTTTATGATTTAAGATAACATTTGTGTTATGGTGAAGATGGTGGAGTTCTTGTTCTCATCTTACCATGACCCCCGCCCTATCACGTGTGAGTACAGTAGAATCAGAATATGCTAAATGTCACTCATTTCATTGGTGGGGGCTGTGCCAGTTGCTCCTCTCACAGCTTGTGCGTAGCTCTGCCTGCTGGGCTGTGGATCCTCCAGGTGTGGGTCTGCGGTGGGGGGTGGGGGTTAGGCCTTGTTTGGGCAGGTCTAAAGCTGGACTGGGGTGATCTGTGCTGCCCTGGCTGTGGTGGGTGTGGAGGTTAGTGGTGCTGTGGCCATGGCCGTGGCTGTGGTTCCAGGGTGCTGGTCCGCAGTGTTGTCTCTGTGATCTCGGGAGGTGGAGATTGATCCGCTGTTCCTGGGTGGAGAGATCAGCCTGAGGTTTAAATCGACGTCCTTGAGAGTCGTTGCAAGGATGGAGTCTGTCTCCTTGTACAGGTGAACATGGTCGAAGAGACAGTCCAGATTGAGGGTGGGATAGTGGGCCACGTGTACATTGGGTTGCAGGGCACAGTCCTTCAAGAGGCTGGTGTTTATTCTTTGGATTATGGCAGGATGGATGTCGTTCCTCTTTAGAAGAGTGGACACCACAATCCTTGAGTTGGGGAAGATTGCGGAGGCCTTCTCAATCAGTCCCATAGTGATGTTGCAACCCTCTCCTGTTGAGCACGCAGGTCGCTGCTTCCTGTATGTATGATTATGTGGCTTGGCGACCCGAGCTGGGCCTTATCAAGCAGCTCCATGACACTCTTCTTTTGGGTCTAGGGAAATGTTAATTCTCATGAACAAAATTCCCATTTGAGTCCATCAACAGCACGCTGTCAGCCACTGTGCATTCTGTACTGGATGGGGTAAAGATGGGGTAGGGGGGGGGTGTTGGCTGTTCTGTGCTGGTGCCGCTGTCAGTGGGAGGATCTCTTGTAGACTGGGCTGGAGGCGTGCAGCAGGCAGGGCTGGGGAGGCCTGGTTGGTTTAGGTGGGCTCCTTTGCTGTGTGAGGGCAGGTCACAGAGTGGTGATCTAGCTGCTCCTGCAGCCTGTCCTCTGTCCTCTATCTTTCCTGCAGCTCCTCTCAAATCCAATAAAATGTTACTAGTCACATGCGCCAAATGCAACAGGTGAAGACCATACAGTGAAATGCTTACTTACAAGCCCTTAACGAACAATGCAATTTTAAGAAAATACCTCAAAATAAGTAAGAGATAAGAATAACAAATAATTATAGAGCAGCAGTAAATAACAAAAGCAGGGCTACATACAGGGGTTACCGGTACAGAGTCAATGTGCAGGGGTAATTGAGGTAATATGTACATGTAGGTAGAGTTGTTAAAGTGAATATGCATAGATAATAACAGAAAGTAGCAGCAGCTTAGAAGGGGGGGCAATGCAAATAGTCTGGGTAGCCATTTGATTAGCTGTTTAGGAGTCTTGGGAGTAGAAGCTGTTTAGAAGCCTCTTGGACCTATTGCCGTGTAGTAGCAGGGAGAACAGTCTATGACTAGGGTGGCTGGAGTCTTTGACAATTTTTAGGGCCTTCCTCTGACATCGCCTGGTATAGAGGTCCTGGATGGCAGGAAGCTTGCCTCTGGTAGTGCCTTGCGGTCAGAGGCCGAGCAGTTGCCATACCAGGCAGTGATGCAAACGTCAGGTTGCTCTCGGCTGTGCACCTGTAAAACCTTTTGAGGATTTGAGTACCCATGACAAATCTTTTCAGTCTCCTGACGGGGAATAGGTTCTGTCGTTCCCTCTTCATGACTGTCTTGGTGTGCTTGGACCATGTTAGTTTGTTGGTGATGTGGACACCAAGGAACATGAAGCTCTCAACCTGCTCCACTTCAGCCCCGTCGATGGGAAAGGGGGGGGGCTCGGTCCTCCTTTTCCTGTATTCCACAATCATCTCCTTTGTCTTGATAACATTGAGGGAGAGGTTGTTGTCCTTGCACCACATGGTCAGATCTCTGACCTCCTCCCTATAGGCTGTCTCATCTTTGTCGGTGATCAGGCCTACCACCGTTGTGTCATCAGCAAACTTAATGATGGTGTTGTGCCTGGTCGTGCAGTCTTGATTGAACGGGGAGTACAGGATGGGACTGAGCACACACCGCTGAGAGGCCCATGTGTTGAGGATCAGCGTGGCGGATGTGTTGTTACCTACACTTACCAAATGGGGGCGGCCCATCAAGAGATCCGGGATCAAATTGCAGAGGGAGGTGTTTAATTATGGTGTTGAACGATGAGCTGTAGTCAATGAATAGCATTCTGACATAGGTGTTCCTTTTGTCCAGGTGTGAAAGGGCAGTGTGGAGTGCAATAGAGATTCCATCATCTGTGGATCTTTGGGTGCGGTATGCAAATTGGAGGGGGTCTAGGGTTTCTGGGATAATGGTGTTGATGTGAGCCATGACCAGCTTTTCAAAGCATTCTCATGGCTACAGACGTGAGTGCTACGGGTCGGTAGTCATTTAGGCAGGTTACCTCAGTGTTCCTGGCCACAGGGACTTTGGTGGTCTGCTGGTATTACAGACTCAGACAGGGAAGGTTGAAAATGTCAGTGAAGACAATTGCCAGTTGGTCAGCGCATGCTCGGAGTACATGTCCTGGTAATCTGTCTTTTCATGCCCTGCCACATCCGACGAGCGTCGGAGCCGGTGTAGTAGTCCTGTATTGACGCTTTGCCTGTTTGATGGTTCGTCAGAGGGCATAGAGGGCATAGCATAGATTTCTTATAAGCTTCCGGGTTAGAGTCCCGTTCCTTGAAAGTTGCAGCTCTACTACCCTTTAGCTCAGTTCGAATGTAATCCATGGTTTCTGGTTGGGCTATGTATGTGCAGTCACTGTGGGGACGACATCCTTGATGCACTCATTGATAAATCCAGTGACTAATGTGATGTACTCCTCAATGCCATCAGAAGAATCCCGGAACATATTCCAGTCTGTGATAGCAAAACAGTCCTGTAGTTTAGCATCTGCTTCATCTGACCACTTTTTTTATTGACCAAGTCACTGGTGCTTCCTGCTCAAATTTTTGCTTGTAAACAGGAATCAGGAGGATGGAATTATGGTCAGATTTACCAAATGGAGGGCGAGGAAGTGCTTTGTATGCGTCTCTGCGTGTGGAGTAAAGGGGTCTAGAATTTTTTTCTCTCTGGTTGCGCATTTAACATGCTGATTGAAATGAGATAAAACTGATTTAAGTTTCCCTGCATTAAAGTCCCCAGCCACTAGGGGTGCCGCCTCTGGATGAGCATTTTTCTGTTTGCTTATACAGTTCACTGAGTGTGGTTTTAGTGCCAGCTTCTGTCTGTGGTGGTATGCTAGCCAGCTCCGTCAATCCCTCCTGAGTTCCATCAATCACTCCTGGGCTGCAGTCACCTATCCGGACCCGTTTTACTGCCTACGCGGAGCCCCACCGGGCCTTCACAACTGGACTGCCGACGTTATCTACCCGAAGGAGTTATCCGGCTGGCTCCTCCGTCGCGACGTTACCTGAACGACAATCTGCGGCCTGCTAACCGTTAGCTGTCTTACCGGCTGCTATCTGAATAGACAATCGGACAATTTATTTATTTGTATTATTATTATGTTTTCTTCTTGGGCCTCTATAACTATATCTATTGTTTTTATTTTTGTTGTTGTTGTGTGATTTGGATTAATCCCCTCTACCACACGGAACCCCACTAATCTACTGACGGAACGCAAGAGGTGGCTAACAACAGACCTCCATCCTATGCTAGCTTGCTACCGATGCCCTGGCTAGCTGTCTAACTCACCAACCCACCTCTCCACTCACTGGACCCTTTTGATCACTCGACTAAGCATGCCTCTCCTTAATGTCAATATGTCTTGTCCATTGCTGTTCTGGTTAGTGTTTATTGGCTTATTTCACTGTAGAGCCTCTAGTCCTGCTCACTATACCTTATCCAACCTATTAGTTCCACCACCCACACATGCAATGGCATCTCCTGGTTTCAATGATGTTTCTAGAGACAATATCTCTCTCTTCATCACTCAATACCTAGGTTTACCTCCACTGTATTCACATCCTACCATACATTTGTCTGTACATTATACCTTGATGCTATTTTATCGCCCCCAGAAACCTCCTTTTACTCTAAGTTCCAGACGTTCTAGACGACCAATTCTCATAGCTTTTAGCCGTACCCTTATTCTACTCCTCCTATGTTCCTCTGGCAACTTCCGGCGCCGACAGAGATGGCCGCCTCGCTTCGCGTTCCTAGGAGGGGGCGTATGCCTTATGGCCAACGTGACATGGTGTGATGAAAGAAACATACAGGAACTCAAATCCTTCTGTTCACCTGATTTAGAATTCCTCACAATCAAATGTAGACCGCATTATCTACCAAGAGAATTCTCTTCAATTATAATCACAGCCGTATATACCCCCCCCCCAAGCAGACACATCGATGGCTCTGAACGAACTTTATTTAACACTCTGCAAACTGGAAACGATTTATCCGGAGGCTGCATTCATTGTAGCTGGGGATTTTAACAAGGCTAATCTGAAAACAAGCTCCCTAAATTTTATCAGCATATCGATTGCGCAACCAGGGGTGGAAAGACCCTGGATCATTGTTACTCTAACTTCCGCGACGCATATAAGGCCCTGCCCCGCCCCCCTTTCGGAAAAGCTGACCACGACTCCATTTTGTTGATCCCTGCCTACAGACAGAAACTAAAACAAGAAGCTCCCACGCTGAGGTCTGTCCAACGCTGGTCCGACCAAGCTGACTCCACACTCCAAGACTGCTTCCATCACGCGGACTGGGAGATGTTTCGTATTGCGTCAGCCAACAACATTGACGAATACGCTGATTCGGTGTGCGAGTTCATTAGAACGTGCGTTGAAGATGTCGTTCCCATAGCAACGATTAAAACATTCCCTAACCAGAAACCGTGGATTGATGGCAGCATTCGTGTGGAACTGAAGGCGCGAACCACTGCTTTTAATCAGGGCAAGGTGTCTGGTAACATGACTGAATACAAACAGTGCAGCTATTCCCTCCGCAAGGCTATCAAACAAGCTAAGCGCCAGTACAGAGACAAAGTAGAATCTCAATTCAACGGCTCAGACACAAGAGGCATGTGGCAGGGTCTACAGTCAATCACGGACTACAGGAAGAAACCCAGCCCAGTCACGGACCAGGATGTCTTGCTCCCAGGCAGACTAAACAACTTTTTTGCCCGCTTTGAGGACAATACAGTGCCACTGACACGGCCTGCAACGAAAACATGCGGTCTCTCCTTCACTGCAGCCGAAGTGAGTAAGACATTTAAACGTGTTAACCCTCGTAAGGCTGCAGGCCCAGACGGCATCCCCACCCTCAGAGCATGCGCAGACCAGCTGGCCGGTGTGTTTACGGACATATTCAACCAATCCCTATACCAGTCTGCTGTTCCCACATGCTTCAAGAGGGCCACCATTGTTCCTGTTCCCAAGAAAGCTAAGGTAACTGAGCTAAACGACTACCGCCCCGTAGCACTCACATCCGTCATCATGAAGTGCTTTGAGAGACTAGTCAAGGACCATATCACCTCCACCCTACCTGACACCCTTGACCCACTCCAATTTGCTTACCGCCCAAATAGGTCCACAGACGATGCAATCTCAACCACACTGCACACTGCCCTAACCCATCTGGACAAGAGGAATACCTATGTGAGAATGCTGTTCATCGACTACAGCTCGGCATTCAACACCATAGTACCCTCCAAGCTCGTCATCAAGCTCGAGACCCTGGGTCTCGACCCCGCCCTGTGCAACTGGGTACTGGACTTCCTGACGGGCCGCCCCCAGGTGGTGAGGGTAGGCAACAACATCTCCTCCCCGCTGATCCTCAACACTGGGGCCCCACAAGGGTGCGTTCTGAGCCCTCTCCTGTACTCCCTGTTCACCCACGACTGCGTGGCCACGCACGCCTCCAACTCAATCATCAAGTTTGCGGACGACACAACAGTGGTAGGCTTGATTACCAACAACAATGAGACGGCCTACAGGGAGGAGGTGAGGGCCCTCGGAGTGTGGTGTCAGGAAAATAACCTCACACTCAACGTCAACAAAACTAAGGAGATGATTGTGGACTTCAGGAAACAGCAGAGGGAACACCCCCCCATCCACATCGATGGAACAGTAGTGGAGAGGGTTGCAAGTTTTAAGTTCCTCGGCATACACATCACAGACAAACTGAATTGGTCCACTCACACAGACAGCATCGTGAGGAAGGCGCAGCAGCGCCTCTTCAACCTCAGGAGGCTGAAGAAATTCGTCTTGTCACCAAAAGCACTCACAAACTTCTACAGATGCACAATCGAGAGCATCCTGGCGGGCTGTATCACCGCCTGGTATGGCAACTGCACCGCCCTCAACCGTAAGGCTCTCCAGAGGGTAGTGAGGTCTGCACAACGCATCACTGGGGGCAAACTACCTGCCCTCCAGGACACCTACACCACCCGATGCTACAGGAAGGCCATAAAGATCATCAAGGACATCAACCACCCGAGCCACTGCCTGTTCACCCCGCTGTCATCCAGAAGGCGAGGTCAGTACAGGTGCATCAAAGCTGGGACCGAGAGACTGAAAAACAGCTTCTATCTCAAGGCCATCAGACTGTTAAACAGCCACCACTAACATTGAGTGGCTACTGCCAACACACTGTCAATGACACTGACTCTACTCCAGCCACTTTAATCATGGGAATTGATGGGAAATGATGTAAATATATCACTAGCCACTTTAAACAATGCTACCTTATATAATGTTACTTACCCTACATTATTCATCTCATATGCATACGTAGATACTGTACTCTATATCATCGACTGCATCCTTATGTAATACATGTATCACTAGCCACTTTAACTATGCCACTTGGTTTACATACTCATCTAATATGTATATACTGTACTCGATATCATCTACTGTATCTTGCCTATGTTGCTCTGTACCATCACTCATTCATATATCCTTATGTACATATTCTTTATCCCCTTACACTGTGTATAAGACAGTAGTTTTTTTTGGAAATGTTAGTTAGATTACTTGTTCGTTATTACTGCATTGTCGGAACTAGAAGCACAAGCATTTCGCTACACTCGCATTAACATCTGCTAACCATGTGTATGTGACAAATACATTTGATTTGATTTGATTTGATTTAGAGGTGAATCCAGGCCCTGCAGTGCCTAGCTCCACTCCTATTCCCCAGGCGCTCTCTTTTGACGACTTCTGTAACCGTAATAGCCTTGGTTTCATGCATGTTAACATTAGAAGCCTCCTCCCTAAGTTTGTTCTATTCACTGCTTTAGCACACTCTGCCAACCCGGATGTTCTAGCTGTGTCTGAATCCTGGCTTAGGAAGACCACCAAAAATTCAGAAATTTTAATTCCAAACTACAACATTTTCAGACAAGAGGGGGCGGTGTTGCAATCTACTGCAAAGATAGCCTGCAGAGTTCTGTCCTACTATCCAGGTCTGTACCCAAACAATTTGAACTTCTACTTTTAAAAATCCACCTCTCTAAAAACAAGTCTCTCACCGTTGCCGCCTGCTATAGACCACCCTCTGCCCCCAGCTGTGCTCTGGACACCATATGTGAACTGATTGCCCCCCATCTATCTTCAGAGTTCGTGCTCCTAGGCGACCTAAACTGGAACATGCTTAACACCCCAGCCATCCTACAATCTAAACTTGATGCCCTCAATCTCACACAAATTATCAATGAACCTACCAGGTACCTCCCCAAAGCCTTAAACACGGGCACCCTCATAGATATCATCCTAACCAACTTCCCCTCTAAATACACCTCTGCTGTCTTCAACCAAGATCTCAGCGATCACTGCCTCATTGCCTGCATCCGTAATGGGTCAGCGGTCAAACGACCTCCACTCATCACTGTAAAACGCTCCCTGAAACACTTCTGCGAGCAGGCCTTTCTAATCGACCTGGCCGGGGTATCGTGGAAGGATATTGATCTCATCCCGTCAGTAGAGGATGCCTGGATATTTTAAAAAAATGCCTTCCTAACCATCTTAAATAAACATGCCTCATTCAAGAAATTTAGAACCAGGAACAGATATAGCCCTTGGTTCTCCCCAGACCTGACTGCCCTTAACCAACACAAAAACATCCTATGGCGTTCTGCATTAGCATCGAACAGCCCCCGTGATATGCAGCTGTTCAGGGAAGCTAGAAACCATTATACACAGGCAGTTAGAAAAGCCAAGGCTAGCTTTTTCAAGCAGAAATTTGCTTCCTGCAACACTAACTCAAAAAAGTTCTGGGACACTGTAAAGTCCATGGAGAATAAGAACACCTCCTCCCAGCTGCCCACTGCACTGAAGATAGGAAACACTGTCACCACTGATAAATCCACCATAATTGAGAATTTCAATAAGCATTTTTCTACGGCTGGCCATGCTTTCCACCTGGCTACTCCTACCCCGGACAACTGCACTGCACCCCCAACAGCAACTCGCCCAAGCCTTCCCCATTTCTCCTTCTCCCAAATCCATTCAGCTGATGTTCTGAAAGAGCTGCAAAATCTGGACCCCTACAAATCAGCCGGGCTAGACAATCTGGACCCTTTCTTTCTAAAATTATCTGCCGAAATTGTTGCCACCCCTATTACTAGCCTGTTCAACCTCTCTTTCGTGTCGTCTGAGATTCCCAAAGATTGGAAAGCGGCTGCAGTCATCCCCCTCTTCAAAGGGGGGGACACTCTTGACCCAAACTGCTACAGACCTATATCTATCCTACCGTGCCTTTCTAAGGTCTTTGAAAGCCAAGTCAACAAACAGATTACCGACCATTTCGAATCTCACCATACCTTCTCTGCTATGCAATCTGGTTTCAGAGCTGGTCATGGGTGCACCTCAGCCACGCTCAAGGTCCTAAACGATATCTTAACCGCCATCGATAAGAAACATTACTGTGCAGCCGTATTCATTGATCTGGCCAAGGCTTTCGACTCTGTCAATCACCACATCCTCATCGGCAGACTCAACAGCCTTGGTTTCTCAAATGATTGCCTCGCCTGGTTCACCAACTACTTCTCTGATAGAGTTCAGTGTGTCAAATCGGAGGGTCTGCTGTCCGGACCTCTGGCAGTCTCTATGGGGGTGCCACAGGGTTCAATTCTTGGACCGACTCTCTTCTCTGTATACATCAATGAGGTCGCTCTTGCTGCTGGTGAGTCCCTGATCCACCTCTACGCAGACGACACCATTCTGTATACTTCCGGCCCTTCTTTGGACACTGTGTTAACAACCCTCCAGGCAAGCTTCAATGCCATACAACTCTCCTTCCGTGGCCTCCAATTGCTCTTAAATACAAGTCAAACTAAATGCATGCTCTTCAACCGATCGCTACCTGCACCTACCCGCCTGTCCAACATCACTACTCTGGATGGCTCTGAATTAGAATACGTGGACAACTACAAATACTTAGGTGTCTGGTTAGACTGTAAACTCTCCTTCCAGACCCATATCAAACATCTCCAATCCAAAGTTAAATCTAGAATTGGCTTCCTATTTCGCAACAAAGCATCCTTCACTCATGCTGCCAAACATACCCTTGTAAAACTGACCATCCTACCAATCCTCGACTTTGGCGATGTCATTTACAAAATAGCCTCCAATACCCTACTCAACAAATTGGATGCAGTCTATCACAGTGCAATCCGTTTTATCACCAAAGTCCCATATACTACCCACCATTGTGACCTGTACGCTCTCGTTGGCTGGCCCTCGCTTCATACTCGTCGCCAAACCCACTGGCTCCATGTCATCTACAAGCCCCTGCTAGGTAAAGTCCCCCCTTATCTCAGCTCGCTGATCACCATAGCATCTCCCACCTGTAGCACACGCTCCAGCAGGTATATCTCTCTAGTCACCCCCAAAACCAATTCTTTCTTTGGCCGCCTCTCCTTCCAGTTCTCTGCAGCCAATGACTGGAACGAACTACAAAAATCTCTGAAACTGGAAACACTTATCTCCCTCACTAGCTTTAAGCACCAACTGTCAGAGCAGCTCACAGATTACTGCACCTGTACATAGCCCACCTATAATTTAGCCCAAACAACTACCTCTTTCCCAACTGTATTTAATTTTAATTTATTCATTTATTTTGCTCCTTTGCACCCCATTATTTTTATTTCTACTTTGCACATTCTTCCATTGCAAAACTACCATTCCAGTGTTTTACTTGCTATATTGTATTTACTTTGCCATCATGGCCTTTTTTGCCTTTACCTCCCTTCTCACCTCATTTGCTCACATTGTATATAGACTTGTTTATACTGTATTATTGACTGTATGTTTGTTTTACTCCATGTGTAACTCTGTGTCGTTGTATCTGTCGAACTGCTTTGCTTTATCTTGGCCAGGTCGCAATTGTAAATGAGAACTTGTTCTCAACTTGCCTACCTGGATAAATAAAGGTAAAATAATATAAAAAAATTAAAAATGAGATACTCTACCTCAGGTGAGCAAAACCTTGAGACTTAGATATCGTTTACCAGCTGATGTTTACATATACAGTTGAAGTCGGAAGTTTACATACACTTAGGTTGGAGTCATTAAAACAAATTTTCAGAACTTTCTTGTTAACAAACTATAGCTTTGGCAAGGTGGTTATTTACTTTGTGCATGACACAAGTCATTTTTCCAACAATTGTTTACAGACAGATTATTTAACACTGTATCACAATTCCAGTGTGTCAGAGATTTACATACACTAAGTTGACTGTGCCTGTAAGCAGCTTCCAGAAGACAATGTCATGGCTTTAGAAGCTTCTGATTGGCTAATATATATAATTTGAGTCAATTGGAGGTGTACATGTGGATGTATTTCAAGGCCTACCTTCAAACTCAGTACCTCTTTGCTTGACATGATGGGAAAATCAAAAGAAATCAGCCAAGGCCTCAGAAAACAAATTGTAGACCTCCACGGATCTGGTTCATCCTTGGGAGCAATTTCCAAATGCCAGAAGGTATCATGTTCATCTGTACAAACAATAGTACGCAAGTATAAACACCACGGGACCACGCAGCCGCCATACCGCTCAGGAAGGAGATGCGTTCTGTCTCCTAGAGATAAACATATTTTTGTGCAAAAAGTGCAAATCAATCCCAGAACAACAGCAAAGGACCTTGTGAAGATGCTGGAGGAAACAGGTACAAAAGTATCTATATCCACAGTAAAACGAGTCCTATATGGACATAACCTTAAAGGCCGCTCAGCAAGGAAAAAGCCACGGCTGCAAAACCGCTATAAAAAAGCCAGTCTACGATTTGCAACTGCACATGGGGACAAAGATAGTTCTTTTTGGAGAAATATCCTCTGTTCTGATGAAACAAATATAGAACTGTTTGGCCATAATGACCATGGTTATGTTTGGAGGGAAAAAGGGGAGGCTTGCAAGCCAAAGAACATCATCCCAACCGTGAAGCACGGGGGTGGCAGCATCATGTTGTGGGGGTGCTTTGCTGCAGGAGGGACTGGTGCACTTCACAAAATAGATGGCATCATGAGGCAGAAAAATGATGTACATATATTAAAGTAACATCTCAGGAGGATTGGGCCAAAACTCACTCAACTTATTGTGGGAAGCTTGTGGAAGGCCACTCGAAACGTTTGAGCGAAATTCAAAAATGTAAAGGCAATTCTACCAAATACTAATTGAGTGTATGTAAACTTCTGACCCACTGGGAATGTAATGAAAGAAATAAAAGCTCAAATAAATAATTCTCTCTACTATGATTCTGACATTTCACATTCTGAAAATAAAATGGTGATCCTGACTGACCTAAGACAGGGAAGTTTTACTCTGATTAAATGTCACGAATTGTGAAAAACTGAGTTTAAATGTATTTGGCTATGGTGTATGTAAACTTCCGACTTCAACTGTATGCATAGGCACTCGCCCCGTGTCTTACCAGACGCTGCTATTCTATCCTGCCGATAGTGTGTTTAACCCGCCAGCTGTATGTTCTTAATGTCGACATTAAGCCACGACTAGGTGAAACATAAGATATAACAGTTTTTAACGTCCCGTTGGTAGGATAAATGTGCTTTCAGTTCGTCCCATTTACTTTCCAGCAATTGAACGTTAGCTAGCACTACGGAAGGAAAATGCAGATTAGCCACACTTTCCGCAAAATCTCAGTTTCTTTCTCCAGCGAATGATGGGGATCTGGGCATGCTTGGGTGTCTGTAGTATATCCCTCCCATCCAACTCATAGAAGAACAACTCTTCATCTAATCTGAGGTGAGTAATAGCATTTCTGATGTCCAGAAGCTCTTTTCGGTCATAAGAGACAGTAGGAGCAACATTATGTACAATTTTGTTATGCATGTTATGAACAATGCGAAAAAACAAACAAAATAGCATGGTAGGTTAAGAGCCGATAAGATGGCAGCCTTACCCTCCGGCGCTTGTGGGAAGATGACACTGGTGGTGTTCTTCTCTGTCTCTATGCTCTTTGGTCTGAAAGTCTGTTTCAAACAGGCTAAGGTTACCATGCACCATGACAGTCCCAGTCTTGTAGAGGTTGATTGTTATCATGGTGCAGTCAGGGTCATCTGTCTCTTTGACTTTCAGTTCCACCCATTACAGATTCCCTATTTCTTTATAGATGGGTAGTGAGAGCAGACTGCTGAGTGCCATTGATTTGGCTGGTCAGTGAGAAAGATGAGATTACTCACATCACCGTCTTTGTACAGGTCTGCGAAAAGTGTTTATGGCCTCCCCTTGAGTAGATTCTGTTTAAAAGCTTTCCTCCTTGTGCCATTTTTGGCCTCTGGATGTTAGAGAATGGATTCAGCGCCGACGGGGAGGGGGGACATGGTGCCTGTGGGCTCTGCTGCTGCTCCTCTGTAATGCTGCTGCTGCACTGTTGCCTCAGCAACCATTTTTGTTTGTCTGCTGCAGTTGCTAGCTAGCTCTATTTTAGCTCAAAAGCCAGCAAAAAGAGTGAAAAATCGTACAAAATATATCTAAAACAGACAATAGGTTTCATGTTAGTCTCTGCTCGTTTTTGGTTTACTCACTCAGTTTGGTTGTTTGATGTAGTTGCTAGGTTTGTTCTAGGTACATTTTTCTGGCTAGCGTGTTAGCTTGCTGGCTAGGTTTTGTTGTGTAGCTAACTAGGGAGAGTGAAAACTTCTTAATTTGAGGTGTAAAGTTACCTTTTTGTTTGGTGGTCATATGGTGTCATGGGGTAAGGTTACCCTATACATCCTTAGGAGAGGTTCACATTGTTTTAAATCACAATGTTTTACATCAAAATGTTTTGTTGTAACGTAATGGTTTTAATCCTGATTGGACCCCAGGAAGAGTAGCTGATGCCTTCTCAGGAACCAATGGGGATCTTAATATATACAAAATACAAATAATGTTGGATGGAACACATGCACACACACAGGGCACATTGCCTCTGTAACAATTTGCCAATGTTGTGTCAGTGATCTGATAGTTATTGTAATGAGATTTTTACACTCATAAAGGCCTAAGCAGATGAGCAGTCCTTTAGTGAGGAGTCTGACCACATTCTTATAATCACAAACCATCTACTCCCTACTGCTAAGAACACACACACACACACACACACACACACACACACACACACACACACACACACACACACACACACACACACACACACACACACACACACACACACACACACACACACACACACACACACACACACACACACACACACACACACAGCTAGTGTGTCATAGTAAAATAACACTTTTAATCTGCTTAAGCAAACCACCATGACCTTTCGTTTTTCACTCTCTCCCCATCTCTTCCTCCACATCTCTCTTTCTTCCCCCGGGCAACTTTGAGCCTGTAGAATATTCAGGAGGGTGTTTTCCGCAGCGTAAGCAACGTTGCTTTCTCTCCCGGCTTTGCCTTTGTATCCTCACAGATAAACAGTCAGGTCTGTTTTTAAGTACTTGTTTACCTCAATTAAATCAAATCAAATCAAATTTATTTATATAGCCCTTCGTACATCAACTGATATCTCAAAGTGCTGTACAGAAACCCAGCCTAAAACCCCAAACAGCAAGCAATGCAGGTGTAGAAGCACGGTGGCTAGGAAAAACTCCCTAGAAAGGCCAATACCTAGGAAGAAACCTAGAGAGGAACCAGGCTATGTGGGGTGGCCAGTCCTCTTCTGGCTGTGCCGGGTGGAGATTATAACAGAACATGGCCAAGATGTTCAAATGTTCGGTGGACCAGGTGGACTGGGGACAGCAAGGAGTCATCATGTCAGGTAGTCCTCGGGCATGGTCCTAGGGCTCAGGTCCTCCGAGAGAGAGAAAGAAAGAGAGAAGGAGAGAATTAGAGAACGCACACTTAGATTCACACAGGACACCGAATAGGACAGGAGAAGTACTCCAGATATAACAAACTGACCCCAGCCCCCCGACACATAAACTACTGCAGCATAAATACTGGAGGCTGAGACAGGAGGGGTCAGGAGACACTGTGGCCCCATCCGAGGACACCCCCGGACAGGGCCAAACAGGAAGGATATAACCCCACCCACTTTGCCAAAGCACAGCCCCCACACCACTAGAGGGATATCTTCAACCACCAACTTGAACCACCAACCACCAATTACACGCTTATATTTTTTCACCTGCTGTCTCACACTGTATTTTGCTCTTGCTCTCTCTGATTATGATGATGAGCCCAAAATATGTACCATGCAAAGAAGACATTCAATTGTATTATGTTTTCAAAATGGTTCTCCTTACAAAGCCATTCTGTATTGAACAATCCTATTGTAAAAGACTGTCTTGCTCTGAAATTCTTGAAAGCTGAGGCCTCAGTGTGGCTCGTCTTTTCTGTGCGTCTTGATGGTGGAGGACACCGACACATGGTTAGCAGTGATAAGAGGGATTTCTTTATTTGTTATATGATATGTTTATTCACAATGAATTAAAAATACAATGTAAAGACATTGTAAATGTTTCCCCTTTTTGTCCAGCCACCCAGATTGCCTCAAAACACATTTAACAAGAAAGGGAATCTCATTCAGTTACATGTCAGAAAACTAAAGTACACAACAATGTCACTTAAATACAAGCACAAATGTAATAGCCTAACAATTTCAGGTGATTAGGTGATCTTATAGGTCTATATAGCAGTAATCTCGAGGGGTCGGGTGGGGCCAAGAGTACTAAACTGGAGGAAGCTGTTCAAAATAGGATTTCTTCGGGTCCCAGGTGGAATAAAATGAGTTGGTTGACCCTCGAATGGTATACTTAATGTTTTCTAATTTTAGGAACAGCATCAGATCTTTAGGTCAGAGAGAGGCTAAGGGAGGATTTCCAATCCAATAAAATCATTCTTCTGGCTAACAGGGAGGAAAAGGCAATGGCAACAAGCTGCGATAAGATGGATTTCACGTTCTTTATCTGAGCCCGTGTGTCAAACAGGGCAGTCTTTGAACAAGGCCATCCCTGATAGGCCTAATGCGGTCGTTGATAGGCCTATGCGAATTGTGAATAACGCAAAGACATGATGGCAAAAGCTACCCGAATAGACCATTTAGAAACAGATAGGCCAATTGGCTAATGCATGTCTAGGATAAAAAACAAACAGCCGACTCATTGCTGTTGAACCAGTTTTTGTTATAGTAGGGTAAAGGTAGCCTACTGACTTTTTTGTAGAAAATGAAATGGTAAACAAGCATTTGTTAATGGTTAATTACTTAAATCAGGGGTCTTCAACCTTTTGCCCAAGGACCCCCTCCTAGGCAAAACGGTAACCCAGGGACCCCCAATCATACGTTAGCAAAAAAAATATGTTTTCACATATCTTGTTTTATCATCAGGTTAATGATAATGACAAGGAGAAGTAATCAACATTTTAAAATGAATAGATTTGGTAGATAGTTTTACATTATTTTGACCTCCCCACATTATAATTGGAAGAAGTGTAAACTCTAAGATGGCCTATTAGCTAGAAAGGTGACACCAAACATATTTTCGCTAAGTGCAGCTGTTTAGCTGGTTAATCAAAGGTTAGCCATCTGTTGATAACAAAATGGATGTCCAAGTCAAGAAAGCTTACCAGCAGCTATCAGCACTTGCCACACTGGTAGCCTGATCTAGGGTGCTTTTTCAAAG
This sequence comes from Oncorhynchus kisutch, assembly GCF_002021735.2. Lineage (NCBI taxonomy): Eukaryota > Metazoa > Chordata > Actinopteri > Salmoniformes > Salmonidae > Oncorhynchus > Oncorhynchus kisutch. The sequence goes on from NC_034181.2 coordinate 14,606,966, forward strand.
TCTATGCCAGTTATGGCGTTGCAGTGGAAAGCAGCTGTCTTACGGGCTCCTGACCAATTCAACTATTTTGTGTGTTTTTTTATGACTAACTTTTCTGTACATAATGTCGCCATCCTTTCCTATAACAGAAAACGGCTTCTAGACATCAGAACAGCTGTCACGACTTCCGCCGTAGTCGGTCCCTCTCCTTGTTTGGGCGGCATTCAGCGGTCGACGTCACCGCTCTTCTAGCCAACGCTGATCCACTTTTCATTTTCCATTTGTTCTGTCTTTGTTTTCTACACACCTGGTTTCATTCCCCAATTACATGTTCATGTATTAACCCTCTGTTTCCCCCATGTTTTTCTGCGTGATTGTTTCTATGTTCATTCGGTACATTATGACTGGTTTTCGACGAGTGCTGTTTTCACCCGTGCGTAATTGATTAAAGTTTCTTGTTGGTCAAGTGTATTGTTACCTTGTGCCTTTATTTTGAGTAAAGTACGTTGCTCACTCATTCTGTTCTCCTGCGCCTGACTTCATGCATCAGCTACACCCATCTTCTGACAACAGCAATCACTAATCTTTATTTGGATGAAGATTTCTACTTCAACGACTCAGCAGCTCTGGAATTTCTGCTTACTCCAGACCAGGCCCTGAAAAATGAAGTGATGGAGCAAGAGAGGCAAACAAGCTGGCATCCTGACAGGACTATGTTGGCGAGCAAATAAACTGACACCACCCTCCATTCTATTGGCAAACGTACAATCACTAGAGAACAAACTGGACTAGCTCCGCTCGAGACTATCCTATCAACGGGACATGAAGAACTGTAAAATTATATGTTTCTCTGAGTTGTGTCTGAACAAGGACATGGATAATATAAAGTACCAGTCAAACGTTTGGACACACCTACTCATTGCAGCGTTTTTCTTAAATTTGACTATTTTCTACATTGTAGAATAATATCGAAGATATCAAAACCGTGAAATAACACATATGGAATCATGTAGTACCCAAAAACGTGTTGAACAAATCAAAATATATTTACATTTAAGATTCTTCAAAGTAGCCACCCTTTGCATTGATGACAGCTTTGCACACTCTTGGCATTCTCTTAACCAGCTTCACCTGGAAGTATTTTCCGACAGTGTTGAAGGAGTTTCCACATATACTGAGCACTTGTTGGCTGCTTTTCCTTTACTCTGCGTTCCAACTCATCCCAAACCATCTCAATTGGGTTGAGGCCAGGTGATTGTGGGGGCCAGGTCATGTGATGCAGCAATCCATCACTCTCCTTCTTGGTCAAATAGCCCTTACACAGCCTGGAGGTGTTTTGCGTCATTGTCATGTAGCTCAGCGCAAGCGAGCACATATAAGTCAGGTAATTACCAATCCTACCGCAATGGTTGAAAAGTAGCAGAGCGCCGGCTTTATCAGGTCGAAAATTGGCAATGAGCAAAGGATGGACATGAGAACCTGAGACGTCAAAGCTCGATCTATAACCAGATATCAATTTGTGGATTGTGCTCTGTGGCAGCCTGAATAGGAAGTCACATTTTGTCCCTGAATAAACTAAAATGTCTTTCAAGACTTTAGTGTTCCATTTTTACATGTGCATTTGCGGGGCACAAAAAACAAACAAAAAAACAAGCCAAGCATCACACATGTATTCTTCCTATATCCCCTATCCCATCAGTGTCTTATTTACTGAATTGCATTCTAACCGAAACCATCCACACATGTGTGCTGAGGGCGCACGCAACCTCCCTTTAGGCCTCCATAAATGCCTATGAAAACTGATTGAATACAGAAGCTACATTCCTTGCCAAATGACAACAGTTTAATCACAAATTCCAAAATGGACTGCTTGAATGAAGTAGGAAAATATGTATTCCAACATTAGTTTGACAAAGACAAAGAACGTATTTTCATCAAAATCATTAAGCATAGGCCTAATTACCAAACAGATGGTGGCTGTTATTTATCATCATGTAGTGTTCAATGTGCAATTGTTAATCCATTTGGAAAATTCCAAAGAAGAGGGAGAATAAACTAAATCAAACATCTGTATTTAGAAAATAAGACAGATTTTGGTTTGTAACCCTGAAAATATTGTCGTTCAACTCTCTCTCTTTGAGAATAACTGTTCCAGACGTGAGATGCACATCACTTCAAAAGTTTGGACACACCTACTCATTCAAGGGTTTTTCTTTATTTTTTACTATTTTCTACATTGTAGAATAATAGTGAAGACATCAAAACTATGAAATTACACATATGGAATCATGTAATAACCAAAAACATGTAAAACAAATCAAAATATATTTTTGATTTTAGATTCTTCAAAGCCAACCTGGCCACCCTGGCCACCCTGGCTACTTTGAAGAATCTTAAATATAAAATATATTTTGATTCATTTAACCCTTTTTTCATTACTAAATGATCTGGAAAGATTCTGTATGGAGGAATGGTCAAGATCCCTCCCAATGCGTTCTCCAACTCATAAAACATTTTAGAAAAGGCTGTGCCGTTATCCTGACGAGGTGAGGTATTGAAAGCAGGGGTGTCAATCATTTTGACACTAACATTTTGGAGAAGGTCTTACTTTTTAAATGGCATCTCTTTCTCTGAACAAGTGTATCAGTATAAAATGATAGAATTTCCCTTTATTTTTAGCATACGAAATAGCACAGTATTTTTCTTATTTAATTTACACAGTCATTTCTGCTCATCTTTGTCATGGGTGTCAATAATTTTGGACCCCACTGTGCATACTCTGAATCTCAAACAGAGTTTGTGTAGTATTATCTACGGCTCTGTTACAGTATACGGTTGTCCTGTATGGCTCAGTTAGTAGGGCATGGCACCAAAGCGACTTGCATACATTTGACATATGAGTGGCTCCAGGAATCAAACTCACAATCCTGACATTGCAAGTGCCATGCCCTACTAACTGAGCCATACAGGACAACAGTATACTGTAACAGAAGTGTCTAATAAATGGCATATGTTATTATATTACTCAGCTATATGTGCTTCTGTGATGCTCCTCTGTCTCACACCCCTCTCACTCTCTCAATCCATCTACCCTCCTTTATCTCCTCTCCATCCCCCCATCTCCCTCTAGGTTGCTGACGTTGGAGAACAGTCCAGTCATCCCCCCAAAGCATCTCAGAATCTTCCAGAACATATGATCTCCCATGGGTTAAGATGTACATGAAAAGAATAGAAAGGCTGGCACAATCCAGAAGATCTTCATCAGGTCAAGCAGACAGGAAGTGCAAACATTCCCTTAACTAACATCTCCCATCTAGTTAGCCTTCAAAGGGAATGAGTAGTATAAACAGCACTCTGGTTGCTCTCTTTGACGTCAATGCCTTCTTATCCCTCTGCGCCCTACGGGGAATTGAATGACGCGAATTGGGTGATGTGAAGGAGCTGTGCTCTGAAGTAAAAATAGAGTAGTCCTACCTTGACTATACAGACACTAACAGCAATAACCACAAATACACATTGGCAGCCCTTAAAAAGTTATTAAGTAAAAACGGATTGTTTTCATAGTTACACACCTTTCATAGTTACACACACATTTGCAAGTCATTCTAAGAAAGAGCATATATAAATAGCTAAAAGGTCAAATGTCTTCCTCAGGTTTTGATCTCATAAAATTACAAAGGTATTCTGTTGTTTTCCTTTGTCTTAAAAAAATATACCCATAGTTTTCTCTGTCTCTATTGTGTAACTTGTTGCTGTCGTAGTATTGAGCCAGGGAGGGAAGACAGAGTAGGCTACTACACAGCTCTGTGATATAGGGTCATGGTCCGTCATGTTCCAGGAATTTCTTGAAGGCCAGAGGAATCATGAATCATCCACTGTTGTATCACTGAGTGGATATAGTAGCTGGGTGACTTGCGGTCAGTAGTAAATCATTGTCATTGTCAGTACAGAGCGGTACAGATCGTACTGAGTAGGTATTGATTCAGTGCTGTGGGGAGTCAGGTGAGGGTAAATATTAGTTTAGTTTGGGTAAGATTGGTACAGGCTCAGTGATGCACTACAACTCCAGGGACGATTGGTACAGGCATGGGTGTTGGACAAGCTGGCTGAGGCATAGAAACCCGATGAGCCAGCTGAGTCATGGGAGCCTGACAATCCGGCTGAGGTGTGAAAGCCTGACGATCCCGCTGAGGTGTGGGAGCCTGATGGGTCAGCTGAAGCATGACGTGGAGTGGGCGCCTTCTGAGGCAAGAAGACCTCCCGAGCCAGCTAAGGCGTGGCAGCCCGACGTGCTAGCTGAGGCACCACCAGTTCCATCGGCGATGGCACCCGGACCCAACGTCACCAACCAAAAACAAAAAACAAAAACTCCAAAGGAAGCATTCCTTTGGTGGTGTCAGAATTCTGTGAGAATTGACGCTGGAGACGAGAAGCAGGTACAGGGAGTGAACATTTAATGAAACACGGACATGAAACAGAACAGGACCTGTGTCTGGACAGGGGTAAAATAAAGATGTCAATGATGACACAGGGAACAAACTGAGGAGCAGCCAGATATAGAGGGAGTAATCAGCATAGTAATGGAGTCCAGGTGAGTCCAATTGCAGATCCCCCCCCCCCCTCCCATAATCTATCTGTTATTGTCTCGCGTATAGGCAAGCCAGCGGGGGTTATGAAATATAAACACGAGACTCACAGCCTTTTGAAAATATAGATTGCTATTATTTTCTGTGCATATCATGAAAGACGATTGTTGCAATTTAACACCCTACGCCTGCTCCATAATAAGAGTAGAATCTACAGCCAGGCATAGCTCATAAAATGGCTACACCCAGTTGGTGCCACAGATAAAAGATGTTTGTCCTGCGTGGAGTGTGTTTTTACGTAGGATGTTACGTAAATTATGACCCACTTACAACCAACTGGTGCTGTTGCCACTGCTCAGGTTTGTGTGTAAGTAAGCAGATGTAGCCTTTCAGTCCCAATTAGGGACAGCTGCCTAATTGAGATTTTCAGTTAGCTGCCGAAAATACATTTGACCAGGGATGCTTGTCCGGTCCATAGGTTAATTTCAATTATTTAATGGAATTAAATTGCCGCTTTTGAATTTGTTAGTTCGTCATGTATCTTTTTTTTTATCACACGCGAACAGCATACAGAGCCTAGTTTTAGTAGAATAACACATATCAGACAACGAGAGCTGCAGCTCATCAAACTCCTCCTCAAACAAGCTGGTTGCTGATGGAGTAAATTGTGTTCTCATAAGCCCAGTCATTGTGCAAGTCCAATCACATGTTAAAAACTGAGTTTTGATGGCCACGATTAAAAAAGAGGAGGATCCCAGCTTTCTGTTGCTACAAAAAAAGCTTGTCCTCCTTTAGGCTTGGGTGATATTATGATAGTATCGGATATCTAAAATTATTGACAGCCATTGTTGATGGTGACAACACTGGGATGTGACAGACAAGACAATGTAGCTTATTTCAACTTGACTGGCACCACACAGCAAAGAGTTGCCATGCCAAGTGGATGATTCCTTTGCTATAGCCTGCATAACCTAAACACTACATGACCAAAAGTTTTGTGGACACCTGCTCGTCGAACATCTCAGTTCGAGTTGGTCCCCCCTTTGCTGCTATAACAGCTTCCTCTCTTCTGGGAAGGCTTTCCACTAGATGTTGGAACATTGCTGTGGGGACTTGCTTCCATTCAGCCCCGAGAGCATTAGTGAGGTCAGGCACTGATGTTGGTGGCTCGCAGTCCGTGTTCCAATTCATCCCTAAGGTGATCGATGAGGGGGAAGTCAGGGCTCTGTGCAGGCCAGAAAAGTTATTCCACACCGATCTCAACAAACCCTTTCTGTATGGACCTCTATACCTTTGTGCAAGGGTGCATTGTCATGCTGAAACAGGAAAGGACCTTCCCCGAACTGTTTCCACAAAGTTTCAGAGGAAGGCCCAAAAAATTGTCAAAGACTCCAGTCACCCAAGTCATAGACTGTTCTCTCTGCTACCGCCGGCAAGCGGTACTGGAGCATCAAGTCTCGAACCAAAAGGCTCCTTAATTAACAGCGTCTACCCCCGGGCCATTAGACTGCTGAATAATTAATTGAACGGCCACTCAGACTATTTACATTATCACCCCTCCCCCCTTTGTTTTTGCACTGCTGCTACTCAATGTTTATTATCTATGCATAGTCACTTTACCCCTACCTACAAGTACAAATGACGTCGACGAACATGTAACCCCGCACATTGACTAGCTACCGGAACCCACGTATATAGCCTCGCAATTGTTATTTTATTGTGTTACTTTTAAATGTATTTTTGACTTTAGTTTATTTAGTAAATATTTTCTTAACTCTATTTCTTGAACTGCATTGGTGGTTAAGTGCTTGTAAGCAGGCATTTCATGGTAAGGTCTACACATGTTGTTTTCACCGCATGTGACAAATAAAATTTGATTTGAAGTTGGAAAAACATAATCATATGGAATGTTATTGTATGCTGCAGCGTTAAGATTTCACTTCACTGGAACTAAGGGGCCTAGCCAGAATCCTGAAAAACAGCCCCAGACCATTATCTCAGCCCCAGACAGCCCCAGACCCCCCCATCTTTTGCAGCAATTGCAGCTCTAAGTCTCTTGGGGTATGTCTCTATAAGCTTGGCATATCTAGCCACTGGGATTTTTGCCCATTCTTCAAGGCAAAACTGCTCCAGGTCCTTCAAGTTGGATTGGTTCCGCTGGTGTACAGCAATCTTTAAGCCATACCACAGAATCTCAATTGGATTGAGTTGTGGGCTTTGACTAGGACATTCCAAGACATTTAAATGTTTCCCCTTAAACCACTTGAGTGTTGCTTTAGCAGTATGCTTACGGTCATTGTCCTGCTGGAAGGTGAACCTCCTTCCCAGTCTCAAATTGTCACGCCCTGATCATAGAGAGCCCTTGGTGTAGTAGGTCAGGGCGTGACTAGGGGGTGTTCTAGTTCAATATTTCTATGTTGGTGTTTTGTATGGTTCCCAATTAGAGGCAGCTGGTAATCGTTGCCTCTAATTGGGGATCATATTTAGGTCATATTTTAAAGATTCACCGAAATAAAGATGTGGAACTTCAATCACGCTGCGCCTAGAGCCGCTCGTTACGACGATCGTGACACAAATCTCTGGAAGACTGAAACAGGTTTCCCTCAAGAATTTCCCTGTATTTAGCACCATCCATCATTCCTTCAATTCTGACCAGTTTCCCAGTCCCTGCCGATGAAAAACATCGCCACAGCATGATGCTATCACCACCATGCTTTACTGTGGGGATGGTGTCTCTGGGTGATGAGAGATATTGGGTTTGCGCCAGACATAGTGCTTTCCTTGATGACCAAAAAGCTAAATTTTTGTCTCATCTGACCAGAGTACCTTCTTCCATATGTTTGCGGAGTCTCCCATATGCCCTTTGGCGAACACCAAACGTGTTTGCTTATTTTTTTCTTTAAGCAATGTTTTTTTCTGGCCTCTATTCCATAAAGCCCAGCTCTGTGGAGTGTTCGGCTTAAAGTGGTCCTACGGACAGATACTCCAATCTCCGCTGTTTGCAGCTCCTTCAGGGTTATGTTTGGTCTCTTTCTTGCCTCTCTGATTAATGCCCTCCTTGCCTGGTCTGTGACTTTTGGTGGGTGGCCCTCTCTTGGCAGGTTTGTTGTGGTGCCATATTCTTTCAATTTTTTAGTAATGGATTTAATGGTGCTCCATGGGATGTTCAAAGTTTCTGATAGTTTTTTATAACTCAACACTGATCTGTACTTCTCCACAACGTTGTCCCTGACCTGTTTGGAGAGCAGCTTGGTCTCCATGGTGCTACTTGCTTCGTGTCACCCCTTGCTTAGTGGTGTTGCAAACTCTGGGTCCTTTCAGAACAGGTGTATATATACTAAGATCATGTGACACTTAGATTGCTCACAGGTGGACTCATTGAACTAATTATGTGACTTCTGAAGGTAATTGGTTGCACCATATCTTATTTAGGGGCTTCATAGCAAAGGGGGTGAATACATATGTGCAAGCCACATTTTTTATGTTTACATTTTTTTAAACAAGTAATTTTTTTCATTTCACTTCACCAATTTGGAATATTTTGTGTATGTCCATTACATGAAATCCAAATAAAAATCAATTTAAATTACAGGTTGTAATGCAACAAATAGGAAAAACACCAAGGTGGATGAATACTTTTGCAAGGCACTGTAATGTACTTCCAGAGACAGTTTGGAACTCGGTAGTGAGTGTTGCAACCGAGGACAGACCATTTTTACATGCTTCAACACAGGGGACCCGTTCTGTGAGCTTGTGTGGCCTACCACTTCCCGGTTGAGCTGTTATTGCTCCTAGATGTTTACAAAATAATAGCACTTACTGTTGACGAGGGCAGCTCTAGCAGGGCAGAAATTTGATGAACTGACTTGGTCCCACGTTGAAAGTCACTGAGCTCTTCATTAAAACCTTTCTACTGCCAATGTTTGTCCCCAAAATCTTTTTACCTTTATTTTACTAGGCAAGTCAGTTAAGAACAAATTCTTATTTTCAATGACGGCCTAGGAACAGTGGGTTAACTGCCTGTTCAGGAGCAGAACGACAAATGTTGTACCTTGTCAGCTCGGGTATTTGAACTTGCAACCTTTCGGTTACTAGTCCAATGCTCTAACCACTAGGCTACCCTGCCACCCCGGAGATCGCATGACTGTCTGCAAAACATTTTTTTTTTTACACCTGTCAGCAACAGGCGTGGATGAAGTAACCGAATCCTCTAATTTGAAGGGGTGTCCACATACATTTGGGATTCTGATATAGCGTATGTTATAAACTATTTACAGAATGCATGAAAACAATGTAGACAAAGCTAAGATTTTCATCAAAGCAACGTAAAATTTCCACTAAGAAAATTTACGTTTTTTTCTCTGTCCACTGGGCCATATAGCCAAAGCCTATTTACATTTTATACAGGACACTCTGGTGTCAAATTATTTTAAAAGCCATATGTCTGTGGCTCTGCCTCCAGACCCTGCTAATACAACGTGTTGGGATGACACTCCCAGTCAGTCATAATTTATTCACAGCCTCCTCACATCCCCACGGACTCATTTAGATATGAAGCTTATTTTATCTCCTAAACACCCGTCAAACTGTCTCTTAGGCAGATGGTTTTAATATGTCTATTAACATCAGCTGATTAGCCTCTAACCCCCTCTATAGCTCTCAGTGTCCCCATAAAGGCTGTCTCCATGATCGTGTTGTCCTCACGTTGACTTCCCCATAATATCTGCCCTTGTTAAAATGGTTTCTAACATGCTGACCAGACCGGACACGTCGCGTGCGCTGGCGTTGCAAAATACATTTAGAAATCCATGTTATTCAATTATTGCACCCACACAGCTCGCGCTCGCCAATGAGCGACTCCAAGGGCTAAAATAGAATTCATTCCTATTTCTGACGCAGATCGCGCTGAAAGTCCTGCCTCTCCCATCTCCTCATTGGTTTATAGAAGCAGGTACCCACATGCCATCTCCTCATTGGTTATACCCACATGGGTGATTGAAAGACGAACTTTGTTACCGGTTGTCGTGGTAATACAATGAATGTTTAGATGCGATCACCATATAAGTTCAAAGATGAAAAAGCCTGAAAGGAGGAGAGATGACTAGAAACGATTCGGTTGGCCGTTTTATGTGTGGATAAATTGTCAGTAGAGGTCCTTGTGCATTTCAGGTAAAATAACAACTCAATGTTTATATCCCAGGACAAATTAGCTAGCAACAGCAAGCTAGCTAAATAGGACAAATTAACGTTAGCTAGCAAGCTAACTAGCTACATTGCCATACATGTTTAATGCTTTTCGACCGGTCCCCAAATTAATGTCACTGGTTCAGAGTTTGTTTTGATATTTTAACCTGCGTGTCGTGATCGCGTTTGGTGTGGGGGGGGGGGGGGGGGGGGCAAAATACATTTATGCACGATAGCGCACGATGGGGCACGCGCGCAGCCGGTTTGGGTTCCGTGTAATTGAAATGGCTTTCTTGTGGGACCTAGACTACCCAGTACAGAAAGATGAGTGATGTTGCTGCTGCTCTAAAGCCCACCCTATAGATTGGTCAAATGATCCACTCACTAACCTATCTATCAACTATATATGCAGAATGACCTTTAATGACCTCAGGAAATGGCCACATCTGTTACTCTCTCCTTTCATCTATTACCCTCTCTCCCCCATCCTTCTCCCATTGGCCTATTCTGGCCTAATGGAAAGTGTGACATTTCTCTTAACAAGGTTTTCCACAGATGTAATGAATTTCATAACCAGTGACAGCTCCTTCTCAATATATTAATAGAAATAAATAGGCTTTAGGATTTTAATTATGTTTTTAAAATGTTTGGTGTATTCAGTTGGGCGGTAGCAATAACTGGTATGAATTAATTTGATTCCCCATAGTTGTCTCTCCTGTTCACATATTAAGCCTAGCACTGGTGTTTTGTTGGATATTTCACCCCCCCCTTTCCGCCTCACATTTACATCAGATATTTGTAAGTGTTAATTGCATATTTCATTAGGGTTGGGAATTGCCAGGAACCTCACGATATGATATTATCATGGTACTTTGGTGCCGGTACAATATGTATTGCAATTTTGTGATTTGATGTTCCAAACATATTGCTCACTATATATGCCTGCAGCAGAGACAAAGCATAAGAAAACGAGTTTTGAAAATAAGTAATTCCATTTTCTGTGCCATATTTCTGGCAGATCTGAGTTTTATAGAAAATCTTGGCATAAGTTATATATATATAAAGTATATACTGTTTGTGGCTTGGCCTGAATGTAATGCATGATTCTTCCCAATTGATTCCTGTGAGGTGAAATATAAAGCTGTTTTGATGAAAGAGGATTAGGGGTCTCAGAAGTGGAATCGATCGTCAAAACAAAAGATTTGCACTCAATATCAAAGCCTACACTCCAACCCTTTCATACCAACATGAATACAGGCGGAGCACTACTTACAAGCCTGTCCTCATGCATTTATGTACATGCATTTATAATTTAACACAGAGACAAATGCGCTTTCTTTCAGGCTCAGGTCAATCTTTACACCCCACTCTGCTTTCAACTGGGTTTGACGTCGTATATTTTTGATCAGTGGAAAAAGTGTGTGAAATGTGTGCCTCTGGAACATGTTGGCCTAGTTTTTGTTCACTAGGTGTGTGGTCTGGTCTGGTCTGGTCTGGCCTGGTCTTGTCTGATCTGGTCTATTCTGGTCCTGGCTGGTCTGATCTGGCTAATGAAGATGACTGCTCTATCTTCACTAAGTGGAGCAGGAGAATGTTGCTAGTTAAGTGGTTGTTGAATCTAAGCTAACCAGACCAAGCTAACATAAGCTACTGCACTCTAACACCAGGCTGGAAGACACGGTAAGTCAGGTTTGAAACAATGTGATGTGTTTGAATTAAAATAATGTGTTGTAATTGGAACCATTACAAGAGCAGTGAGAGATGTGAGGGAGAATTTCTGATATTAATACACCTTCACACTAGGGCAGGGCAGTAAACCCCCCAAAATTATGAGTTTTTATCACCAGTATTAAAAATGCTACCAGCTGAGAACTGCTAGCTAGCTAGCACAACAAGTCAACAACGTTGAGATTAAACTGTCCAGTTTGAGTGTCCTTTGAAGCTTGTTCCATTCACCAGCTGCAGCGAGCTGAAAAGAAGAGTGACCCAGGGATATATGTGCTTTGGGGGCCTTTTGGGATATATGTGACTGGCGGAATGGGTGTTGTATGTGGAGGATGCGGGCTACAGTAGATATCTCAGATATGGGGGAGTGAGGCCTAAGAGGGTTTTATAAATAAGCATCAACCAGTGGGTCAGAGAGATGACCAGTTTACAAAGGAGTATAGAGTGCAGTGATGTGTCCTAAAAGGAGCATTGGTGGCAAATCTGATGGCAGAATGGTAAAGAACATGCCGCTGGAAGTGAATTCTAGAATAGAACAAATAACTATGCCAAGTGGAAACCATTAGTCGAGTACCAGAGTTTGGGGCTATAAAATAGGACTTTGATTCCTTTGCAATTTTTTACAAATAGGACTACTTCACTGTCAGTTTTGTCCTCCTAATATTTTTGGTTGAAGTTGTCTTGAACAGTAGCCTATTAATCAATCAGATTGGAGAAAGCCCATTAAAACCACTTAGAATGAATTTGTTGCTATGCACTACCCATAAATCATATTTGTAACTTTTATTATTCAGAAACATCAAATACCGACAAAAATTAGAAAAATACCGTGATATGATATTTTGGCCATATCGCCCAGGCTCTCTGCCTGGCGTCGTTCTGTGAAGACTCCTACTTCCTACTCTAATTCTCTTGCTAAGCTAATGTCTTCTGACAGCTGACCTTCACATCAACACGCCCAGAGGAGGGATCTTTATGGCAGGAGCTTGACTCCATTTTGTATTCTCCATTTCTTTTGACACATGAATCTCTTCGGACGCCTTTTATGTTGGCCCACAGGAGAGTGAGACGTCTTGCTCTAACTTTATCTGCCTGGGTTTTCACTTTCAGAGAAGACATTCGTCTTTTCAGAATTAGGCTACATCCCAAATGGCATCGATTACAGAGGGCAATTCTGAACACATTACGAAACAACAAAGGGTACCAGACAATAGGACAATGCCTCCAATCAATTTTACTCTAATTAGTTGAATCTCTGTATTTAACACTGAATCACTTGACTTTGGATGGGATCTGCAGTCGCTTCTAAGATCTCTGCTTTCTAAAGGATCCACATTGACTGTTCTGCATCTACTGTATCACAGTTGTTCTGATGATTTCATGACAATCTTTTTTCATTGGGGTGTAGAATCCGTTCACCACTGTATAACAAACTCAGCAGAAAAAGAAGCAACCTCTCACTGTCAACTGCGTTTATTTTCAGCAAACTTAACATTTGTATGAACATAACAATATTCAACAACTGAGACATAAACTGAACAAGTTCAACAGACTTTTGACTAACAGAAATGGAATAATGTGTCCATGAACAAAGGGGGGTTCAAAATCAAAAGTAACAGTCAGTATCTGGTGTGGCCACCAGCTGCATTAAGTACTGCAGTGCATTGCCTCCTCATGGATTGCAGCAGATTTGCCCATTATTGCTGTGAGATGTTATCCGACTCTTACACCAAGGCACTTGCAAGTTCCCTTGACATTTCTTGGGGGAATGGCCCTAGCCCTCACCCTCCGATCCAACAGTTCCCAGATGTGCTCAATCGGATTGAGAACCGTGCTCAAAACACTGACATTCCTGTCTTGCAGGAATCACGCACAGAACGACCAGTATGGCTTGTGGCATTGTCATGCTGGAGGGTCATGTCAGGATGAGCCTGCAGGAAGGGTACCACATGAGGGAGGAAGATGTCTTCCCTGTTACGCACAGCGTTGTGTTTGCCTGCAATGACAACAAGCTCAGTCCGATGATGCTGTGACACACCGCTCCAGAATACAGACCTCGGTGTAATGCTCATTCCTTCGAAGATAAATGCAAATCTGACCATCACCCCTGGTGAGACAAAACCGCGACACGTCAGTGAAGAGCACTTCTTGCCAGTCCTGTCTGGTCCAGCGACAGAGGGTTTGTGCCCATAGGCGACGTTGTTTCCGGTAATGTCTGGTGAGGACCTGCCTTACAACAGGCCTACAAGCCCTCAGTCCAGCCTCTCTCAGCCTATTGCGGGCAGTCTGAGCACTGATGGAGGGATTGTGCGTTCCTGGTGTAACTCGGGCAGTTGTTGTTCCCACCCTGTTTCTGTCCCGCAGGTGTGATGTTCGGATGTACCGATCCTGTGCAGGTGTTGTTACACGTGGTCTACCACTGCGAGGACGATCAGCTGTCCGTCGTGTCTCCCTGTAGCGCTGTCTTAGGCGTCTCACATTACGGACATTGCAATTTATTGCCCTGGACAGATCTGCAGTCCTCATGCCTCCTTGCAGCATGCCTAAGGCACATTCACGCAGATGAGCAGGGACCCTGGGCATCTTTCTTTTGGTGTTTTTCAGCGTCAGTAGAAAGGCATCTTTAGTGTCCTAAATTTTCATAACTGTGACCTCAATTGCCTATCGTCTGTAAGCTGTTAAGGCACGTTCACGCAGATGAGCAGGGACCCTGGGCATCTTTCTTTTGGTGTTTTTCAGCGTCAGTAGAAAGGCCTCTTTAGTGTCCTAAGTTTTCATAACTGTGACCTCAATTGCCCAGAACGACAGTTCCACAGATGCATGTTCATTAATTGTTTATAGTTCATTGAACAAGCATGGGAAACAGTGTTTAAACCCTTTACAATGAAGATCTGTGAAGTTATCTGGATTTTACGAATGATCTCTGAAAGACAGGGTCCTGAAAGAGCGCCATTTATTTTTTTGCTGAGTTTATGTCTATCTACTCTAGGCATTTTCCAGAGTCCTAACTCTGCAATAGGTCAGTTTTTTTTTGCCTTCTCATCATTGGTGTTCATAGACTTGTCTTGTGCATCTCTGTCCATATGCTGAGCCATGCCTATATCTTTATTTTCTAACTCTCCAACTCTCTCTCCCACTTTCCCTCCAAGATTTCTGCTCAGCCGTGACTTTTCAAAGCCTGTCTCCCCTAACTCTTCTTCATCTTTTCATCTCTTCATCTCCTTCGGTCACATCGTTATTGATGCTGTGTAATGGGGACTTGATAATGAACATCAACGCTACTTGGTTCTTTCGGTCTCCATATCTCTCTGTCTATCTCCCAGGAGAAAGTGTGGGGCCTCTAGCTAGCATACACTAACAACCATAGCTAGAGTTGGAATGTTAATGGTCTTACTAGACAGCACTGTATTAGCATGTTCATGCTTTAACATCTCTCATCTTTGGGCCCACTGTGATATTAGTGTCACATCTGCTCCTGCCACGCCCTCTAGTGCTAATCTGGTGTCTCCTTGACCTTCCCCCACTTCCCCAGTGCACTCTCCCTCTCTCTATGTGTGTCTGTGTGATTGTGTGGGTGGAGACAGGTCTGCTGGAGTCAGAGCAGATCCCCTCCAGCTGCAACCTGTTCTATAATCAAGACCTCTACAAATACTCAGTCCTGCTACCTCCACACTGCCAGATCGTAATCTCTGCTCAGTCAGTCTACGTCTCTAGCCGTTTGTTACTATTCAGATCCTGTTTTCCTGTTGTGCCTGTTTTCTTCTCCGCTACAGTTCTGCCCGCTCTGACTCAGGTCCCTGTCCTCAGTCCCACATCTCGTCATCCTGCTACTCTGTCCTGGATTCCCCACTCCACTACTCCCTTTGATTCCCCTCCGGACCAGCTCACCCTGTCTCAACCCCTCTCGCTCCAGCCTCAGCCTCCGCACCTAGTTTCCAGCAACCCGTCCGACTTTCCCCTGAATTGCACTCCATCTCCCCCTGTGTTTCAATAAATACATTGGTTACTTCATCCCAGTCTCCTCGTCTGTCTGCTCTTGGGTTCCCCTGTTCCACTCTTCGTAACAATTAGCCCAAGGCTCTTCAGTTAGTGCTGTCTGTTGCACAATGCCAGGCATGGATTGCTCTCTTATAATGCTCCGTGAATCACAGGGAACCAAATAATCTCTTTATACAACGTGTTTAGAAAAAGTACATTGCTGAAGTTTTAAAAGTTAACGCTCGCTTTGTTAATAATGGACGCATTGTCTTAGTCCTTCTGTATACACAAAATTACATGCAAATATCCATGGCTTGATATAAACTATTATTCGAATATGGCAAACCAAATAGTTCTCTCTGGTTGTGGTCCCAGGATGAGTTTTAAATTACGCTGCATATTGTTTTGCATAACCTTCTTTAATGATGTGATTGAAGCTCAGTAGAGGATGACCCATGTTCCTCTGTAGTTTTGAAATGTTTCTGGGACCTCATCTAATGCTGCTTGAATTGTTTTCTCCTTCGTTTATGTGCAATTGCTGTGAAAACATCCCTCTGCCTGTACCCTTTGAATTAGTCTTATGGTTTATACAGACAGTCTTTCCTCTCTGTCATCTAATGTCTCACCACATGTAATGTCTCAAACTCACATTCTGTCTGCTAGTGCTAACTGCTCTTTTTGATGCACTTACCCAATTTTGAACCCTTTCGCGGAGAGCCTAAAATCTGCTGGCAACATTTGGGAAGGGAACAACACCCTCTCTGTGTCCCCAACAGACATTAAAGTTGTTTCAGGGACAGTCATATTACAGGGAGATGCAAGCCCAGCATTGAACACACTTTCTGTTCCCCGCTAATTCACAGTCCTCCAGCTGCTCTCCACCATATGCCCGGGGCCAGACTGGTATCTTCTGTGAATGTTTTTATAAATCCCTTTGCATCTTCATACATGCGTAAACAGACAGTCCTCACAAAATCTAAAGGAAATTTGTTTTGAAATGTCTGTGCTATATCTGAGAGATAAAAGAAAGATCTGGAAACTGATATCCAATTGGTAGTTAGTCTTTTCCCATCTACCGTATGGACACGGTAGAGGCGAAGGTTGAGAGCCATTCGTCCTTCAAAACACGACCCAGCCAAGCCGCACTGCTTCTTGACACACTGCTCGCTTAACCCGGAAGCCAGCTGCACCAATGTGCCGGAGGAAACACCATAAAAATGACGACCGAAATCAGCGTGAATGCGCCCGTCCCACCACAAGGAATTGCTAGAGCGCAACGGGACAAGGACATCCCAGCTGGCCAAACCCTCCCCTAACCCTGACAAAGCTGGGCCAATTGTGCGCTGCCTCATGGGTCTACCAAGGATCGAACACACTGCCTAGGATTGAACCCAGGTCTGTTGTGACACCTCTAACACTGCGATGCTGTGCCTTAGACTGCTGCACCACTCAGGAGGCCCCATATATATATATATATATACATTTTTTAGGCACTAAACTATCTCCACATACAGAGCATTTGGAAAGTATTCAGTCCCCTTGAACTTTCCACATTTTGTTACGTTACAGCCTGTGAGGAAAAAAATCCTGTATAACCTCTAAGCTTGTATAGCAGAGACAATGTAAAGAATAATTACTTTAGTTATTAATGCTAAACTTTGTTATGCCTTAATTAGGTGAGCCTGGTGACTGGGGCAACAAAACTAGTGTGGGAG
This sequence comes from Oncorhynchus kisutch, assembly GCF_002021735.2. NCBI lineage: Eukaryota > Metazoa > Chordata > Actinopteri > Salmoniformes > Salmonidae > Oncorhynchus > Oncorhynchus kisutch. The sequence continues at coordinate 14,624,133 of NC_034181.2, forward strand.
GCTCTGAGGAGCACTCTTAATTAGGTGAGCCTGGTGACCGGGGCAACAAGACTAGTGTGGGAGGCTCTGAGGAGCACTCTTAATTAGGTGAGCCTGGTGAACGGGGCAACAAGACTAGTGTGTGAAGTTCTGAGGAACGTTCTCAACTAGGTGAGCCTGTGGAACTGATCAGTAAGTTGAATATAAATGCATTGAAATTATATGGTATAAAATAGTAACGTGCACCTGTGATAGCTATAAACCAAACCCCATTTTAGAAATAAGAAAATACTTCTGTAGAATTGAAGCCCACAGCCAACAGACAGCCCTAAGATATCAGTGGACAAAAATAACTGTTTCTCACACAGTTGAAACTAAGTACCATAGCAAAACTGTGTTTTCTTTTTATGTGGGTAAGATGCCAATTTGGATTAGTTCTCCAGTGGTTCAACAACGAATTAGGCAATATTTTAGCAGCCATGCAATTACATGATTTAGGTTGTAGGAACTGACCACTCCTTTATTTTGTGTTTGTGAGTGTGAGTGAGATTGGAACTCAACGTGGGATTGGTGTCAGAAGTGGGATGCTCTACCGCATTTTGCGATGTGGGTGAACCGAGTTTAATGGGGTCACGAAAAAGGATGTGTGATTCTGTCTGGAGGGAGCATCAGTGAAGGTCTGCAAAGAAGATACCGGTGGCACTCTACGTGGGAGTGGGAGGGAAATTCCTGTGGACCCGCCCTGACCAGACCTCCACTGATGATTGCCTGGGGTAACACACCCCATTCACCACTGTGAACAGGTCAACCCACTGAATGTCAGGAAGCCAATTTTAAAATGATTTTATAAGGATCCAAAATTCCAGAGAGGGGATTTGGCATTGGCAGTACTGTTAGTAAGCATAGGATATACAGTGAGGCAAAAAAGTATTTAGTCAGCCACCAATTGTGCAAGTTCTCCCACTTAAAAAGATGAGAGAGGCCTGTAATTTCATCATAGGTACACTTCAACTATGACGGACAAAATGAGAAAAAAAATCCAGAAAATCACATTGTTGGATTTTTAATGAATTTATTTGCAAATTATGGTGGAAAAAAGTATTTGGTCAATAACAAAAGTTTATCTCAATACTTTGTTATATACCCTTTGTTGGCAATGACAGAGGTCAAACGTTTTCTGTAAGCCTTCACAAGGTTTTCACACACTGTTGCTGGTATTTTGGCCCATTCCTCCATGCAGATCTCCTCTAGAGCAGTGGTGTTTTGGGGCTGTTGCTGGGCAACACAGACTTTCAACTCCCTCCAAAGAATTTCTATGGGGTTGAAATCTGGAGACTGGCTAGGCCACTCCAGGACCTTGAAATGCTTAGGCTTCTAACAAAGCCACTCCTTCGTTGCCCGGGCGGTGTATTTGGGATCATTGTCATGCTGAAAGACCTAGCCACGTTTCATTCTTTCCTTTACACGGATCAGTCGTCCTGGTCCCTTTGCAGAAAAACAGTCCCAAAGCATGATGTTTCCACCCCCATGCTTCACAGTAGGTATGGTGTTCTTTGGATGCAACTCAGCATTCTTTGTCCTCCAAACAAGACGAGTTGAGTTTTTACCAAAAAGTTATATTTTGGTTTCATCTGACCATATGACATTCTCCCAATCTTCTTCTGGATCATCCAAATGCTTTATAGCAAACTTCAGACGGGCCTGGACATGTACTGGCTTAAGTAGGGGGACACGTCTGGCACTGCAGGTTTTGAGTCCCTGGCGGCGTAGTGTGTTACTGATGGTAGGCTTTGTTACTTTGGTCCCAGCTCTCTGCAGGTCATTCACTAGGTCCCCCCGTGTGGCTCTGAGATTTTTGCTCACCGTTCTTGTGATCATTTTGACCCCACGGGGTGAGATCTTGCGTGGAGCCCCAGATCGAGGGAGATTATCAGTGGTCTTGTATGTCTTCCATTTCCTAATAATTGCTCCCACAGCTCAAATGAAAGATAAACAACTTGTTTATCTAGCCAGCAAGTCAGATTTCTAAAATGTTTTACGGCGAAAACATAGCACATATTTATGTCAAACCACCACCGAAGACACAGCTAATTTCCATAGCCAAATTGAACAAAATATGCAATCACCAAACGCAGGATTAAAAGAAAAATAATTTCACTAACCTTTTGAAATCTTCATCAGATGACAGTAATATAACATGTTACACAGTACATTTATGTTTTTTTCAATAATATGCTATAAATATCCATAAATCTCTGTTTACAATGACGCCATGTTAAAAAAATGCTACTCAAATGTCCGGAGAAATGACGATGGCTTCGCCAGATGCCGTCAGCTAACAAGCATTTCGCTACACTCACATTAACATCTGCTAACCATGTGTATGTGACAAATAAATTTGATTTGATTTGATTTGAATACACAACATAAACTTTGACTAAATATGCATGTTCTACATATATATAGAAAGATACACTTCTTCTAAATGCAATCGCTGTGTTACATTAATTTTTAACGTTACAGATTTCATTCACTAGGCTATAATCTGAGTCGGCGCTCAGGAATTAGCATTTTGGCTCCTCTATCTCAGAGTCCACAGAAACCCAAATTTAACACAGAAATATTCCCTTACCTTTGCTGTTCTTCCATCAGAAGACCTGGAAGGGTTTATACTTACCAAAAACAGCTTTAGTTTTGAAGTCTGTGTCTTTCGGTTATCAAACACGACATATTTCGGTTGAAATGCAGCCAAAAAGTAAAGTGGGTGCGCACCAAAACGTCGAAATTACATATTATATGTCGACTAAACTTGTCAAACTATGTTCAGAACACAGCGTTAGCATGTTATATAGCTTCACAGCAATTCTCAGGACGGACAGAAACACACGCATCGTTTAATCAATCTTGGAAGAAAGACACCACCGGAGCAGAACACGCATGAGAGTAACCTGTTTTCTCGCGTGACCGAAAGGTTTCTGCCCGCCAAAAGTCTCGTGAGCACGCGATTCACACAATGAGAAGCCCCGTTGAAAGCGGACATCGCGCTGAAGGCATAGAAACTGTTCCCAGGACAGTAGGTGCTTGGGAAGGGTGGGGGCGATGACGTCAAAGTTGGGCCAACTTTTATGATGACAAGAGAGAGTTTGGGAGAATGAGTGCCCTGAGAGTTCTGCTTTACTTACAGACATCATTTAAACGGTTTTAGAAGCTTTAGAGTGTTTTCTATTCAATAATAATTTTTAATTGCATATATTAGCAATTTTTGACAGATTTCTTTTCTGTTTACTATGGGCACGCAATCACCCCAAAGGGGGCAGCAATCAGCCCTATCCCCAAGAGGTTGTGGGAGAACTTGCACAATTGGTGGCTGACTAAATACTTTTTTTGCCCCACTGTATGTCTATGTAGCCTGAGAGATATGAGAGGTGAAAATAGAGAAGTGAGAGTTTAAGACTGTATTTGGATATTACGTTTCGATATATAATGTTATCTCTGGGTTCCGATATATGGATTCTGTGAAAATGAATGAGAACTTGTATGTGTGTATAATCGATTACTGGAGTATATATGAAGTAATAATGAAAATATGAATAATATACAAACTTGCACACTCAAACGTAGATGTATGTAAGGGGTGAAAAAAGTATTCTAAGTTGGTCCCTTTATGGATCATTTGATAGTGATTGGTTATAGCATATACAGTAAATGCTGGAGTGGATTAAAACACAAATAATTAAAGAGTGGTCTCCCTGTTTAACAGAAGTTATCATATTTTGTTTTGTCTATAATTTAAAACTTTTTCTTCAGCTGGTAAAGTAACATTAGAAGTAAAGACAGAGGTAGAATATATGAGACATTGTAGAGGGATATAAGTATTTGAGGGAAAGAGAAATGTACTGGGTGATGAAGATTGAGAGAGCGTTTGAGTTAAAGTAAACAGACATGTAGTTAGTGAACGTAACAAAGAAAGTGGGAAAGAAGTTAATTGGAAAGTAAAATGGAAAGTAAGAATTCAAATGTTGAATTGTTTGGACTGATTAAAATTTGACAGAATGTATATTTTCTCCTTTTGGAGAGTATGGTGTGTCCTTATATCTCCCTTTGAAATGTTTCCGGAGGCTGTTCCCTTGGGAGAGCAGTTAGTGAAATCTCTGCAAAGAAAAACTTGGACAAACTTTAAGGCTATTGTGTCATTATTATGTGCCTGATGTTAAGACCACAAACTGTTATAATTGGGTAATTTGCAGGATTTACCTGTCATTTCAATAGGCATAGGGCCTATATTACTGACTGAAATCTGGGTTAATGATTGTGGTTTAACTTTGCCATGCTTTGATTAGACAGCCTACAGTAGTCTGGGTAAGATTTTGGCGGGATATAGGCTGAACGATGTAGCAGCTTGCTTAGGTCACATTGAAAGACTAATTTGTTCAACGTGAATAACGAGGCGATTTCGATGTATGAAGTTTTTGTGTTGCCCAATAGCCTGCTTGAAGAGGCTTCTGAGAATGGGGTCATCATTTCAATCACTAAATCCAAAATATGAATAATATGAATATGAACTGAAAGTATATGCTTGTCAACAGCCAGTGTTTGTTGTATTACCTGTAGCCTAATTGGACGGACCGTTACCTAAATGTAATGCATTCTAATTACAGCTGTGTCCATGATCACTACTAATTACTTTCAATTGAATTAACTAAACATGGCCATTAATAGTGGCCATAAAACAAGTCTACAACAACATTAAGTTGAAGTTATAAGCAGAGTGTTAATATGCAACAGAGGTTGGAAATAAAATATAGAATAACATTGTTAAATCAAATCAAATCAAATGTTATTAGTCACATGTGCCGAATACAACAGGTGTTTCACCTTACAGTGAAATGCTTACTTACGAGCCCCTAACCAACAATGCAGATAAAAAAATAGGGATAATAATAACAATTAAAAGTAACAAGTAATTAAAGATCAGCAGTAAAATAACAATAGCGAGACTATACACAGGGGGCAACCGGAACAGAGTCAATGTGCGGGGGCACCAGTTAGTTGAGGTAAAAGGTACATGTAGGTAGAGTTATTAAAGTGACTATGCATAGATGGTAACAACAGAGAGTAGCTGCGGTGTAAAGGAGGGGGGGGGGGGCAAATTGTCTGTGTAGCCATTTGATCAGATGTTCAGGAGTCTTATGGCTTGGGGTTAGAAGCTGTTTAGAAGCCTCTGGACCTAAACTTGGCGCTCCGGTACTGCTTGGATGGTAGGAGTCTTTGACAATTTTTAGGGAATTCCTCTGACAACGCCTGGTATAGAGGTCCCGGATGGCAGGAAGCTCTGGCCCCAGTGATGTACTGGGCCATTCGCACTACCTTCTGTAGTGCCTTGTGTTCAGAGGCCGAGCAGTTGCCGTATCAGGCAGTGATGCAACCAGTGATGCAACCATGCTCTCGATGGTGCAGCTGTAGAAACCTATGAGGATCTGAGGACCCATGCCAAATCTTTTCAGTCTCCTGAGGGGAAATAGGTTTTGTCGTGCCCTCTTCACGACTGTCTTGGTGTGCTTGGACCATGTTAATTTGTTGGTGATGTGGACAACAAAGAACTTGAAGCTCTCAACCTGCTTCACCGCAAACCTGTCGATGAGAATGGGGGTGTGCTCGGTCCCCTTTCCCTGTTGTCCACAATCATCTCCTTTGTCTTGATCATGTTGAGGGATAGGTTGTTGTCCTTGCAGCACAGGTGTCCTGGCCAGGTCTCTGACCTCCTCCCTATAGGCTGTGTCGTCATTGTCAGTGATCAGGCCTACCACTGTTGTGTCATCGGAAAACTTAATGATGCTGTTGTCTGCAGTCATGAGCAAACAGGGAGTACAGGAGGGGACTGAGCACGCACACCTGAGGTTCCCCTGTGTTGAGGATCAGCGTTGCAGATTTGTTGTTACCTACCCTTACCACCAGCCCGTCAGGAAGTCCATGATCCAGTTGCTGAGGAAGGTGTTTGGTCCCAGGATCCTTAGCTTAGTGATGAGCTTTGAGGGCACTATGGTGTTGAACGCTGAGCTGTAGTCAATGAATAGCATTCCTTTTGTCCAGGTGGAAAAGGGCAGTGTCGAGTGCAATAGGGATTGCATCATCTGTGGATCTGTTGGGGCGGTATGCAAATTTGAGTGCGTCTAGGGTTTCTGGGATAATGGTGTTGATATGAGCAATGACCAGCCTTTCAAAGCACTTCAGGGCTACAGACGTGAGTGCTACGGGTCGGTAGTCATTTAGGCAGTTTACCTTATTGTTCTTGGGCACAGGGACTATGGTGGTCTATTTAAAACATGTTGGTATTACAGGCTCAGACATGGAGAGGTTGAAAATGTCAGTGAAGACACTTGCCAGTAGGTCAGCGCATGCTCAAAGTACACATCCTGGTAATCCGTCTGGCCACCGGCCTTGTGAATGTTGACCTGTTTAAAGGTCTTACTCACATCAGTTGCTGAGAGCGTGATCACACAGTCTTCTGGAACAGCTGGTGCTCTCATGCATATTTCAGTGTTATTTGCCTCGAAGCGAGCAAAGAATTAGTTTAGCTCGTCTGGTAGTCACTAGGCAGCTCTTGGTTGTGCTTCCCAATGCAGTCTGTAAGGCTTTTCAAGCCCGGCCACATCCGACGAGCGTCAGAGCCGGTGTAGTACGATTTGATCTTAGTCCTGTATTGATGTTTTGCCTATTTGATGGTTCGTCGGAGGGCATAGCGGGATTTCTTATAATCTTCCGGGTTAAAGTCATGCGCCTTGAAAGCTGCAACTCTAGTCTTGAGCTAAGTGCAGATGTTGAATGGTATCCATGGCTAGATTACAATGTTAGGGTAGACTACAATGAAATCAATTCCTTCTAATAAGGAGAGAATAATACTTTTGGATTGTTTTGTTTTCTATGATAAGTGTCAGTGATGATTACATTGATAAGGAGGGTTGGTTTAAATCGAATGAGTGTTGACAGTATGTGAATGTTTTTAGTGGTTTTTATTTAGCACTCAAATTAATATTTTAGTAATTTGAAGAAGTTGAGGTTTCAATACAAGGCTAAAAATGTATAGAAGGATTGAGCTTTGAGACTCACAGGTGAAAGCATATGGTGGCCGCTGGGCCAGAGCGTGCTGTAATAGACGTTTTTTTTTACACTTTCCAATTATCATTACATAATTTTACAGTTTGGGTAAACACTAATGATTAGGAAAAAGTTTAGAATTTAGCAATAGTCCTATGTGTGATTCAGACCATGACAATGACAGCTACCCTTTACTGCTGAAGACAGTGATGTTTGACCTGTTGTAGACAGAGGTTTGCTCTCACAAGATTGGCTCAGTGGGAGTGGAATTTTGGCTGAACGCCCAGACTCTGTGATTGCATGGTGTTCTTTTCTAAACTGGGAGCAAGCGCTTTCCTGAGAAAGGATCCACTTGGCAATCTTTGACAATGACAATGGTTAGAACTGTATATGGTATGTGTAGAAGGTTAAAGGTTTTAATCTCAGTGGCACAACAGAAGCCATTTACTTTAATGTACTAGTGTAAGAAAGCACTCTCCTAAAGTGTTTCTTTAATTGCTTGGTTGAAATTATGCTTAGATTATGACATAATTGTCTTACATTATTAACTATTGCTTACATGTACTGTTTTATACATTGAATATTTGCTTGTTTATTCTCATAAGGATTAGCCCCTTTTTTTTCAATTTTCACCTAAAATGACATACTCAAATCTAACTGCCTATAGCTCAGGCCCTCAAGCAAGGATATGCATATTCCTGATACCATTTGAAAGGAAACAAATGAATGTAGTAGAATATAACACAATCAATCGGGTAAAAGATCTGGTAAAAAAACAAACATTCTTTTGTATTTATTTGAATCATAATTTTTGAAATGCAAGAGAAAGGCCAACATGTATTATTCCACTCCAGGTGCACTTTAGATTTCGGCCACTATATGGCAGCAGCGTATGTGCAAAGTTTTAGACTGATCTAATGAACCATTGTATTTCTGTTAAAAATATTGTGTCAAGACTGCTCAAATGTGCCTAATTTGTTTATTAATAACTTTCATTTTCAAAATTGTGCACTCTCCTCAAACAATAGCATGGTATTATTTCACTGTAATATCTACTATAATTTGGACAGTGCAGTTAGATTAACAAGAATTTAAGCGCTCTGACAATATCAGATATGTCTATGTCCTGGGAAATGTTCATGTTACTTACAAAATCATGCTAATCGCATTAGCCTTCATTAGCTCAACCGTCCCGTGGACAGGACACTGATCCCAAAGAACTTTTAAGAACAAATTCTTATTTACAATGGTGGTCATTGTGGAAGGAGAGCCCTGCTGGGCCCTGGTTGGGTCCGTTGTGTACTGATGAAGCATGTACTCCTGTTTGATCTACCTATGTTTTGAACTATTTGTGTTAATAATGCTGCTTTACTATGATTTTTCTTGAGTTGAGACATGAGTCCCATTCTTCTCTACAGATCCTCTCAAGTTCTGTCAGGTTGGATGTGGAGTGTTGGTGCACAGTTATTTTCAGGTCTCTTCAGATATGTTCAATTGGTTACAAGTCTGGGCTCTGGCTGGGCCACTCAAGGACATTCAGAGACTTGCATTGTCTTGACTGTGTGCTTAGGGTTGTTGTCCTGTTGGAAGGTGAACCTTCGCCTCAGTCTGAGGTCCTAAGCACCCTTGAGCAGGTTTTCATCAAGGACCTCTCTTTACTTTGCTCCATTCATCTTTCCCTCGATTCTGATCAGTCCCTGCTGCTGAAAAATATACCCACAGCATGATGCTGACACCACCTTGCTTCACCGTAGGGATGGTGCCAGATTTCATCCAGATGTGACACTTGGCAGTCAGGCCAAAGAGTTCCATCTTGGTTATGGTCAGACCAGAGAATATTGTTTCTCATGGCCTGAGAGTCATTTAGTTGCCAAACGGGCTGTCATGTGCCTTTTACTAAAAAGTGGATTCCGTTTGGCTCTATGGACAATTCCTTTGACCTCATGGCTTGGATTTAGCTGCCACCGACATGATGCTTGGCATTCAGATCAAAGAGCTCAGTCTTGGTTTCATCAGACCAGGGAATCTTGTTTCTCATGGTCTGAGAGTCATTATGTGCCTTTTGGAAAACTCTAAGCATGCTGTCATGTGCCTTTTCTGAGGAGGGGCATCCATCTGGCCACGCTATCATAAAGGCCTGATTGGTGGAGTGCTGCAGAGTTGGTTGTCCTTCTGGAAGGTTCTCCTATCTCCACAGAGGAACTCTAGAGCTTAGAAAGTTGTAGAAACATTCCAAGGTGTTTAATACCACTTTGTGTTACAAATGCATGATGCAGCCAACACCATTCTTGAAAATATGAAAAATGGTACTCAGTAACATGGTTTCCATCCTACCATTTCATGAGGATGAATTACTTGACGCAGTCACGACAGGGCTGGTGGAAACAATTTCATAAATGCCGACATACAAATTGTTCGTTCGACATGGTGGGATCTTTTTGTGTCTGTAAAATGAATTATGCGAGAAATGGCAGTGGAAACACCTTTATTGATATAATAACCATCATATCGAAGTAAACTTGGAGTGATGATTCAGTGTGTGCTATAGGCTACAGATTAAATAAATTGTTATGGACTTCACAGGGTGGTGAATGTGCAAGATGATGAGCTTAATGATTCTTTCCAATAAATATCAAGGGTCTTATTCTGGTGACATAATGATCAATGCTTGGCTGCCGTTTGACAAATACAAATACAAATATAAAAAGAAGATGAAACCCATTTAACTTTTATTTTCATTCGGTAAATGGTGATTTAATGGCAAAAGTGATGTTGATGTGCACTACGTCATCACGCACAGTCATTATCTGCAAAAAGTCAGTTTGATGGAAATACCTGTCTGGTCGGAATATGCTCATATAACCTAGCTAGTGATGTGCTGTGTTGGATTAGCCCAAAACATAACACTTTATATTCAGTACAAAAAGTACATTTCTTTGACATATTTTTTCCAGTATTACTTTTATTTTTTTATTTTTTATTTCACCTTTATTTAGCCAGGTAGGCAAGTTGAGAACAAGTTGTCAAGTTGACAATTGTGACCTGCTCCAGATAAAGCAAAGTAGTTCGACACATACAACAACACAGAGTTACACATGGAGTAAAACAAACATACAGTCAATAATACAGTAGAAAAATAAGTCTATATACAATGAGCAAATGAGGTGAGAGAAGGGAGGTAAAGGCAAAAAAAGGCCATGATGGCAAAGTAAATACAATACAGCAAGTTAAACACTGGAATGGTAGATTTGCAGTGGAAGAATGTGCAAGGTAGAGATAGAAATAATGGGGTGCAAAAATAAATAAATACAGTAGGAGGAGAGGTAGTTGTTTGGGCTAAATTATAGATGGGCTATGTACAGGTGCAGTAATCTGTGAGCTGCTCTGACAGCTGGTGCTTAAAGCTAGTGAGGGAGATAAGTGTTTCCAGTTTCAGAGATTTTTGTAGTTCTTTCCAGTCATTGGCAGCAGAGAACTGGAAGGAGAGGCGGTTTTGGGGGTGACCAGAGAGCACGTGCTACAGGTGGGTGCTCCTATGGTGACCAGCGAGCTGAGATAAGGGGGGACTTTACCTAGCAGGGTCTTGTAGATGACCTGGAGCCAGTGGGTTTGGCGACGAGTATGAAGCGAGGGCCAGCCAACGAGAGAGTACAGGTCGAAGTGGTGGGTAGTATATGGGGCTTTGGTGACAAAACGGATGGCACTGTGATAAACTGCATCCAATTTATTGAGTAGGGTATTGAAGGCTATTTTGTAAATGACATCGCCGGCAACTATTTGAGAAACCAAGGCTATCGAGTCTGCCGATGAGGATGTGGTGATTGACTGAGTCGAAAGCCTTTGCCAGATCAATGAATACGGCTGCACGGTATTGTTTCTTATCGATGGCAGTTAAGATATCGTTTAGGACCTTGAGCGTGGCTGAGGTGTACCCATGACCAGCTCTGAAACCAGATTGCATAGCGGAGAAGGTATGGTGGAATTCGAAATGGTTTGTAATCTGTTTGTTGACTTGGCTTTCGAAGACCTTAGAAAGGCACGGTAGGATAGATATAGGTCTGTAGCAGTTTGGGTCAAGAGTGTCCCCCCCTTTGAAGAGGGGGATGACCGCAGCTGCTTTTCAATCTTTGGGAATCTCAGACGACACGAAAGAGAGGTTGAACAGGCTAGTAATAGGGGTTGCATAGGGGCAGATCATTTTTTAGAAAGAAAGGGTCCAGATTGTCTAGCCCGGCTGATTTGTAGGGGTCCAGATTTTGCAGCTCTTTCAGAACATCAGCTGACTGGATTTGGGAGAAGGAGAAATGGGGAAGGCTTGGACGAGTTGCTGTGGGGGGTGCAGTGCTGTTGACCGGGGTAGGGGTAGCCAGGTGGAAAGCATGGCCAGCCGTAAAAAAATGCTTATTGAAATTCTCAATTATAGTGGATTTATCGGTGGTGACAGTGTTTCCTATCCTCAGTGCAGTGGGCAGCTGGAAGGAGGTGTTCTTATTCTCCATGGACTTTACAGTGTCCCAGAACTTTTTTTGAGTTTGTGTTGCAGGATGCAAATTTCTGCTTGAAAATGCTAGCCTTGGCTTTTCTAACTGCCTGTGTATATTGGTTTCTAGCTTCCCTGAAAAGTTGCATATCACGGGGGCTGTTTGATGCTAATGGAGAACGCCATAGGATGTTTTTGTGTTGGTTAAGGGCAGTCAGGTCTGGGGAGAACCAAGGGCTATATCTGTTCCTGGTTCTAAATCTCTTGAATGGGTCATGCTTGTTTAAGATGAATGCCTTATTGCAAATAGGATGCATATTTTGGAATATGTTTATTCTGTATAGGTTACCTTCATTTCACTATGCTATTTATTTTAGTGTTGTGGAGTAACTACAGTGTTGTTGATCCATCCTCAGTTATCTCCTATCACAGCAATTAAACTCTGTAACTCCATTGGCCTCATAATGAAATCCCAGAGTGGTTTCCTTCCTCTCCTGCAACTGATTTAGGAAGGATGCCTGTATCTTTGTTGTTAGTGGGTGTACTGATACATCATCCAAGTGTAAAATTAATGACTGCACCATGCTCAAACTAATATTCAATGTCTGCTTTTTTTTACCATCTATGAATAGGTGCCCTTCTTTGCGAAATGCAGGAAAATCTCCCTGGTCATCGTGGCACCATTCGCAAGCTAAGTACTGTAAGTGAAAATGAAAGTGAAAAATATTCAACCAAATATAGCTATCTCGCCCTCTCTGTCTTTCACTAGCTTCTCCTTCATTTTTGAAGAAATTCATTTGTTCGAAACTGTTTAACTTTTGCTTTTTTCTCTCTTTGGGTCAACTACTCACCACATTTTATGCACTGCAGCGCTAGCTAGCCGAAACTTGTACTTTCAGTACTAGATTCATTCTCTGATCGTTTGATTGGATGAACAACATGTCAGTTAATGCTGCAAGAGCTCTGATAAGTTGGAGGAAGTTCTCCGGAAGTTGTAAAACTTACAGTTTTTGGAAGGGGGTGAGAAATACGAGCCTCCTAGGTTTTGTGTTGACGTCAATGTACACAGAGGAGGACGGAAACTAGCTGTCCTCCGGCTACACCATAGAGCTACCCTACAGCATGCTGTTGAGGCTACTGTAGACCTTCATTGCAAAACATTGTGTTTTAATCAATTATTTGTTGACATATTAATATACTTAGTATAGTTTTATCTAAAAAGGATAACTTCTAATGTTTCACTATATTTATTTTTATTAAATTAATATAGGAGAATGGTCCTCCCGTTCCTCGTCTCAGGAGGCTCCACTGGTTCACACTCATTGGGGTTATTCCGTTAAAAAAAATCTGGAAGCCTTATCAAGTCCAACGTCTTCACTCCACATTATCCTTCCAACCTTGAATCCATCACCGGAAGCCAATTCAATGTCTTCTCTCCACAAATTCCTTTTCCCCTCGAATTTATATTAATACGAAACACTCCCTTGAGGATATTGCAATGTGAACACCTTATCAGCTGCCAGGCCATGGTGGGGGGGAAAGTGAAGGGGAGAGGCTGTCAGAAGCCGAGGCTGTGATTTACCTCCAGGGGTTTTTGCCATGTCCAATAAATGTAAATAAACGGCTTGATGAAAGTTCCAGGGTTCTTGCATGTAATCACAGAGCAGGGGCTGCGGTGGAGGAAAAGATGATGCAGCAAAGCGTGTGTTTTATTGGTCCTTAGGGCTACCAAGTCAGGGCTGATTTATTCCACAAAGTTATCCCCTCTTTGGCCCACTTCACTCCCCTATAGGGATCTAGAAGGACTGTATAGGGGAATGAAAAATAGTGTAAACTAGATATAACTATTTCTTACACCTTCCCAAAGAGAAATGTCTGGATAGAAAGAAGCAGAGAGAGTAATGTGTTTAAAGCCGTTAATAACTTTATTTGAACCTCAGTCCTTGACTCCTTCTCCTGATCCATAACCCATGACCCATGAAACCCCCCTGGAGAGTTCTGGGTTTATATGGCAATATGTTTTAATAACCCAGCCATGAGAAACCTCGACTAGGTGCATCTGTGTGTAGCAAATGTGTACGTGCATGTGTGTGCTTGAGAGCCCATTCTGATGCATCCCCCGAGGAGATCAAATCAGTGTGTGTGAAATGGAGGACATTGGTAGAGTGCCATTCCTCACCTACACTAAGTGGGCAATGCCTGTATGAGAAAGAAGATCGTTCATGATGCATTTTTTGATTATCCTCGGTGGAATGAATCTTATATACAGTACAGTATGGTGCCCAGGATATTACTCTGTTTGGATATAAATTACTTTTGCTGTAGCAGAGAAAATATTGTTTTGCCACCATAGGCAGAATCATAATGTATACAAACACGTAAAGAACTAACTGTGTCACATGTTATGGTAAGGCATGTTGAAAATGAAAGCTATATGGTGCTTGGTGGAGTGTGAAATCTCTTGATTGGCCACTGCTCTAGGCTGGTGCAGATCATGCTGAGAGCATATGTCTGGATCTACGAGCATCATAATGTACATATACTTGTTTATTTAGAAACATTCTACCTGGAGATGATGATTTGTGTTCTCTCATTCTCTCCTACTTATAAAGACTAACTTCCAATACATCTTCCCCTTATATGTTCCCAGTGCATTCCACAGTTCCAAGGGTAATTTCCCTCTGTGAGAGCATCCTAGGCGAATGGGAAAAGGAACCAGTCTATTTGTTTAATTCCACTCTCACTCGTGTTCTTCATTTTTTGGATGCCAAAACCATCCTTCATTGAACAATGAAAACCTAAAGAAATACAGAGATATTCAGAGGATCATTTTCACCTGGATACAACTTTTAGATTGCATCTCTGTCAATTGCTAGTGTATGCTGAAATTAGTCAGAGAAAAAAAAAATCACTTCTAGTAGATAGGCAACTTGAGTAAAGCACTATTGAACTGCATGTGCCTGATACTTTTGAATGAATTTGAAAGCAAATGTTTATTTGTAACCATTACTGAAGGAGCACAGGAAAGAGATAATATTCAGATACTGTATGCTGTCATTCCAGGTGTCTTCTGGGTAACCATCTGACGTGTGTTGTAACTGCCACGGGTCACCTACATGGTGACGTCTAACCTTTTGAAGGTCTAGGATGTCTACCTCACTGGCCATGTTAGGTCAATTTCCCTGCTTTTGAGAGGAGCTGGCTAGTGTCCCTGGACACTTTCAGCAATTGCACTAAGCTAACATCAATTAATTATCTTCAAACTCAAAGACATAACAATGGTATCGATGAGTCAGGGTTTCCGTTAGCCGTCAATTGCCGGCTTTTGGCAAAACATTAATTAATAGTTGATAAATAAAAATGTTGCCGGCCAAAATGACCTGGAGAAATAATGATTTTTATTCATTGATGAAAATACCAGTCGATGGAAATACATTTGACCGTTATGCTTATCAGTCTATAGGTTAATTTGCGTTAAATTAAATTGACCTGTGTGTATTTTCGTTGGTCATCATGTGTCTTATTTATCTAATGCAATCGTTTGTTAAAGTGTTGGCGCACGATTAAAAATATCTACTATTTTTTTTCCCCAACTGTTAATTGAAGCACGCAACAGGCTATCAGCACATCACTCACCACTTTACGATGTGAGCTGGAGGCAGTATGCCTTTTGGAAGCATACTTAATGATTTTATTTATTTATGTATTCGGCTAATTTATTGCCATTCGTTTTTATATCAACTATCTTTTGTTGTCCAGAAGCCAAGGCACAATCCTCGTCATATTAGCAACCCATCCAAGTTTTGCATCTTTAGTTTCCGCCTCTTTCATCTCTGTCACCTATGGAACTGCTCTCAGGTGCACTGTTTAGAATGGTGTTTTCCCAGGTAAGTTGTTTAGAATGGTGTTTTCCCAGGTGCGTTGTTTAGAATGGTGTTTTCCCAGGTGCACTGTTTAGAATGGTGTTTTCCCAGGTGCACTGTTTAGAATGGTGTTTTCCCAGGTGCGTTGTTTAGAATTGTGTTTTCCCAGGTGCGTTGTTTAGAATGGTGTTTTCCTTGAAGTAGTCCCCAGGACCAATGGAAGCAAAACAGACCCATTATGTCAAATATCCACCACCATATTTTACAATAGGTATGAGGTTATTTTCTGCATTTGCATCCTTCTTTCGATGCCAAACCCACCATTGATTTGCGTGCCAAAGACCCTTTATTTTCATCTCATCTGACCAGGGTCGTCACTTCAGCTAAGCTGAGGGTATGGCAAAGTGACAGGGATTAAGAGTGGGCATTCATTCACCTCAGTCATTAGGGGGCCTAACAGTCTACAAACACATACAGAAATTAGCTGCATACGCAACAAACCTCTAGTTTAGTTTCATGTCAAGAAACAGAAGCAGTTACCTGTTCACTGCAGCTGCCTCAATGAGCTCTCTATAGTCCTAAAGCAAGTCAGACAGACATGGTTCACATGGTCCTAAAGCCAGCCCGCTAACACCACTAAACTGCATTTGCCTTTTAATTTTAGGAGCCTATATTAAATTGTTGGTGTTGAGCTAGGTTAGGCTATTGCCAAACTGCAATACCCAGTTGACACCCTTCCATCTGACCATAAGCACCCGATTCCAATCCAAGAACCATTTAGCAAACTCCAGGTGTTGATATTTGTTCATTTACTCAAAAACTGCAATTTTTTGGCAACCCTTCTATAATAGCCTATTGGCATGGAAATTTGTAAGACTTGGTTCCCCAAAGATGTGACCAAGATCTGTAATTCTGTAACTGTGGCCATTTTTTTGTAGATAATGTTTCCACCATTGTTTCTTGTGACCGAAAATAGCTTCTGGACATCACAAAAGTGATCACTAACCTCGATTTGGATTTGGCTGCGCAGGACATACTGCTCACCCTGGACCAGGCCCTAATCCCCAAAACTCGGAAAAGGAGGAGATGGCATAAGAGAGGCCGACGTGCGGGCACCCTGACGAAACAACATTGATGAATAAATAATCTGCCTCTACCCTCCGTTCTATTGGCGAAAATACAATCACTGGAGTCAAACTGGGCTAGCTCTGTTCGAGACAATACTATCAATGGGACCTGAAGAAATACAATATCCTATACTATTTTAAGTTGTAGACCATAGTATTTACCAAGACAGTTTCCATCTATATTTTTTGCAGCTTTATATTTACCCACACAAACCGATGCTAGCACTAAGATCACACTGAACGAGCAGAATAGGGCCATAAGCAAACAAGAAAATGTTCATCCAGCAGCATCGCTCTTAGTGGCCACTGATTTTAATGCAGGGAAACTGACATAATTCCTACCTAATGTCTCCTGTGCACTAGAAGAGACAAAACTCTAGATCACATTTAGTCCACACACAGAAATGCATACAAAGGTCTCCCTTAGCCTACATTTGGCAAATGTGACAATAACTCTATCCTAATTCCCTTCTTACAAGCAAAAACTCAAACCGGAACCACCAGTGACGCGCTAAATATGGAAGTGGTCTGGTGAAGCGGATGCTAAGGTGTAGGACTGTTTCGGTAGCACAGGCAAGAATATGTTCACGGGATTGAGGAGTTTACCACATTAGTCACCGCCTTCATTAATAAGTGCATTGACAACATTGTCCCCACTGTGACTTACGTACACCAACCAGAAGCCATGGATTACTAGCAACATCTGTACTGAGCTAAAGGCTAGAACTGCTGCTTTCAAGGAGCGGGATACTAACGTTTAAGAAATCCCGCTACGACCTCCAACAAGCCATCAAACAGGCAAAGCATCAATACAGGATGAAGATCGAATCCTAATACGCCGGCTCTGACGCTCGTCGGATGTGGCAGGGCTTGCAAACTTTCACGGATTAGAATGGGAAACCCAGCCAAGAGCTGCCCAGTGACTTGAGCCTACCAGGCGAACTAAATGCCTTCTATGCTTGTTTCGAGGCAAGCAACACTGAACCATGAACTGAACCGTGATCCTAAAGTTTTGTGCACTCAGTGTATATTCATATTCATTCCTGTTTATTCAGGGTAGAAGTGAAGTTGTTATATCGCACACTGCTTTGGGAACTGAGGTACACTACAGTAGCTCACTAGCTCAGAGCTAGTAAAAGATTGAACTGGTATACCGTACAGAGAAGTAGGCTCGTACCTTCCTTAAATTGTTGCTTACACAATTGAAGCGTTGTGACAGAGGGTTGAACAAAGTGGAGCACTGCACCCCATGCTCCCTGGTAAGAAGTAGTGCATCATAAAGGAAATATGGTTCAACTTGGGAAACAACCTTAGTATCTGCTAGGTCAGACCCTCAACAAACATCTCAGTCTGGAATATTCCTTTTCCCATTCCTTGTTTGGCAGATCACACACACACACACACACACACACACACACACACACACACACACACACACACACACACACACACACACACACACACACACACACACACACACACACACACACACACACACACACACACACACACACAAGCAGACTGCTGTTCCAGGCGTTAGGATCAGTAACCCTGCCACTTCATATTACTGTCAGTAACAAGCTCCCTCTGTGTTTGTGTGTGTGTGTGTGCATCGTATCTGCCAATCAAGGAATGGAAAAGGAATGTTCCGGACTGAGATGATGCTCTTCTCGAGGGTCTGACCTGCCAGATACTACGACTGTGTGCATGGGGAGGTTATGGTTTGGATCAGCCACCCTGCCACTCCACATTATTGTTGAATTGCGATCCTCTCGGCCATCTAGGAAGAGTTTGCTGACATGCCAGACATGACACACACACACACGTCCTCCTCCTCTCTACGTGTGTTTGAAGGCAGAAACAGAAACCAGCCAGCTCATCCTCCCTCATCTTGCCCCTCTCTTCCTTCATCCCTCCCTCATCCTCCACCACTCTTCCTCACTCCCTCATCCTTCCCCTCTCTTCCTCCCTCCCTCCATCCTCATCCTTCCCCTCTCTTCCTCCCTCCCTCCATCCTCATCCTCCCCCTCTCCTCCTCCATCCTCATCCTCCACCTCCATTCCTCCCTCATCCACCACCTGTCTTCCTCACTCCCTCATCCTTCCTCTCTCTTCCTCCCTCCATCCTCATCCTCCCCTCTCTTCCTCCATCCTCATCCTCCACCTCCATCCCTCCCTCATCCACCACTCTTCCTCCCTCCCTCATCCTCCCCCTCTTTTGTGTTCAGCCCCTAGTTTACTTCTGCTTGCTCTGTCCCTACACTCTTTTATCTCTTCCTCTTCCATCTCATTCTTCCATCTCATTCTTCCATCTCTCACTCTTCCATCTCTCACTCTTCCATCTCTCACTCTTCCATCTCTCACTCTTCCATCTCTCACTCTTCCATCTCTCCCTCTTCCATCTCTCCCTCTTCCATCTCTCACTTTTCCATCTCTCCCTCTTCCATCTCTCCTTCTTCCATCTCTCCCTCTTCCATCTCTCATTCTTCCATCTCTCCCTCTTCCATCTCTCCCTTTTCCATCTCTCCCTTTTCCATCTCATTCTTCGATCTCTCACTCGTCAATCTCTCATTCTCTCAGTTTTTTCAGACAGTTTTACAATATAACCAGTTTTGATTTTGCAGCAGGGCTATCTAGCAGAAATCTCTCAATTCCGCCTCCAGGACAAGATTGATCCCAATAAACATCAATCTGCTAAATACGCTGGGATTGGTCCACCCCTGATTCATCCATCCATACCCTTCCTCTTCCTCTCCTCCTCTCTTATCTCTGTTCCACCGTGTTCTGTGAGCAGCCTCTCAGCACCCCTTCCTGATTCCCAAGTCACCCTGTCAAATAAACTGACAAACACACACACCAGTATGGCTCTGTGGCTGTGGTCAGTTTAGTTATTGCACATCTGTGGAAGGAAACCCTGTCAAAAGCAGCTCTTATAAACCCACAGTGAGTCATTAGCTATCTTCCATAATTCATAATGATTAGTAAAAGATCCTCATTAATCCCTTCATAATTAATTTCTCGGTAACATTTTAGTTCCCTAGTGGATTAAAACCCAGATTTCCCAATCTATTTTAATTATATGTATTGCTAACTTTGATGCTGTATAGCTTTCTACTTTGCCTAATCAGTGTTCTGTCATTTACTCCTTTCCCCTGGTGAGATGGGGATTCTTCTGATAGGATTAACACTCCCAGGGTCGGCAACCAATAGACAGCCTATTCCTATTATAGTGCACTACTTTTGACCAGAGTCCTATGGGCAGAACTGAGTTTTTTTATATTTATTTTAACTGGACACATAAAATAAGATTGTTGGTGATTAGAGAAGGTTGTTGGTGATTAGAGAAGGTTGTTGGTGATTAGAGAAGGTTGTTGGTAATTAGAGAAGGTTGTTGGTAATTAGAGAAGGTTGTTGGTAATTAGAGAAGGTTGTTGGTAATTAGAGAAGGTTGTTGGTAATTAGAGAAGGTTGTTGGTAATTAGAGAAGGTTGTTGGTAATTAGAGAAGGTTGTTGGTGATTAGAGAAGGTTGTTGGTGATTAGAGAAGGTTGTTGGTGATTAGAGAAGGTTGTTGGTGATTAGAGAAGGTTGTTGGTAATTAGAGAAGGTTGTTGGTAATTAGAGAAGGTTGTTGGTAATTAGAGAAGGTTGTTGGTAATTAGAGAAGGTTGTTGGTAATTAGAGAAGGTTGTTGGTAATTAGAGAAGGTTGTTGGTAATTAGAGAAGGTTGTTGGTAATTAGAGAAACTTGTTACACATCATTGACTAGCACTAATATTCCAGAAACACAAACACTAGTGCTGAGTGATTAACCGGAAAGTCGGATATTTTCAGTTTTTTAAACAACTTATTGACCAACATCAGTTCAATTATTTGAATTTCATTTTGTTCAGGGTTTTCTTTGAGCTCAACGCACAGTTTCTCTAGTGATAAATCAAATCTCTACCTCAAAATACATGTCAAAGTTATTGATAGTTGGTATTCAGCAGTCATAAAAGTATGCCTTATTTACTTTAGAGAACTACAAAATAGTGATTTTGTCAGACAACATACATAGGCGGTAGCTCCATAGATGACTTGGAATGAAATGATAAAGTCTTCAAATAAAACAAATGTAATAAGCACAACTGAAATATTTTAAAGTAAATATTTGATAAGCGGTAAAGGGCAGTCACTACCATCATGGGACTTGTATTCATTGTTTTATTCTGTGTTTTTACAGCATTAAACCCACATAATGCATAGTGCATTTAATGTTTAAACGGAAAAACTTGATTATTTTCATTATCAAACCGAAACTGAACCGACCTCAAAAAGCACTAATCACACACACACACACACACACACACACACACACACACACACACACACACACACACACACACACACACACACACACACACACACACACACACACACACACACACACACACACACACACACACACACACACACATAGTCTTGCACAGCTAACCTTGTGTGGACACACAATGCAGTCCCATTCAAAATCCTATTTTCCTATATCCCTTACTCTTACCCTAACCCTAACCCTATCCCAAAAACCTAACCTTAACCCATACCCTGGCTCCTAACCCTGCAAGAATAGTTAAACAAGTCCACACACACACGCACCTGCACACACATACACACACACACACCAGAAATAATTCAATTATAATAACACAGAGCGATCTTATGCTGCCAGGGTGAGTGGAGGGTGTTTGAATCATTTAGATGTTTTGTTTGAGAAATGATTTATTATCATCATAACTCCCATGGTGCTGTAGTTAGGTAGACCAGTAGAAGTGTTGTGTTCTGGTAGATATTTTATTTACATGTAACCTTTATTTCACCAGGAAGGAATGAGTTTCCCCAAGTGTTTGGGACTAATGTTGGTTTGTGGATGGAATGACAGCATTGTTTTAACAAGCACTTAGCTGTTTAAAATATTCTAGTGAGTCAAAACATTAAGACTCACCATTTCACTTGAGTCATAGTACTGTATCAAAACATTAAGACTCACCATTTCACTTGAGTCATAGTACTGTATCAAAACATTAAGACTCACCATTTCACTTGAGTCATAGCACTGTATCAAAACATTAAGACTCACCATTTCACTTGAGTCATAGTACTGTATCAAAACATTAAGACTCACCATTTCACTTGAGTCATAGTACTGTATCAAAACATTAAGACTCACCATTTCACTTGAGTCATAGTACTGTATCAAAACATTAAGACTCACCATTTCACTTGAGTTATAGCACTGTATCAAAACATTAAGACTCACCATTTCACTTGAGTCATAGTACTGTATCAAAACATTAAGACTCACCATTTCACTTGAGTCATAGTACTGAATCAAAACATGGATGTTGGCACTGCATGTTGATAATCCCTGGGACTGATGAGGGGTGGCATGTTCAGGGGCATACATCCCTCAGTGCCAGCCTGTCTGTCTCTCTTTCTGTCTCACTCTGTCTATCTCTGTCTGTCTCTGCCTTTTTCGTCCTGTCTCATCTCTAGCTCTAATGTGATGCATTTGTCTATCAGTCCAGTGTAGCTCAGTTGGTAGAGCATGGTGTTTGCTATGCCAGGGCTGTGGGTTTGATTCCCACTCATTACTTCCTGTAAGTTGTTCTGGATAACTGTCACGTTGTGACTTTAATTTCCTTGGTTTTGTCTTTATTTAGTATGGTCAGGGCGTGAGTTGGGGTGGGCAGTCTGTTTGTTTTTCTATGTTGGTTTTTGTGTTCAGCCTAGTATGGTTCTCAATCAGAGGCAGGTGTCGTTAGTTGTCTCTAATTGAGAATTATACTTAGGTAGCCTGGGTTTCACTGTTGGTTTGTGGGAGTTTGTTTCCGTGTGAGTGTTTGTCGCCATACGGTACTGTTTCGGCTTTTGTTTTCATCACATCGTTTATTGTTTTGTACTCAGTGTTCAGTTCGTTTTTAATAAATCGCCATGAACACTTACCACGCTGCATCTTGGTCCGATCCTTACTCCTCTTCAGACGAAGAGGAAATCTGCCATTACAATAACAGTGTTGAGTAAAATGTAAGTGCTTCAGCACTGAGCTCAGTGAACCTCAGTACATTCTTCCAGATATTCCATGGATATAGCTGACTTGCTGCAGATCTCTCTGTGATCTAGACAAAGATGTCACCAACAAGGGACAGGTCCAAGTGCTGAATATAGTTTGTGACATGTTCAGCCTACGGGGACTGATGGTTTTATACCGAGCCAAACCTCAAAGTCTGTGAATTGATTCAGGCCTGCCGAGTTTCAGGCTTGCCGGGATTCAGGCTTGCCGCTCTGTTAAGAAAAAAAGGTCTGGACATATTTTAGTACTGCTATCACTCAGCAGCAGCGGCACCAGGATTCCAGTATTGGCTAGGTCAGAGAAACTTGTGGCCATGATTTTCCGGATAATTGTGATCCTTATCGGATTGCAAAAAGGAAAATGATGATCCACGAGACCACAACAGAATCAGGAGAAGTCCATATTCCAATGGCATCCGTTAACGCCGATACATCCACAATTATTTAGACACGTTTGCTGAATCTTTGGGACATTTTCCCAAAACTCTAAACACAAAACCACAAACACAAAATGCAAAACTCTACAAATGTCTAGCAAAAGCAAACACACACATGCGTCATATGAATAGATCTGTCTACCAACCAACAACACACTGATGTGCTCAACACAAAACACTACTATGAATATCCCATCAGTAGGTTTATGCATTTTGCATTTTCAGTGTTACACTGTAGCCGGTTGTTAAAACTTCTTATGGCTTGGGGGCAGTATTAAGTAGCTTGGATGAATAATGTGCCCAGAGTAAACTGCCTGCTACTCAGGCCCAGAAGAAAATATATGCATATTATTTGTAGATTTGGATAGACAACACTCTGGAGTTTCTAAAACTGTTTGAATGATGTCTGTGAGTATAACAGAGGTTGTAGTTTTTCAACTCTTTGCCTATCCAAGATACAGTGTACATTTGGTCCGATTGCACTTCCTAAGGCTTCCAATAGATGTCAACAGACTTTAGAACCATGATTGAGGCTTCCACTGTGAAGGAGGAGAGAATGAGAGCTGATTGAGTAAGAGGTCTACCCATTAGCGGTAGCTGCGTTCCATTGCATTTCTAAAGACAAAGGAATTCTCCGGTTGAAACATTATTGAAGATTTATGTTAAAAACATTCTATACATCGTTTGATATGTTTCTACGAAATGTAATGGATTTTTTTTACTTTTCGTCTGGCCTGCGCGTCGTGAATTTGGATTTGTTGGCTAAAGGCGCAAACAAAAGTAGGTATTTGGACATAAATTGACTTTTTCTAACAAAACAAACATTTATTGTGGAACTGGGATTCCTGGGAGTGCATTCTGATAAAGATCATCAAAGGTAAGCAAATATTTATAATGCTATTTCTGACTTCTGTTGACTCCACAACATATTAGAAATCTGTATGGCTTGTTTTGTGTCTGAGTGCCATACTCAGATTATTGCATGGTGTGCTTTTTTGGGAAAGCTTTTTTGAAATCTGACACAGCGGTTGCATTAACCTCTCTAGGGTATGTGGGAGACTAGCGTCCCACCTGGCCAACATCCAGTGAGATTGCAGAGCTCCAAATTCCCATACAGAAATACTCATGAAAATTCTGAAAATATAGAATTTTATCTATTTTACATAGGTTAAAAGATTAAAGAGTACAGTAATGTATACCTACTCAGATATACATAAATAAAAACACAAATGCAATACAATAACAAACAGTAATTTATTTCCAAAATGCAGGATTTTTGAACACTTGTGTTTTGTACATAACACTTTCCATACCGAACAAGAGAAAACATTCACGAAGATAAAGGGTTTTCTGTACAAAAATTTAAAATGAAAACGTCTCATTCTTTCAAAACACAAAGACAAAAACACATGCAAAATGTAAGAAAAAAGACATTAGGCTGCATCTTGCCTCCTATTTTGGTCTGGCCACAGCATCTCATCTACATCACAAGCAATGTTCTCCCTGGCTAAACAGTGGGGAAAGAATGTTCTGGAGTGACTGATCAAGCCGCCGAAAGCCCTCACATCAACTTCACCACATGCATCCTCCATTGCCTGGAGAAGAGGCATGAGTGCGAGGGGATGGCGGTCATACCCCTTCCATCACTATGCTGAAAAAAACTCGGTGGCCAAAAATGTTCCGTCCCCATCCCCTTCTTTTGGCTAGGTTGAAGCCAGCCTCAATGTAAATATAAACGTGCTGAATTGCAGTGGCATCCAGCTCCAAGACTCTCTGAAACAGACAAGACAATATGTGACATAGACCAGGAGCAGTCAATATGGTGAGGCACAATACACTGGATTACAGTACTGTAATGTGTCTATACAGTGCTGATATGATAGTAAATTCACAATATAGTACTTATTTTCACATATTCATAGCGCTGTTCTTTAACCCTCTGAGCATCGCTCAAATGGCACCCTGTAGACCCATTTCATTCGGATTCGGTTGCGCTGTAGAGGTCCAATGTAGACAAGCCCACCTGGTGAATGCTATTGAATAGTGTGTTTTCTGCAATTATGTGGTTCTGTATTTCTCGTATTCTAATGGTATTGTTTGCCGCCACCATATTCACAATAGCGGTCTTCTCGTTCTGGTGTGAACAGCCGGTGTCTTCCACCATGGCCTTGCTGTGACAATATAAGAATTTATATAAGAATTTGTTCTTAACTGACTTGCCTAGTTAAATAAAGGTTAAAAATATATATATATATATATATATATATATATATATGCATTAGGAGGTAGGTGAAGGAGTCAGGAGAGCAGAGATGTGTAATTTCAAATGGGCAAGTCAACCAAATACAGGTAAGGCACAATACAAAAATCAAAAGCCCTCGACAACAGAGACACCCATTAATCACGCAAGTAGGAACAAACAAAGCTCCTAAATTTAAACACTCAATATAAATGCGTGAAACAAAAATGGGTTCAACGTAACCGAGCAACATCATAATAAAAGAATCTCGCACAAACCTAGGCAGGCAACAGGGTAAATTATGCACACAGAAATTAAGGCAACTGAAACCAGGTGTGAAAAAAACAAAGACAAAACAAACGTAAAAAGTGATCGGTGATAGCTAGGAGGCCGGTGACGCCGTACGCCGAAGTTGACACTGACTGTCTCAGTTCTGTAGAAGATCCACAAATTATATGTTTGGTTATGGTAAACTAAAATAATCTATTTTCTTTCAATATGAAATAACATTACTGTAGCATTGGCCAACAACCACTGAGTAACATAGGCCTACTGATATGTCGGACTGCAGTATACTTCAGTATACATACATAAAGAGCATAGTGTAGATGTTAGGTAACTCACCGGTTCTCATTTCTGAATGTAGGATGATAGATGCAACCATGTAGCGGCTCAGGTTGGGCTGAACTCTCTGCCCAGCCTCCCTCATACTCAATCCATGGTTGAACACGTGATCAACCAATGTGGCCCTGATCTCATCTGAGGCAACTGTCCTTGCTTGTCCTCCCTCCTCTTACTCTCACTCCTTCACTCCTTAATTTCCTCCAAAACAGGCGAGCTCATCTGTGGTCTTTTATAGTGCCAAATCTCTGATTGCTAAGTGAACATTTCAGCAACTAGTGTTTACACCTGTGAGGAGTGGGTGTTGCCAATTGGTGTATAGAGCTTGGCATTGTGATTGGAGTTGCTTTCCAAATGTGCCTAATGTAGAGAACTGTATGTAGTGTTTGCAAAAAGTGTGATATAGAACTGAAAACTGAGTGTAAAAGAGAAATTGTTCTTGCAATTTTGCAGACTTGGTTTAAGGATTTGGTACATGAGTTTCAGGTTTCTGTGATTGCGTTTCAAGTTCCAATTTTAGTGTGTAAACAATTGGGAAAAACTGTAAAGGCATGAATGACTCGTATGCTGTGTGATGACATTAATTAAATTGTTATGGCTGCAACCCCGCTAACAGGATCGATATGACAACTACCAGTGAAAATAGAGGGCGCCAAATTCAAACCACAGAAAACAAAAATTTACAATTCCCGAAAACATACATGTGTTTTACAGTGCCTTGCGAGTTTGCTGCACTGAAAGGTAAGGGGCTGAATAATTTTGCACGCCCAATTTTTCAGTTTTTGATTTGTTAAAAAAGTTTGAAATATCCAATAAATGTCGTTCCACTTCATGATTGTGTCCCACTTGTTGTTGATTCTTCACAATAAAATACAGTTTTATATCTTTATGTTTGAAGCCTGAAATGTGGCAAAAGGTCGCAAATTCAAGGGGGCCGAATACTTTCGCAAGGCACTGTATATGAATTACAAATGAGCCTTTACTTAAATCATGTTTCTAGTCTATTTTGTCATGTCTTTGGCATCATTAAAGGTGAAGACTGTTATTTTATCAAATCAATTCTCTGTAATTATTTTTACATTATTAAACTCATCACGTAAATGTAATGAACTAGTAAATTGGGGCGCCACGGAAAATCTTCAGATTACAAAGTTCTACTTTTCCGAATGTGACTCTTCAGATATTTTAATTTCTGATCAATTAGTCGTCTATTAATGAATTATTCTTTACCTCACGTCAGTCTCACAAACCCAGCCTTTACTTTAAATCGTCCATACAACAATTGGCGTAATGATTTATTTATTAACTAACTAAATAATCACAGAAATGCATAAACCAACAAACAGTGGATATTGGTTACTAATAATGATAGGGTGGATTCCCTAGTGGGCTAAACCGATATGACGGCTTGGTGGACAAAGGGAAGGGGGTGTGGTGAAGAAAGAAAGAGACAGAGAAAGAGCGGGAAAGACAAAATGGATTCATTACACAGTCTATAATTATATACATTAAAATGCTAATCCTTCACACATGAACGGCCGCTCATTCGAGAATAATTTCAAGTACATATTTATGGTGTATGTCATTGTTGTTTTCTCTGTTGGAATCCGGTCTGTCTGCTGGAGAATTCATCCTAGTCTCTCTCTCTATTTCTGTTTCCCTGAAGATCAACTTCTGGTGTCTTGTCTTTAATATCATTAAACTGAAGATTAATCTTTATCAAATAACTCTGTAATTATTATTACGCGATTAAACTGATTAATCATGTAACTGTAATTAACTAGGAAGTCGGGGCACCAAGGAAAATATTCAGATTACAAAGTTGTTCAACAAACATGTTGAAGCAAGAATGCATGATTCAAGATATTTTGATGTGCAACCTAATCCAGTGATACGTTGAATTGTTTGTTGTCAATGTTGCTGTTAATGTTAAAATAGGGCTCCATGATTTTGCAAATTTTGTTGTTCAATAGAGATTAATTTGCCTACCTCTGTGTGCGCTCATTTTATAGGCTAATACATTTTTTCAGGCTAATTCACCACCACTCAATTCAAATCACTTTAACTGGGCAGTTGTATCTCCATCTCTTCATTCAAAGACACTCTTACTGACAGTTGTGGCTGCTTCGCATGATGTACAGTATTGTTGTTTCTGCCTTCTTGCCCTTTGTGCTGTTGTCTGTGCCCAATAATGTTTGTACCATGTTTTATGCTTATACCATGTTGTGCTGCTGCCATGTTCTGTTGCTACCATGTAGTTGTCATGGTGCTCCCATGCTATGTTGTTGTCTTAGGTCTCTCTTTATGTAGGGTTATATTTTGTCTTAATATATATATATATATAAATATATATATATTTTTTAATCCCAGCCCCTGTCCCCAGATGAGGCCTTTTTCCTTTGGTTAGGCTGTCATTGTAAATAATAATTTGTTCTTAACTGTCACGTACGTCATATAGTCACGTTCGTCATATAGTGACGTTCGCGCAGCGTGTTGTGAATACATTCTTCTTTAATAAAAGGAAGAACACTTAACAAAAAATGCAAAAGAACAAAAAGGAACGTGCCGCTATAAAGACCGAGTGCTGACATGCAACTACACATAGACAATAACCCATGAAATACCCAAGGAATATGGCTACCTAAATATGGTCCCCAATCAGAGACAACAATAAACAGCTGCCTCTGATTAAGAACCAATCTAGGCAACCATGGACTTAAAAACACCTAAACTAGGTCCAACCCCATAAACATACAAAAACACTAGACAGACAAAACACATATATCACCCTCATCACACCCTGACCTAACCAAAATAATACAAAGAATACTAAGGTCAGGGTGTGACATTAACTGACTTGCCTAGTTAAATAATGGTTAAATAAATAAACACGAGGAAGTGAAAAGTCATAACACATTAGCTAGATCAATAACACCAAATGTAATACTCTCTGCTAGTAATCTTATGGTTCACTTTAAGTCCTAAAAAAGCTTTGCAGTTGTAGCCTGCTACCATATGCATTCGCAATAGTATCTTAAGGTCTCATCAAATTGTTTTACCTTTATTTAAATAGGCAAATCTTATTTACAATGCCGAGGAACAGTGGGTGAACTGCCTTGCTCAGGGGTAGAACAACAATTTTTACCTTGTCAGCTCAGGGATTCAGTCTTGCAACCTTTCGGTTACAAGTCCAACACTCTAACCACTAAGCTACCTGCCGCCCTGTAGTTGTCACATAAGCCGAATATAACAGGTGTAGACCTTACAGTGAAATGCAAACCATTAACCAACAATGCAGTTTTAAGAAAAATAAGTGTTTAGTAAAAAAAAGATCAGTAAAAAATTTAAATAACAAATAATTAAGGAGCAGCAGTAAAATAACAGTAGCCAAGCTATACACGGGGGGTACCAGTACAGAGTCAATGTGCGGGGGCAAAGGTTAGTCAAGGCAATTAAGGTAATATGTACACGTAGGTTAATGCGTAAAAGTGACTATGCATAGATAATAATCAGAGCAGCAGCAGAAATTAGGGGGTGGGGGGGTATCCATTTGATTAGATGTTCAGGAGTCTTTTGGCTTGGGGTTAGAATCTGTTAAGAAGCCTCTTGGACCTAGACTTGGCGCTCCGGAACTGCTTGCCGTGCGGTAGAAGAGAGAACAATCTATGACTAAGGTGGCTGGAGTCTTTGACAATTTTTAGGGCCTTCCTCTGACACCGCCTGATATAGAAGTCCTGGATGGCAGGAAGCGTGGCCCCAGTGATGTACTGGGGCGTACGCACTACCCTCAGAACTTTTTGAGGGTCTAAGGACCCATGCCAAATCTTTTCAGTCTCCTGAGGGGGAATATGTTTTGTCGTTCCCTCTTCTTGATATGCTTGGACCATGATAGTTTGTTGGTAATGTGGACAACAAGGAACTTTGAAGCAATCAACCTGCTCCACTACAGCCTGTGGGGGCTTGCTCGGTCCTCCTTTTCCCGTAGTCCACAATCATCTCCTTTGTCTTGATCACGTTGAGGGGGAGGTTGTTATCCTGGCACCACACGGCCAGATCTCTGACCTCCTCTTTATAGGCTGTCTCATTGTTGTCGGTGATCAGGCCTTTCACTGTTGTGTTGTCACAAATTTAATGATGGTGATGGAGTCATGCCTGGCCATGTAGTCATGGCTGAACAGGGAGTACATGAGGGGACTGAGCACACGCCCCTGATGGGCCCCATGTTGAGGATCAGTGTGGCAGATTTGTTGTTACCTACCCTTACCACCTGGGGGTGGCCTGTCAGAAAGTCCAGGATCCAGTTGTAGAGGGACGTGTTTAGTCCCAGCGTCCTTAGCTTGGTGATGACCTTCGAGTGCACTATGGTGTTAAATGCTGAGGTGCAGTCAATGAATAGCATTCTCACGTAGGTGTTCCTTTTGTCAAGGTGCGAAAGGGTAGTGTGGAGTGCAATGGAGACAGTATCATATCATTTGTGGGTCTGTTGGGGTGATATGCAAATCGGGAGTGGATCTAGGGTTTCTGGGATAATGGTGTTTATGTGAGCCATGACCAGCCTTTTAAAGCACTTCATGGCTACAGACGTAGTCATTTAGGCTGGTTACCTTAGTGTTCTTGGGCACAGGGAATAAGGTGGTTTGAAACATGCTGGTATTACATCCTCAGTGAAGACACTTGCCAGTTGGTCAGCGCATGCTCAGAGTACATGTCCTGGTTATCCCGTCTGGCCCCTCAGCCTTGTGAATGTTGACCTGTTTAAAGGTCTTACTCGCATCAGCTGCAGCCGTCACTCTCTTCTCCAGTACAGTACTGATAAAATAGGAAGGAA
This sequence comes from Oncorhynchus kisutch, assembly GCF_002021735.2. Lineage (NCBI taxonomy): Eukaryota > Metazoa > Chordata > Actinopteri > Salmoniformes > Salmonidae > Oncorhynchus > Oncorhynchus kisutch. The sequence continues at coordinate 14,654,906 of NC_034181.2, forward strand.
TAACAAGGATGTGATATTTATTACTGTATCACTTGAGTGGTTCACCTGAAAACCTAACTGCCTCTCTCCCTCCTTATCTCTGTTTTCTCACTCTCTCTCCTCTCTTTGTCCCCCACCGACCGTTCCCCTCTCCATCTGCTTCTATCCCTCCCTCCATCCCTCCCTCTTGTCCCTACTGATAGGACATATGTGAGGTCTGTACGTCTCCATTAGAGATCAGAGGAGTGACTGTAATGGTATCAAACATATGGAAACCATGTTTGATGTGTTTGCTAGCATTCCATTCATTCTGTTCTGTTCCAGCCATTACTATGAGCATGTCCTCTGATTTAAGTCCCACCTGATCCTTATGGACTCCATGTGTATTTGATTGGGATCTGGATTCTAAGAAGTGACTGATGTGGTGTTCAGAGCTCCTGTGGCTTGTTCAGTGGGTTAGGGAGGCTGACAGGAACAGAAAAAGAGGGGAGGACTAGAGGGAGGAGGAGTGGGATGAGGAGTGAGAGGAAGAGGAGGAGTTATTGTGTGCCAATTTATGCTATGGTTAGAAGTGTCGATTAGGGATTCACACCGCTGGGAGTGTGAGTGAGTGTGTGTGTGTGTGTCTGCAGTGGGTCAGAATGTTGGCCTTGCAGACTGTGCTCTAAAAACACACACTCATGCTCCAGCTGCTCCCACTAACAGATGTACTGTAGTAGTACTGAAAGACTGGGATAGTGCAGTAGTACGGTGGAATTAGGCAAAAAAAAAAAAATTCCTGGTTGAGGGTTGATTTGTTTGGTGTATCTAGTATGGTATGCATGCAATCATAAGGGCAGAGGAAATTCAGCAACCCTTGGAGGACAAAGGAAGTTTAAGTGCTTCTTTATTTTTGAAGGCTAAGGGCCAAAATGTGTTGCTTTTAACAATAAAGAAGCACTTTTATCAATGTCCACTGTCCTCCAAGCGTTTTCTGAATTTCCTCTTCACTTCAGTTTGCTCCTCAATTCATTAACCTTGGACAGTGAGGTAGCGACAGTGTTCCCTTCCCTATACATGAAGTCATACACATATAATTGTTTTATATAGGCTGGTACCATTGCCCTTAGTTTCACATCTCAGAGCACATTTACATGCATGTGTGTTGGCTGCTGGGTCAACAGTTCCTTCAGAAAGTATTCATGTTGTTGTTTTACAGCCTGAATTCAAACTATATATTTGTTTCAACCATCTACACACAATCCCCCATAATGACAAAGTGAATACATGTTTTTAAAATTACATATTGTTTTTGGGGTACACCCACAACCTTTCCAACAACAAAAAGCGTATTTTTAACATACCTAGTTAAAATGAATTGGAAGGAAAACTATTTCACTCGTATTGTAAGTCATTACAGGTCACATTTCATAGCAATCTGGAAACACTGGACAGTTCATTTAAGTTGACAGAATTAACATTTGTTCTGCAATGCTGAAAATCAAATAATAAGGTGTGATATTTGTATGTATTATGTGAAGTCAGCAGCTACTCTTCCTGGGGTTCCAAACACATTAAGGCACATCACACAAAAAACATACAATGTTTTATATAAAACAGTACTTCATGTAACATCATTACACCACTACATTTCTACAACACTAAATGTATAATACCACCATACAACAATATTAAAGAGTATGTGTGTGTAGAGTGTGGGTGCTAGCATGTGTGTGCCTGTGTGTGTGTGTGTGTGTGTGTGTGTGTGTGTGTGTGTGTGTGTGTGTGTGTGTGTCTTCACAGTCCACGTTGCTCCATAAGGTATAGTTTTATCTTTAAAAAATCTGATTATACTGCTTGCATCAGTTACTTGATGTGGATTAGAGTTCCATGTAGTCATGGCTCTGTGCAGTACTGTGCATTTTCCATTGTTTGTTCTGCACTTGGGGACTGTGCATATACCCTTGGTGGAATGTCTTGTGGGGCATGCATGGGTGTCTCAGCTGTGTGCTAGTTGATTGAACAGCTTGGTGCTTTCAACATGTCAATACCTCTGACAAAGACAAGTAGTGATGCAGTCAATCTCTCCTCTACTTTGAGCCAGGAGAGATTGACATGCATGTCATTGATGTTCGCTATCTGTGTACATTTAAAGGCCAGCCGGTCTGCTCTGTTCTTGGCCAACTGTAATTTGCTTATTTCACTCTTTGTGGCACTTGACCACATGACTAGGCAGTAGTCCAGGTTTGACAAAAATAGGGCCTGTAGAACTTGTTTTATTGATAGAAATGTCAAGAAAGCAAGGCAGCGCTTTATTACGGACAGACCTCTCCCAATCTTAGCTACCGAGTGGACAGCTTGATGAAAGCAAGTCAATATTTAGGGCACCCGGAAAATATACCTCTGTTGATATCACATACATTATCAAGCATTTCACACATATTATCCAGTGTGATGACCAATTCAATTTTTACTTATTTTAAAAAAAATAGGGAATTATTTAAGAAAAGTGCAAGGGTGCCAATATATTTGTACGCAACTGTATGTAGACACTGGTACCATATGGTGCTGGAGATAATGAATCATTTGATTTAATTTATTTTTGATTTAACCTTTATTTAACTAGGCAAGTCATAAGAACAAATTCTTATTACAATGACAGCCTACCCCGGCCAAACACGGACGACGCTGGGCCAATTGTGCGCTGCCCTATGGGAGTCCCAATCATGGCCGGATGTGATGCTGCCTGGAGGTTGAAATAAGAGGTTGAAAAGTGGAGGAATTGCACTTTAATGATAGTGAAAACAGGAGGGTTACCAAATGCTCTCGCTCATTGTGTACCACATAGGTCTGTGCGTCAGCCAGGCTATAGCTGGGTGTAACATTCCTCTCTGAACTACAGTCATGTTTTTGATGCCAAATGACTTGTCAGCCAGCCAGCCAACCAGCCAGATGCAACTAGCCAGTAGCTATCCAGCAGGGCTGACCAGATGTTGACAGTCCTGGGTGAGGAGGCTGCCAACGGATCTGTTCTGAATCTCATTAGGGCTATGGTGGAATAAAGCCAGTTACGCTGGTGGAGACACTTTAAAGCTAATTTAACTGGCCTCAGATCAACACCTCTGAGGTTTAGACTCTTACACCACTAGCAGTTACCATACCCGGTTAGCTAGGTGGTTGATACCACCAAGTCCCCAGGACATTCACAATATTAGGCAAGACTGCCTTCTCTTCTTGTGCACCAGAGGCATGGAATAGTCTACAATCCATGCTTCATCTAGATGTGTTAGTGCCACTGAATGAATTTAATGCTTTTTTTAGGCTGAGTCATGTTGTTGTATTGTATTGTATTGTTGTATGTTTTAATTCTGTAATATATTGATTGTTGCTACCTTCTTGGCCAGGTCTCCCTTGAAAAAGAGACTCTGGGTCTCAATGGGCTTTTCCTGGTTAAAGAAAAGGTTAAAAAAAAAACACGCAAAAAATACTTTGATCTACTGGTCGAAGCCATCCGGTCAATTAGTCTGAACACACACACACACACACACACACACACACACACACACACACACACACACACACACACACACACACACACACACACACACACACACAATTATACGAGTGAGTCTAGTCCTGGATGCTGATAGGTTAAAACCGCATTCCAGCCGGTGTCTATTCCACAAGTAACCATCAGCCAATGTCAGGTTGTGCGCTACTGGTTAGAAGTCAGGTGCAGAGAGTTGTGATCAGGCACACACTTTTTTTGGCAGAAGCAACAACAGATGGATGCAACTGCGTCAAAAATCCTCCAGCTAATGGCAAATGTGAAAAGCACAACAACAGTCGCAATGATGCAAATGTTTAACAATTTAACATACTTTGTGTTCAAAAAAACGCCACACAAAACACGTAACAAAACAATTACACACAAAGACATGGGGGGGAACAGAGGGAATATATATGTAGTGTGATTAGAGAATGTAACCAGGTGTGGGGGGAAACAAGACAAAACACATGGAACAATGAAAAGTGGAGCGGCGAAAGCTAGAAGACCGGTGATGTCGACCACCGAACGGAGAAGAGCCGACTTCGGCGGAAGTCATGACAGCTAAAGCTATTAAGTTGAAATGCCTATTTACTCTGTTCCATCTCACTGCGCAATCCACTGTCTCATCAACCCAGCTATGCAATTTATAAACTTCATCTCCACTATAAAAAATATCTAACCATTATCTCTCATTTATTTTAGATTAGCATTTGGTTTTTCAAATAAACAAGCCCAGGTAAACAGTTTGAGTAATGTAGTCTTCTGAAAACCTAACACTTGGATAGAATGTAATTGTTTCAGTGGAACTATTACACAAATGTTAATGACAAAGACACACCCGAATGGCATTCCAATAGGTGTTGAGTAGGTTATGAAAAAATCTAATGCAGTTCCATTCCAGGTGTAGACTTTCACTAGCGATTGTATATATTACCACACATCTTCATATGGTTCTGTATCAGTGTGATTCTTCTTCTGTCGATTGTTCCTTATTTCTTCTTCTGTGGCTTGTTCCTTATTTCTTCTTCTGTGGATTGTTCCTTACTTCTTCTTCTGTGGATTGTTCCTTATTTCTTCTTCTGTGGATTGTTCCTTATTTCTTCTTCTGTGGATTGTTCCTTATTTCTTCTTCTGTGGATTGTTACTTATTTCTTCTCCTGTGGATTATTCCTTATTTCGTCTTCTGTGGATTATTCCTTATTTCTTCTTCTGTGGATTATTCCTTATTTCTTCTTCTGTGGATTGTTCCTTATTTCTTCTTCTGTGGATTGTTCCTTATTTCGTTTTTAGTGGATTGTTCCTTGCATCATGTTTGCAGAAGCTGTACCTGCACATGGCACTGTGCCAGAGGAGGGATGGGAGAGGGAAGGAGGAAAGGAGGGAGGTAGAGGGATAGGATGAGAGAGATTGCATCTGTAAAGAGCTTAGCACCTTAGCTCCCATTTCTCTAGGCTAGTCATTAGTTGCACCTCTGTCTGTGTGTGTGTGTGTGTTGTTTGGAGGTTTATTTATGCGTAGCGACAGTCAGATCTCAGGGCTTTAGCATCTTTAAGCTCAGTGGCATTACTGCACATCTGGCTCCCACTAATCTTGTGTTCCAAGGAGAGCACAAAAGCTCAGCTCAGCTCAGAAAACATGTTCACCCTCCCAGTTCCCACTAGCCTGGGTTGTATACGTTAGTGCACAACGTAGCAAAACCTGTTGTGAAGGAAAACTAAAACAAGCATACTTAATATTGGATACATTCAGGTAGGCACCTCCCAGTTTTGATCCGTTTGGTTCCTAGTCAATACGGCCCTGGTGGAACCAGCCTGATGTTGAAATGGACCCCAATCTGTTTCACTTTAACAAACTGGCGAGTGTAGCAATACATAATGTTATCCGTGTACTAAAAATGCATAGTCTTTTCTTACTAGCACTTACTTTGCTAATAGCAGCTTTATTTAGGAAAAGTTTCACTTATTCTAGCTAGGTTTCCATCAAATTGGCGACAATTTTCATGCGAATATTCAAAAATCTGCATTAAAAAATCTGCGCATTTTCTCACAAATGCTGTGCGCGATGTAGTCTACATAAAAATACCTTTTGCTGTTAAATTCCCACATACGGAATACAAGATAAATGGGTTTCCATTGCATTGCGTGCCATAGCGAATGTGCTTACTCTGACATTGGCACATCCGCCTGCAGATATAGTGCAGTTATAGCCAACATGATGCGATAATTATGGACAAAAGAGAGAGATCATTTGTATTTGTCAAATGGTATCCAAGCATCGATCATCATGTCACCAAAATAAGACCCTCGATATTTATTGAAAAGGAGCATCAAGACTCCCAACGTGCACTAACCCCACCCTGTAAAGTTCATCACAATTTATTTGTAGCCTATTCAACTGTATGCTTTCCCGAGTCGTTGTGGCAGGACCACATATTATACTGTATCATCGCGTTACTCAAAGTTGACTTTGATATGATGGTTATTATATCAATATTTGTGCATCAAAGCATTTCCACTGCCATTTCTTACATAATTAATTTTACAGACACAAAAAGATTACACCATGTTGAACGATCAAATGATATGTGCATTTATATAATTAACCTGAAACACTGCCATGTGCATTTATATAATTAACCTGAAACACTGCCATGTGCATTTATATAATTAACCTGAAACACTGCCATGTGCATTTATATAATTAACCTGAAACTTCCTGTTTCCATCACAGCTTTTTTATACGACTTTACTCGCTTAAAAACTGTGGATGGAAACGTGGTTTAGAACTGTAATATGTGATTGCCTTACCTACACTCTCCTTCATATGTATATGGAAAGTGAAGCTAAAATGTTTAATTTGGCTCTATACTCCACCACTATATATCTTGTACCCCGATTTCAGGAAGACATAACTATTTGGACCAATTCAATTATAGTGTATCAAAGTTGTAAAAAGATTATTGTTTGGTCCCATATTCCTTGCACGCAATGACTACGTCAAGATTGTGAGTTTATAGAGTCACCAATCTATCTTAGAGCCCCCAAAACGCTAGGGTCCACCCTGCACATATTCAACTTATTAGCCTTGTTACAGGCTTTGGTTTTTCCATTTATGTTTTGAGGTTAGACTTTAGTAGGTATGGTAAGTTAGCACGTAGGGTGCACCAATTTGTGTAACCTAATTAGTTAGTATGTGTTACACCTGTGCTGGCTTGTCCATCTCGTTAGTAGGAAGGGGTTTCACCTGTGCTGGCATAGGTACTATTTATGAGTGGCTGTCCCAGTGCTTCAGTTGTCTTGAGAGATGTGGAGGATCAACATCTTTAGTTGGCTCTCCCTATTTTGATTTCCAGACAAACAATCCTTTATCGGATCTTACCTGTTTTCTTTTTGCTCCACTTTTGGGTTTGCTTCCTGTCTTTAAGTTTGGAGTGTGTTTTTGCCTCTTTTTGGGTAAATTTAGTGGCGCTCAGGATGGGTGTCTTTTAGGTTCCAGTTGTTGTTGCTCGTCAACTTTCAGTGTACACCCACCCCCATGAGTGTCTTTCAGTAACCCTCCTAAAACCCCACCTGTTCCATTTTGGTTGTTGGTCAGTGACTCTTTGTTAGTTCCCCCTTTTGTTTGAGGGACATTTTTGGTTTTCTTTCTGGGGAACACACCAAAGCCTGTTCATAAGTCTGTTAACACTTTACTTGACACCCAGCGTCATAACATATTATGATACGGTCATAACCATGTCATAATATGTCATAACTGCTGATGCGTCATAATCTGTCATAATATGGTCATAACACTGTCCACGATTACACCTGTTGTGACATATATTGTGTTATTTTATGGCTGGTTATGACACCTAAATAGAGTGTCAAAACCCACATGTATTAGTATATATTTTTCCTGCCAAGACGTTTCCTTTCGTTTGGAAGTTGTAATGAACTCCTTACGTCATGTTTATTTCCCATCATTTTTGAAGTATTTTGAAGTAACTTGCAGAAAATACACTCGACATTGTCGTGAAGCATTAAGAACATCCTCTGTCACTTTACTTGGACTAAGATTATACACATTATGGCACTATCACCATCATAATCATATTAGACAGGCATATCAAGTACATACCCTTATGTCAGTTATCAGTCAAAAAGAGGGTCTTGTCCTGCTTCTGAAATCTGCTCCTGCATTCATTCCAGTCATCAGCAACAGAGCATTGGGGTAGGTGCATGTCTGACATCAATGTGTGCGTAAATACAATGATCATTTAATATGGTACATTTCTGAAAATGTTATATAACATCAACAAGTAGGCTATGGTGTAATGGAATGTTTTGCCTAGTATGGTCGGTTTTGTGGGTTTTGACATTCTAATGTAGGTGTTACACCCAGCCATAAAATAACCCAATATTTGTCAACAGGTCTAAATATGTGTCATGACAGTGTTGTGACATATTATGACATGGTTATGACTGTTGACATAATGTGTTATGACACTGGATGTCAAGTGAAGTGTTACCGAAATTTGTTTGCAGTTTCTGTTCACTGGTAATCAGAATGTGTTGTTAGGTGTCAAGTTATATGGCTACAATTTGATTGTTTGAAGTGTAATTTTAGGATCGTTTTTTAAGACCCTAAAAAGCTATTGTTTACATTTTTATATTTCTAAATAAATAATGCATATTTGTTCAGCCCACAGATCACGACAGATTATATTTTGTCCACTAAACCCAAAGGTTTGAGCACTCCAGTTTAAGATGAATGCATTAACTGTAAATCACTCTGGATAAGAGCGTCTTCTAAATGACCAAAATCTAAGCAATCAGGATGTTTTTTCACACCCCTCAACTCTGTTGATTGCATCACTAAGCATCATCACATAGTCTACCCAGATATTGTCATTATGTTTCACATGGATCTTTCTCAACGTCACAGTCTTTCTCACCGTCCATGTATAACTTACTGAGTGGCCAATCTGTTCATACAATAACCGGGGCCACGTCCCATTTTTGCACCATTTTCCCTATAGGCCCTGGTCAAATCAAAACTACTGCACTCTGTAGCGAAAAGGGTGCATTTGAGATGCAGCAGAGTTACAACAGCAGATTTATTTTGCGCTGAAATGGTCCATTGGTTGTTTTTTATAGTCTTCTGCGATTTAGTCATGGTGTCAGATGCCAAACCTTTGAAGTTGAAGAGATCAAAAGAGCCGTATTAAATTGTTAAAAGCTATTAGAGGGAGAGGCTAATGGTTTAGTAAGGTTTTAAGAAGATGTTCAAGTGTGGAAAGGTCAGGGGTTATGTCCTGATTGTGTTGTTGGTACTGTAGGCAGAATGATGAGGAGAGGAACCTAGATAGTTAGATCGTATGCCCTGCTATTCATGTCTGTATTAAACACACGTGTTAACTGTGTCCTGAGTTTTCTTCCCAACAGCCAAATTGACAGAGGAACACGTTACTCTGCAGCAGATAAAAATAACACCCCTTGACAGGAATACAGACTAACCCCCCCCCCCCCCCCCCCCCCCCCCCCCGGTGACGCTGGTACCACTAAGTTCTTCAGTTGGTGGAACAAGCCCATGATTTGGTCGCACCAATTTGTTTCTGCAGCATCACGCAATAGAAAATATTTGGTATCACTTTATAAAGTAATTCACAGTGCTTTAGTCTGTGTAATACACTACTGAGATGGTAGGATATTCAAGAAAGATGTTGTTTCATCTAACATGTCCAAGCAGGACTGCATGATTCAAGGTATGTTGTGCAATGTGCAACCTCATCCAGTGTTTGTCATGACGGAACGGACAACGTTAACTTTGATTTTATACAAGACCCCAAAAATCTAACTTGTTACATGAAATGTGCACAGGCTCCATGATGGGGAAAAAAACATGTGGTTCTTGAACATTAAAGAGATTGTGGTTTTCCTGCAAGAGTTACATTTCAAAAGAGACGAAAGTGAATATTTAAAGAGGAGCTGGGTTGGAGAGTCATATGCTGCCACCTACTGTAATAACAGCAGAGGTGTGGGCATCCTGATAAATAAGAATACATGCTTTTCCCTGATATCCCAGCACACGGACCAGGAAGGACGTTTTGTAGTGTTGAATTGTACCTTACATACTCATTGAAAAATACTCATTGATTTCATTGTGCATCCCACTAGGGGCAAATCTGTTGTTTTTAGATAGAATTCAAGCTATATTAGATCAAATCCCTACAGGAACTATTATTTTAGCAGGCGACCTAAATCATACATTCGATAAGGTTGACGGGCGTATCAATAGAAAAGTCAAATTCAAGGAACCACGAAAGAGGCTGAAAAATGTAATATCTACAAATAATTTACAGGACAAATGGAGATTACTATTCCCAACGACAAAAGACTACTCCTTCTCTTACTCAACGTATTAACTAAAACAATTTTTTTATCCAAACTTCTTCCATTTAAGAATGATGGAGGGCACTGGGTTCTTGGGGACCTTCAATGCTTCAGAAATGTTTTGGTACCCTTCCCTAGATCGGTGCCTCGACACAATCCTGTCTCGGAGCTCTACAGACAATTCCTTTGACCTCATGGCTTGGTTTTTGCTCTGACATGCACTGTCAACTGTGGGACCTTATATAGACAGGTGTGTGCCTTTCCAAATCATGTCCAATCAATTGAATTTACCACAGGTGGACTCCAATCAAGTTGTAGAAACATCTCAAGGATGATCAATAGAAACAGGATGTAACTGAGCTCATTTTAAGTAGTGTCATAGCAAAGGGTCTAAATACTTATATCAATAGGGTATATTGGTTATTTTTTTATTTTTTTATAAATTAGCAAACATTTCTGAAAACCTGTTTTCGCTTTGTCATTATGGGGTATTGTGTGTAGATTGATGAGGAAAAAATGAAACGTAATACATTTTAGAATAAGGTTGTGACATAACAAAATGTGGAAAAAGTCAATGGGTCTGAATACTTTCTGAATGCACTGTATATATCTGTCTTTCTCCCTTTCCATTTATCTTTTATGAGAGTTCATCTGTAACTGACAGGTTGACTTGACCTTCTGCTGTCACCATGGCGCTCTGCCAGAACCTTCTATAGGAACCTGCCATCTTCCAGCCTTCTCTCTCTCTCACTCTCTTTCACTCTGTGTTCTCTGTATGTCCTTCCCTTTCAAATACAGATGTCTGTATAAGAACTAAATTGGATAAGGATAAGCCATTTAGCTTCTTTAGGTCTCTGTATGTCATACAATAACCTAACTTTGACTGGTCTGTTCTGAAGGCTCTGAAGATATTATGCCATATACGGAATTTACTCACTGTGACAGGAGTTACACCTTCTAGTCTATGCCCATTGGTCCCTGTTGTATGTAGTGAAACAAGCCCTTGTCGTCACATTATGTTTTTCTCTTTAACCCCTTTCCCCCCTGTGTGTGCGTGTCTATCTGCAGAGCTACCCGGTGGTGATGTCCACCTACATGGGCATCATGGGAAGAGTCCTGCTGCAGACCGCTAGTTTCTTCTCCTCCCTCCTGACACAGATGGCCAGACAGTACAACCAGCAGGTTAGACATCGTGCTGTTACAACTAGTAGAGTGGTGGAGTGGCAGCCATGTTGGATTTACCATTATGGCCAATAACCATCATTTCCCTCTGTTACCTTCTGCAAGAGATGTTACCCCCCACCCCCTTAACAGCAACCTAAAGTTATTATGGAATCGCATTCTGTCCAGGTTTCTCTCTGCTTGTCCAGGTTTCTCTCTGCTTGTGTATCTGTAGTGCTAATTTGGCTCTGAGCGCATCGCTAACAGGTCCCTGGTGGATCACGAGTCTGTCTGGTTTCAGTTCCCCCCTAACCCCATCTCTTCATCTGAGAATACAGTATCTCCACAGCTCTCTCCCCATAGGAAAGACAAACAGCCAACTCCCTATAACAAAGTCTGCATTGAAGGTTCACCTAAACTCTGTTTGGCTTCATAGGCCTAATGAGATCTAACAGTCTGTTTACCTCCTGGTCAGGAATCAATTGTCCGAACCTGCATCTCCCAATCCATTAGACTTTCATTTTCAACTCATACAAGCCAAGAAAGTTTGGCTGTAATGATGTCGCAAAAATCCCCCAACCAGTAAAATAACTCAAAGACTTTATCCCCTGGGGGCATGTACCACAGGAGCCACCAAGACTCTTAATTGGGGAGAACAGGCTTGTGTTAATGACTGGAGCGGAATCAGTGGAATGGTATCAAACACATGGTTTCCAAAGTTTTTGATAACATTCCATTTACGCCGTTCCTGATATTATTATGAACCGTTCTCCCCTCAGCAGCCTCCATTGGCATCTACTGTTGGAAAACTTAGACCTCAAGGAGAATATTTATGGTCAACAATTCAACTGCAAGGCCTTTTAAAAATCGAGACTGTCTTAGTTTCTCTGATAAAAAACCCACAAAGCTGAAAGTATAGGCTCCCTATAAAAATAATGCAATCTGACCCAAATGTTGACCTCACAGATTGCTTGTCTGAGTGCCTCTTGAAACTCCCTTGTGCCTAGCTGTGAGCACCAATAGCCGGGTTTGGCAAACTGATCCCCTGATCAGAGTAGGCCATCAGGTTGGAGAGAATAACAGGCCTGTGGATGTTTACACACAGGATTTCCAGCTGCTAGTAACCTGAGCTGCAGCCTGCTTTGGCCTCTGCCTCAGCCAAACTCCTCTGCTGTTTCCTTGTCAAACAACAAGCTAGAACATCCAAGGAGTTTTCTCAAGTCAACAGACTGACACCCAGGCAGAATCTGTGTCCCTGCTGCCTGGATCCCAACTGGATAGTCTATGTACCTAGCAGGGCCTGAACTATAATTTGTGGTTCTCTGGTCTTGTCAGGGCCTTTTTCACCTCTGTGGTGACACGGGCATTAGCAGTGTTAGTTAACCTACATACAGTGCATTTGGAAAGTATTCAGACCCTTCAATTTTTCCACATTCTAAAATCGATTAAATAAATAAAAAATCCTCATCAATCTACACACAATACACCATAATGGCGAAGCAAAAACAGTTTTATCGAATATTTGTATTAAGTATTTAGACCCTTTGCTATGAGACTCGAAATTGAGCTCAGGTGCATCATGTTTCCATTGATCATCCATGAGATGTTTCTACAACTGGATTGGAGTCCACCTGTGGTAAATTCAATTGATTGGACATGATTTGGAAGGCACACAACTGTCTATATAAGGTCCCACAGCATTGCATGACAGAGCAAAAATCAAGCCACGAGGTCGAAAGAATTGTCCATAGAGCTCCGAAACAGGATTGTGTCAAGGCACCGATCTAGGCAAGTGTCGCAAAAAATGTCTGCAGCATTGAAGGTCCCCGAGAACACAGTGGCCTCCATCAGTCTTAAAAGTAAGAAGTTTGGAACCACCAATACTCTTCCTAGAGATAGCAATCAGGGGAGAAGGACCTTGTTCAGTGAGGTGACCAAGAACCCGATGGTCACCTTGACAGAGCTCCAGAGTTCCTCTGTGGAGATGGGAGAACATTCCAGAAGGACAACCATCTCTGCAGCACTCCACCAATCAGGTCTTTATGGTAGTGTGGCAAGACGGAAGCCACTCCTAAGTAAAAGGCACATGACTGCCTGCTTGGAGTTTGCCACAAGGCACCTAAAGGACTCTCAGACCATGGGAAACAAGATTTTCTGGTCTGATGAAACCAAGATTAAAGTATTTGGCCGGAATGCAAAGCGTCACGTCTGGAGGAAACCTGACACCATCCCTACGGTGAAGCATAGTGGCGGCAGCATAATGCTGTGGGGATGTTTTTCAGCAGCAGGGACTGGGAGATTAGTCAGGATCAAGGAAAGATGAACGGAGCAAAGTACAGAGAGATCCTTGATGAAAACCTGCTCCAGAGTGCTCAGGACCTCAGGATGGGGCGAAGATTCACCTTCCAACAGGATAACGACCTCTAAGCACACAGCCAAGACAACGCAGGAGGTGCTTCAGGACAAGTCTCTGAATGTCCTTGAGTGGCCCAGCCAGAGCCCAGACTTGAACCCGATCGAACATCTTTGGAGAGACCAGAAAACAGCTGTGTAGCCTTGCTTTGTCATTATGGGGTATTGTGTGTAGATTGATGAGGGAAATAAACAACATTATCCATTTTAGAATAAGTCTGAAACATAACAACTTTTGGAACAGGTCAAGGGGTATGAATACTTTCTGAATGCACTGTACAGCACATGTCAAAACTCTTAGCATACCCCACAGACACACAGGCATACATAGGATGTCTGTCTCTCATAAGCTACTTTCTTCTGTCAGTACTGATGTGACAGGACAGGATAGGTGAGAGCAATCTGCCTAGCAGCTGTTCTGCTTTCAACTGTCCACTTCCTGACTTCCATCTGTGACACTAAAGAACAGGAGAAGGAGAGGCCACTTTAGATGACTGATATGTTCTTACCTTATCATCTCTCCCTCTCTCTTGCGCTTTCTCTAACTCTCACGCGCTTTCTCTAACTCTCTCACACTCTACTCTCTCTCTCTCTCTCTCTCTCTCTCTCTCTCTCTCTCTCTCTCTCTCTCTCTCTCTTCCCACTCTCTCCCTCTCCCCCTCCCTCCTTCTTCCCCTTCTCTTTCCTCCTTGTTTCCTCCTTCCTCCACTCTGTCAGATGGGCCAGTTGTTGGGTGGTGTGATAGAGATGTGGGTGTACCACATGGACAGCATCACACAGCCAGAGAGGAGGAAACTGTATTCTCTGGCTCTGCTGGGGACTACAAAGGGAAGCAGAGCCACGAGCTGCCCAGTGACACAAGCCTACCAGACGAGCTAAATTACTTCTATGCTCACTTCGAGGCAAGTAACACTGTGGCATGCATGAGAGCATCAACTGTTCCAAACGACTGTGTGATCACGCTCTCTGTAGCCGATGGGAGTAAGACCTTTAAACAGGTCAACATTTACAAGGCAGCAGGGCCAGACGGATTACCAGGATGTGTACTCTGAGCATGCGCCGACCAACTGGCATGTGTTATCACTGACATTTTCAACCTCTCCCTGTCTGAGCCTGTAATACCACCATGTTTCAAGCAGACCACCATAGTCCCTGTGCCCAAGAACACTAAGGTGTAATGATGTGGCCGTTGTTGGGTATAGATCGTGGCTTCCCCCTCTCTCTCTCTCTCCTACACCCAGGTTCTGTTATCTCATGTCGTAAATTCCTGGCGGAGACTCTCTCCCCCTGGCCATGCAGAAAGAGAGACACGGAGATAACAAAGGATTTCACATGGCGAACTCCTAAATCCCCAAATTGTGAATTTGAAACAAAATGTCCACTTGTGAGGAGGTGGGAATGGTCCTTGGACACTTAAGGGACGGGTATGACGAGTGTGTTTCATTCGGTGACCTCAGAGAGAGCAGGAAACACAAATAACTATATCTCTGAATGTGTACATTTATCAATTATGAAGTTTGCATCTCATGCATGTATAAAAGATGAAACTATTTGTGAAATGATGTAATGTGAGAAAATTGTATTCCTTTTAAAGTTTAACTAAGTCATTGGCCCACCCCTGTGAGCACAGACACCATCAGGCGTCATAGAACCACCTTTTCTATTGTTACGAATAAAAACCCCTTCTGAGGAAATCCTCTTTAGACAGTGCGTACCTCGGTGTTAGCTGAAGTGGCATAGGTTTGAGTACCAAGAATGAGCAAACCCACAGCGTGAGCTCTGATGCGAATAGTTATTGAATTCCTAACCATACCACGTGGAGCATTGGCTACACAGCTGGAAATGGTTCAACTCTGAGACTATCAATTTGATTTATTTTACCATTATTTAATTAGGCAAGTCAGTTAAGAACAAATTCTTATTTTCAATGGCGGCCTAGGAACAGTGGGTTAACTGCCTGTTCAGGGGCAGAACGACAGATTTGTACCTTGTCAGCTCGGGGGTTTAAACTTGCTACGTTCTGGTTACTAGTCCAACGCTCTAACCACTAGGCTACCCTGCCGCCCCAATCCCTACAGGACAAGAGCAAATCTTAGATACTAATTACTAGTCTGCAGCTAGAAATTATGTAAACCTGGAATGTGAAGTCCGACAACCGCCGAAACATCTATTCCATGAGAACATTTCTGAATGGTACTCTGAAGTATCCATCCTAACAAAAGACTCAGAGAGAGAGAGATAGAAAGAGACGCGGATGAACTGACTCCCCAGCAGTAGGACTGACAATGCCAACAGAGATCACGACGACACCTGGGAGTAAATATATATTGACTACAATTATTCCAGAATGAGTGAGCGTTCATGTGAAAAGGATTAGCATTTAAATTAATATAATTATCAACTGTGTGTAGTGATCCCTTTTGTCTTTTCCACTTCTTTCTCAGTCCACACCCACTTCCCTTTGTCCACCAAGCCGTCATATCGGTTTAGCCCACTAGGGAATCCTCCCTGTCTGTGTTAGTAACCAATATCTACTGTGTTGTTTGTTTATGCATTCCTGTGATTATTTAGTTAGTTAGTAAATAAATGATTAAGCCAATTGGTGTGTGGATGATTCATAGTTGAGGCTGGTTTGTGCAGAAAACCAACAATTTATGACGTCTGGAATGAGACTGATGTGAGGTAAATAATAATTCATTAATAAGAATACTAATTGATCAGATATTAAAATATATGAAGAGTTATATTAGGAGAATTATAACTTTGTAATCTGAAGATTTTCCTTGGTGCCCCGACTTCCTAGTTAATTACATTTCCATGATTAGTTTAATCACGTAATAATAATTGCAGAGAATTGATTTGATAAACTAACAGTCTTCACTTTTAATGATGCCAAAGACACGACAAAGGTAACCTGCCTAAATGACTACCAACCCGTAGCACTCACGTCAGTAGCCAGGAAGTGCTTTGAAAGGCTGGTCATGGCTCACATCAACATTCAGAAACCCTAGACCCAATCAAATTTGCATACCACCCCAACAGATCCCCAGATGATGCAATCTCAATTGCACTCTACACTGCCCTTCCACACCTGGACAAAAGGAACACCTATGTGAGAATGCTATTAATTGACTACCGATTGCAAGGTACTACAGATGGTAGTGCGTACAGCCCAGTACATCACTGGGGCCAAGCTTCCTGCCATCCAGGACCACTATACCAGGTGGTGTCAGAGGAAGGCCCTAAAAATTGTCAAAGACTCCAGCTACCCTAGTCATAGACTGTTCTCTCTGCTACTGCATGGTAAGCGGTACCGGAGCGCCAAGTCTAGTTCCAAGAGGCTTCTAAACAGCTTCTACTCCCAAGCCATAAGACTCATGAACTTCTAATCAAATGGCTACCGAGACTATTTGCATTACCCCCCACCTCCCTCTTTACGCTGCTGCTACTCTCTGTTTATTATCTATGCATAGTCACTTTAATAACTCTACCTACATGTAGATATTACTTAGACTAACCGGTGCTCCCCGCTCATTGACTCTGTGGCGGTACCCCCTGTATATATGGTAGCCTCGCTATTGTTATTTTACTGTGGCTCTTTAATTATTTGTTGCTTTTATTTTTAGTAGTATATTTTCTGGGTATTTTTTCTTAAAACTGTGTTGTTGGTTAAGGGCTTGAAAGTAGGCATTTTACTGTGAGGTCTACGCTTGTTGTATTCGGCGCATTTGACCAATACAATTTGATTTGATTTTTCTCTCCTTCTTACCATCAGACAACAGGTGAGGAGAACGCACACCACAAATATACTACACACACACACAGATAACATATACACACAGACACACACACTTTTTTTTCTTTCATCGTGGAGACCTTAAATTGATTTCCATTCAAAATCCTATTTTACAATCCTTTTGGGGATTTTAGGTCCCCAAAAGGATAGAAGAACAAGACACACACCTCTCTCTCTGCCCCTGGGGTAGTCTGGCCTGTTGGTGATCATGCTAAGAGGGTCTGGTACAATTGGATGAAGCATGACAGTGAGAGGCCTAGTTCTACTGCTGCCATGGGAAGAGAGATGATCACTCTCATATAGCCAACAGACACACTGCTTCTCATAATAGACATGGACCATTTTTACATAACAAACACACTGTTGAATCTCACATTCACAGGGGCTTCCACCTCCCCCTGTCATGTTGCATTGGTCCTGAGAGCTGTGTGGTGGTGGACAAAGACCTGACTCAGACTAAGGCTAAGGCTAGCACAGGAGACACAACACCTGTCTGTCTAGCCTGCCTGCTCCAGACCTGAAGGATGGTAGTCTGGGCTGGATCAATACAAATCTCTCCCTGAGCGGGTCACCCAGATCACTCCCTGACACACACACACACACTCACACACACACTCACACACACACTCACACACACACACACACACACACACACACACACACACACACACACACACACACACACACACACACACACACACACACACACACACACACACACACACACACACACACACACAGTCAGGGATTCAATCCAGCAAGTTACTGGCCCAACACTCTAACCACTAGGCTACCTGCCGCCCCACATTAATGGAAGCCACATTCTATCAGCAATATTAAAGCTGATCTACCCCATCCCCCCCAAACACTTTAAAAAAACTTTAAAAAATAGAACAAGGTTAATTCAGGACTGTCCTCATGCTAAAAGCATTACTGTGCGAGCCAGATCGAATGAGCGCCAAATTACATGCACCTGTCTGAAGTTATTATACTGGGAAAAGGACAGCCAAGTGGGAGGTAAAGCATGTTATTACACTTTTTTTGAAAGATTTTCAAAGGATTCACTTGTGTTATATGGAGGTAAGTTCATTATCCAGTTGAGTTTAGGTTAAGTTTTCTGTTTTGATGAGAAAATCTGTAGTGAAGTAGGAGTTATTTTGTACACCACCTCCATTGCTTTGCATCAGCAATTGGATATGACAGCCTTGCTGACGGTGTTGCATCTTCAAACTACCACCAACCACCCTTCCACACAGTCTAAAACGCTCATAGTTTGATGCATTCTGTAGATTATATGTGTGTCACCTCAAAATTGAATCGTACAGTGACCGAGTGTCACTTTACTGAGCATTGAAACAAAGGCAACATTTGGGTGCAGGTCTCTCACCCTGAAAAACAACTGTTGTTCCTTGTATTCACTGTTGGAATCATTAGGCCTATTTGTTGTCACATAAAACTTGTCATTGTACCCATTAATAATATTTAATAATAAAAATAATGTATTACATTTTTTACACAGAATAATCTCAAAGTGCATAAAATAAAAGAAATAGCCAGGTACAAAGGGAAAGAGCACATCAAGTCTAATTGCATTGTGTTTTAGTAGCAGACACTCTTATTCGTCAGTGCTCTCCATGGAGATGGACAATCATTTACAGTTGTGTAAATTGGCTGTCGTGTTTGTCAGATTGGGACAATAGCTTCTGCTTAGCCAGTAATTTAATGTAAATATCTGATAAGACGGTGGCTTCAGATGTCGACTCCATCTCACTTAATATGCAATTATTCCACTCTCACTAACTGTCCATTCCACTTACATTTCAATGGTTTATTGTTTCATTTTGCAGACTCCTATTGTCCTATCTCATGATACTGATGAGTCTGTCACTGACAGAATGTAAAATCAGTGTTCTGGTTTAAAGAAGGTAGAGAGGTGTTGGTCTGAATGGAATAGCATTACAGTCCCCATTCATTTTCTTTGAAAAGTACTCATTTAGCTCACCATAAACTATTCAGTCCTTCACTAAATCTCTATTGACCTATTTCTTTCATTTTTTCACTGTATAAAAACTGACTGTTTATGACTGGGTATGTGTCAGTTTCTGAGCCAAATATTGCTTTTCTTCCTTATCAGCAGAGAACAGCTTATTGGACTGTCTGTCCTCCTGTTTCTGATCATAGGATTATCGCCTACCAAATCATTTTGAAAGGACTTTTTCAAACCTTTAAATAGTTAAAGTACATCAGTTCTTTTAGGCCATTTTATCCTCTACTTTGCATGCATTACTTACATTGTCAATTTCATGGTAGAGTGCCTTGGTCATCGAACTGCTCATCTTGATTTTCTTTGCTGTCAGTCCAATGGCCTGCTAAATTGGCATGCCACCTCTTTCAGACATATCTGTGTTGAACCACAAGGATTGTATGGCATTACAATGGCAAGACTGAAGTGAATTATTTTCTACTTTACTGCTGGATGTGACCTGATAGCTAAAGAGGGAATCAGTTCTCAAGAGTTTACTCCATTGGGGCATTTACACTGTTGCTTTGGTTTCAGTTCAGTTTTGTTTCATATCTCAAAAAGGAGAAAGAAGTTTCCCAGCTGTAAACGTGTGTACTCAGTAGGGACAGAATGTCCTCAAGTCAGCAGAATAAATCAGAAATTCAAGTTGAGTTCAATCAAATCAAATCAACCCAAATCCCACCTCAGAACTGGAAAGTTACAAATCCAGAAGTTTTGAGTATGACGCTGCTATCCCTCACTGCTCCTGCCTGGCCCTAGCATCAGAAACAACTTCATACAGTATGAATGTGCATTTCCACTAGTTCCTCCCTGACTTTCCTCACTCCTAGACAAACGTTTTCACTCCCATTCCAGTGTTGGGGAACATCACGCCCCCCCCCCCCCCGCGTGCGCGCTTGCACCACGGCCATAACCATGGGCACAAGCACTGTTCATGACACAAACTGTTCACCCTTTTGTTGGTCAAGACAATTTTGCCATTTTAGAGCACAAATCTACACGTCTAATGTGTATTCATGTGACATTTGAGTGACCCAAAATTAAAAATAAACATTAGCTGGCATGGGATACTTGATCTGGACATTTCTGACTAGTTATAAATAGCTCTCTAAGGTGTGCAATGACCAGCATGACAAGAGGAACTGATTATTTAGAAATGGCATCTTGTGTATTCTGCTCACGCTCTTCGGCTTCTCTCACAATTCCATGTTTATGTGCTCTGGTAGGGAGGTGGGGAGGGGGAGAGTTGGGTGACACCTATTAGGAAAGAATCACGGACAAGGAGTCGAGCAGGATGGAATTACAACTGACACACACTCACATGTGATAAGATATCTTCAGTATGAAGGCAGACACCTACTTCAACTGGTTTCCATGACAGCCAAGTCTGACACTAAATATCAGGAGATACCTGTTAGGGGTTTCCTGGTGCTACACAGTGAGGTTATTAAATGGTAACATTTTATTAAACGTCTGACTGGAAATAGGAAAAGTATTCGAGATAAGTATGTCTGTTGGTGCAAAAAAAAAAAATTGCCTCTACTTTTCATGTACCTTGTTCAGACTGTTATGTGAAATGGCACATTCTCTTTTTACTTGTATGTGTGTGTATGTGTGGTTGTGTGTGTGCATGTCCCACTCCTCAGTATGGATCATCATGGTTTCTCTACAGGTGGTACACAGTGGATAAAATAACAAATGTAATGATTAAAGAATGACTCCAGCAGGTGATGGGGACATACATCCCATGCTCTATTTTGCCAAACAATTCTCTAAAATAGGTCGTATACAGTGCCAGTCAAAAGTTTGGACACACCTACTAATTCAAGGGTTTTTCTTTATTTGTACTATTTTCTACATTATAGAATAATAGTGAAGACATGGCATTCTCTCAACCAGCTGCACCTGGAATGAAGAAAATAGTAAAAATGAAGAGAAACCCTTGAATGAGTTGGTGTGTCCAAACTTTTGACTGGTACTGTAGGTTGGTATGGTGGTGTATTGGTGCAAATGTACTCTTAGGAGGGATAATCTGTGCATATTTCATTTCTCGAGATATGAATAAGATTGCATAATTTGTAATAGCAAGCATTTGTGTTATTGCACATTTTATGTGTGAGTGAAAGAGTGTGCACGTGTGTGTGCGTGGTTTTGTTTGCATGTTTGTTTATGTCGGTAGTGTCCTTCAGCACTTATCACCTCAGTCCAGACCCTGGTGTTCCCCTGGGGGAACGAGAGCAGGGCACAGCTGGCACTGTTTGTTCCAGCATAGCTCCCTTATTAAAAGATGGTCTCTGTGTTCATAGTCGGATTCCCTCTCTCTCTCTCTCTCTCTCTCTCTCTCTCTCTCTCTCTGTGTGGATTTGTGTATACTACATGCTGCTAGCCAGCCTGGGGAGACAGACTATTTTAAAGTGATGAAGAATGCTAAATGTTTTTTGTCTTAGATCCCCAGTCCAACACTGAGATATCACGCACCTGCACAGCCGCTATGTGCCCTCAGGCACTCTTTCTGGCAGATGGGTTTGCTACAGTAGTGTGTGATCTAGGACAAAGCCCCCTACCACCTGTGTCACAGTCATAGGACGGAACAAGGCTTAGTCTGAGCTCTCTGGTGTGTTGAATAAAAACTGGCACACACACATGCTCCTGCTCACATTTCTAGTGCAGCTCCTCGCATGGCTCTGTCCTCGTCTTCATGAAAGATACAGATTAGCTGAGCACTTTAATGCACCATCCTCTGTACCGTTTCAACTCCTTTTCTCAGAAAGCCATAGAAACAAGCTACAAAACCATATTGTGTCAGACTGCTAAAGACCTACGCCTCATTTTTAACATTCACTTTACATTTTTTCAGTCCCCTCACAGTAAAACAGATGACGTACAGGTAACTGCCAAAATAATAGAAACACCTGAGTAAATAAGGGATCTGGTGGCTCTCTCATGGTCCACTCAACCCCTTAGAGGGCATGGTAAACACCAATAAATACACAGCCATTCTGAGTAACCACCTTAAACCTATGGTGAATCATTTCTGTCCTGATGGGAGTGGATGACAGTGCCCCCCATCCACTTGGCACGAATGATCACTGAATGGTTTGATGAGCATGAAAACGATGTAAACTGTGCCATCGCCATATCAGCCACCAGATGTCAACCCTATTGAATACTTATGGGAGATTCTGGAGAGGCGTCTGAGACAGCGTTTTTTTAACAAACCTAACACAATGGTAAATCTTAGCGCTGGCGGTAGCGCTATAGGTCAGTGTGTCTGAAATATTTGTACTATTTTCACAGCAGGAATTATGTGCACTGTAGCTGCCCGTGGGGCAACAGTGCTGGGTTTTGACGTATAAATTAGTTGTAGGTGTGTCGAGGCTTCACCCCTCACCGCCAATCAAATTATGCTAAATATGTGTGGTTGCTTCGAGTTGTGTATTTATGGTATTTTATGTGTTGCGATGCTATCAAGTCAAATTCAAATATTAGTCCGTTACAGCCTAGTTTGTTAAATAACCTACAGAAACAAACTGTCTAAATAGCCTATGTTGAACATGTTTGAAGTACACATTGTTCTAAATTATTGCGTTGGCCTATCGGAAATATATATTTAAACATTTGCACTGATATACTAGGTGCAAGGCCTACTGTAAATTGCATTATGTCACAGCCATGGACAAACCAACGTTGTCAATAAGCTAGAAATTCACTATTGATAAGGCCTAAAAAAAAGACAATGAATGTTTATACTCAAATTATAATGAAAAACAAAACAACTTGTTTGAAAAAGTCTGTCTAAATACAAATAAATAAAAATAAAATTGCTCCCCGTGGGCATATACCGTAATATTAGTATTCAAAACAGTTCACCTTTTTGTATCACAATAAGTGAGACTACATGGACAGGGGGCCTGATTCTAGATCAACACTCCTACTCTAAGACACTTGATACATACAGCCCCAGGCAGGTGTAGACATTTTAGTGATCCATCCAGAAGCTTGTAATGTTTGTCCTGTGGTGCTTACTATAGCATTAGACAAGGCTATAAGGTTTCCAGGCACCTCCTTGAGAGCTGACAGCAGCAGACAGATGTCAACAGGGGGACAGTGAGTAAACAAAGTCTACGAGGCAGGAGAGAGGAAAACAAGCTGCTCTAGTCCAGATTAACACTTGATTCTTGCTCCTCAATTAAATGTCTGCTCTTATTCACATTAAATATATTGATGTGTCTAGCCCTCATTTATTTATTTAACTAGGCAAGTCAGTCAAGAACAAATTCTTATTTACAATGACGGCGTACACCAGCCAACGCAGGGACAATTGTGCCCCACCCTATGGGTCTCCCAATTACAGCCAGTTGTGAAACAGCCTGGAATTGAACCAGGGTATCTGTAGTGACACCTCAAACACTGAGATGCAGTGCCTTAGGCCGCAGAGCCACTCAGGAGCTCTTCAGACCCCACAATAAACACATTAAGCAGTGAGTGTCTCTCCTGCGCAATTTAATAATAAAGTCCTGTGTGTGTGTGCGTGCTTGTGCCTGTGCACGTGCGTGCGAGCGTACCATGTGTGTTTGTGTCCTGTGTGTGTCACCTAGAGAAACTGTATGCAAAATATTCTGTGAGGTGGCATTTGGCCTGCGTGGGAGACACTGGCCCTGTCTCTGATTGGCCAGTCTGTGTGCTGCTACCATCAACAGTGACCTTTGGCTAAGTGACGTCTGGGGCTCCATGGGACAGCTCTACAGGCCATGACTCTCTGTCTAACTGCTATTGGACCTATACATATTAAACACACTCAGAGAAGGGCGTGTGAGTGTGTGCATGTGCGTGTGCGTGTTCTCATCTGTGTGCGCCTGTGTGACAGTATATCTACACTGAGTGGATAAAACATTATGAGCACCTGCTCTTTCCATGACATAGACTGACCAGGTGAATTCAGGTGAAAGCTATGATCCCTTCTTGCTGTCACTTCTTAAATCCACTTCAGTGAATGAGCACAGTTACATGCACACAATAATATGGTTATTGTGAAGAGTCAGATGAATATAATAGTTTGTTTAAAACATATATATGCTTTGCAAGAAGAATGATTTTCCTAATAATCCAGTTTACATGGACACATCTGAAATCAGGCTACTGATGGGACTTTAATAAATGCAGAAAATCACCCATCTAAATAAATGTACTACCACAGTGACCATGACCAGTTTTACAAATGCATTTTGATTCTGAACTCCGCCATATAAAATGTATGTGAAAACCTTTTATGAGATGCATATTTTCCGTTTTTCAGAACTCACTTCATTTGTGCATAAGAAGTGCTGATGAAATACACTGCTGGAATGCAGATTAAGCTCTTTACATGTCCTAATAATATGAATCAGAAAACCAGTTGTTTTAATCGCCGTATGCCCACTTCGATAATGACCTTACGGCGATTAAGATAAGCAGAGGAAGGTGTTTACATGACTAATGCCATACTCGGGCTACTGCCATAATCAGTTTAATATCAAATTATTATTGTGTATGTAAATGTACTCAGTGTAGGGGAGGAGATAGGTTAAAGAAGGATTTTCAAGCCTTGAGACAATTGAGACATGGATTGTGTATGCGTGCCATTCAGAGGGGAATGGGCAAGACAAAAGATTTAAGTGCCTTAGAATGGGGTATGGTAGCAGGTGCCAGGCTCACCGGTTTGTGTGTGTCAAGAACTGCAACGCTGCTGGGTTTTTCAACCTCAACAGTGACCCGTGTGTATCAAGAATGGTCCATCGCCCAAAGGACAACTGTGGGAAGCATTGGAGTCAAACATGGGCCAGAATCTATGTTTGTGTCCCCTTTCATCAGGTGCCACATAAAATAGTACAGAAAAAAATGCTCATAAGCTCCCAAAGCTTTACTGGTGAGATGTTGAAATCGACGTTGTCTCAAACGCTTTTCAGGGCGGTTCTATTGCTTCAGATGTCATGTTTAATAATGTAGGCTTTAACAGGAGCAGGGTGTGTGGTTTGGTTTGTCTGCAGGCAGCTGTTCTGGAGCCTGAGGGAGTATTAATTACGCAGATTCTGTTGCAAGACGTTTCTTACACCGAAGGAAACTAAACGGGGAGGGACCTACCTGAATTTTTCTTTAGAAACTGCTAAAAGTTTTTTCAACTGCTTTGACTAATAGTTACACACCTGCTACTCTTATGTTCTCTCCTGGAGACATCTCTCGTCTCTCTCTCTGTCTCTTTCAGCTGAAGCCTCTCTCTGAACCTGCCTGCTGCTAAATTAATAAACATTTAGCACCATCCAACCACTGAACAAACTACAGGGTGTGGAAACCCTTCTAAAAAACTGTTGTAATTAAATCACAGGCTCATGACATGACTGGACCCAAGATACAGGTAACTGCCAAGATAAAGGAAACACCAACATAAATTGCCTTAATAGGTTATTGGTGCCACCATGAGTCACCAGAAAAGCTTCAATGCGACTTGGCATAGATTCTACAAGTGTCTGAAACTCTATTGGAGGGGTGCAACACCATTCTTCCACAAGAAATTCTATAATTTGGTGTTTTGTTGATGGAAGTGGAAAACGCTCTCTCAGGCGCCGCTCCAGAATCTCCCATAACTATTCAGTTGGAATGAGATCTGGTGACTAAGACACACACACACACACTCACATATAATCCCTTTAAACCCCCTATGCTCCTTTGAGACCAAGGGCCCAGGGTTCCGGTCTAGAAGCCCAGTTTAGATTGCTCCTACAGTTTTGCTTCGGTACTGTAGTGTAGCTGATGTCCGGCCCAGAAAGACATTTTCCAAAGAAGGTCACATAGAGAAGCCAGATTAGAACATTTGTAATAAGGGTAGTAGATTAATTTCTGTATTACCAAAGAGAGAGAGAGAGACAAACTTCACACACCAGTCAGAGTTACACTTAAACTACACCATTAATAATAATTCAGCTTTGCAATAGCATTTAACTTTCAACAATTCACTATCTCTAATGAATAGTTGAGAGTGTCTACATAATGGCAACTGAGATCTTTTATAGCAATGATCCCCTAGTCGACATGACAAACCACAGATAATAGGAACTGTTCACAAAGAAATACTTTTACTTGAGAGAGGAGTATCCCATAGCCAGATAGCATTCGCTATATCGTTCAGTTTGGTCTCTAAAACCAGGTTCTAATCTCGTTCCTTGTACTTCATAGTACAAAAACACCAACTCATCCAATGGCATATATCAGTTGTCAACTCTAGATACCCCCATCTCAAGTAAACCCCACTCCTGAACAAGCTCACTGAAGGGAGTAAGCCACTAGGTCATATACTATCTCAAGATAAGTGCAACATCAGAGGGGACATACAATGGTTCCAGACACTGCCATACTCCTCCCCCCAATGGGAAAAGGAGGGAGTGACTGGCGTACAGACATTGTGGAGACAATTAATTGGTTCCCCATTAATCACGCCATCCCTTCACATGGTTTAGGAATAGGTAAAGACACATTCACATGAGAAGACAATGTTCCATTCTCTTCCCTTTCTGATATTCTGCATAGCACCAGATGGTTTAACAGATACATTCACATATGAAGACAAGCCTGACCTCTCCCCTCTCTGGGCCCCAGGTGACTGAGCCCCAGCTGAGAAGGGAAAAGTGCAACTGCCAACCCTATAGTCCAAAGGGATACATTCTAATGACAAGCATCTCACATAAGACACTTCAGTCATCACTTTTGTTCACAAAACATCTGTTTAATTATTTAAATAATTGTTGCTGGGGCCGTTATTCCCATTATTCACAGTCGAAGATATAAAAAATGTATATTCTTTCCGTCTGCCATGTTTTTGGATGACGTGATGACTTCGTCAGTCTCCAGTTCCTATTATACCTCAGTGTTTGAGACCCCTGAAGTATATTAGGAACTGAGATCTCTTCTTCTAACCATGGTAGCCAAAATAATGGGCAAGTGGGCATTTTTATACATGACCCTAAGCATGATGGTATGTTGATTAATTAATTACCTCAGGAACCACAACTGTGTGGAAACACCTGCTTTCAATACACTTCGTATCTCTCATCTACTCAAGTGGTTCCTTTATTTTGGGAGTTACCTGTAGATGGATGTGATGCAAATGATCCTGTCCTGAGATACAATACTGACTGTGTGAACCATGAATTGATGTCAACTGGGTTACGCGCACAAATCTCAAGTCAGGGTTCTGCCGTGTGTGTGCCCGTTAGTTTTATCAGGAGGGTGACCTGACCTGAGTTTGAACTCTCACTGCTGAGTGTGAGGTGTGATGTCCTGACCTCTCCTTGTCAGTCTCATATGAATGATAAACTCAGCAAAAAAAGAACCTTCCTCTCACTGTCAACTGCATTTATTTTCAGTAAACATGTGTAAATATTTGTATGACCATAACAAGCTTAGTTAAACAACTGAGACATAAACTGAACAAGTTCCACAGACATGTGACTAACAGAAATGGAATAATGTTTCCCTGAACAAAGGCGGGGTCAAAATCAAAAGTAACAGTCAGTATCTGGTGTGGCCACCAGCTGCATTAAGTCCTCATGGACTGCACCAAATTGTACAGTTCTTGCTGTGAGATGTTACCCCACTATTCCATTAAGGCAACTGCAAGTTCCTGGACATTTCTGGGGGGAATGGCCCTAGCCCTCACCCTCCGACTCAACAGGTCCCAGACATGCACAATGGGATTGACATCCGGGCTCTTCGCTGGCCATGGCAGAACACTGACATTCCTGTCTTGCAGCAAATCACGTAACGGAACGAGCAGTATGGCTGGTGGCATTGTCATGCATGTCAGGATGAGCCTGCAGGAAGGGTACCACATGAAGGAGGAGGATGTCTTCTCTGTAACGCACAGTGTTGAGATTGCCTGCAATGACAACAAGCTCAGTCTGATGATGCTGTGACACACCACCCCAGACCATGACAGACCTTCCACCTCCAAATCAATCCTGCTTTAGAGTACAGGCCTCGGTGTAACGCTCACTCCTTCGACGACAAACGCAAATCCGACCATCACCCCGGGTGAGAAAAAACCGTGACTCGTCAGTGAAGAGCACTTTTTGAGAGTGGGTTTGTGCTGGTGATGTCTGGTGAGGACCTGTCTTACAACAGGCCTACAAGACCCTAAGTCCAGCCTCTCTCAGCCTATTGCGGACAGTCTGAGCACTGATGGAGGGATTGTGCGTTCCTGGTGTAACTCGGGCAGTTGTTGTTGCCATCCTGTACCTGTCCCGCAGGTGTGATGTTCGGATTTACGATCCTGTACAGGTGTTGTTACACATGGTCTGCCACTGCGAGAACGATCAGCTGTCCATCCTGTCTCCCTGTAGTGTCTCCCTGTATCTGCAGTCCTCATGCCTCCTTGCTGCATGCTTAAGGCACGTTCACGCAGATGAGCAGGGAACCTGGGCATCTTTCCTTTGGTGTTTTTCAGAGTCAGTAGAAAGGACTCTTTAGTGTCCTAAGTTGTCATAACTGTGACCTTAATTGCCTACCGTCTGTAAGCTGTTAGTGTCTTAACGACCGTTCCACAGGTACATGTTCATTAATTGTTTATGGTTCATTAAACAAACATGGGAAACAGTGTTAAAAACCTTTACAATGAAGATCTGTGAAGTTATTTGGATTTTTATGAATTATCTTTGAAAGACTGGGTCCTGAAAAAGGGACATTTCTTTTTTTGCTGAGTTTATGTAGCACACCTCTCACTTTAGAACATCACTAACATACAGGGAACAGCCAGGAAGGTCAAGGAAGGCCCACAGTCTACTATGACACTTCCCTTCTCTCTATTCCTCCATATCTCCATCACTCCCTCGCTCTCTCAATCTACCCCTCCATCCATCCCTCCATCCCTCCTTTTTCTTCCTCCATCCACCCTTCCCTCCAGATCCCTACTTCATATGTATCTATCTTGTTATTCTGCCAGGAGGTTGTGTCCCTCTGCTTGCAGGTGATGATTGGCTTGTTGTGTCTGTTAAGATAAAGATATCTCTCCGGCCCTTGGAGAGGCTCTTGTCACGGCTTCTAGAATCAAATCAAATCAAATCACATGTATTTATATAGCCCTTAGTACATCAGCTGATATCTCAAAGTGCTGTACAGAAACCCAACCTAAAACCCCAAACATCAAGCAATGCAGGTGTAGAAGCACGGTGGCTAGGAAAAACTCCCTAGAAAGGCCAAAACCTAGGAAGAAACCTAGAGAGGAACAAGGCTATGAAGGGTGCTCAGTCCTCTTCTGGCTGTGCCGGTTGGAGATTATAACAGAACATGGCCAAGATGTTCAAATGTTCATAAATGACCAGCATGGTCAAATAATAATAATCACAGTAGTTGTTGAGAGTGCAACAAGTCAGCACCTCGGGAGTAAATGTCAGTTGGCTTTTCATAGCCGATCATTAAGAGTAACTCTACTGCTCCTGCTGTCTCTAGAGAGTTGAAAACAGCAGGTCTGGGACAAGTAGCACGTCCGGTGAACAGGTCAAATCTGTGTCACTTCTCTTGCATTCTGTGCAAGTCAGGAAATATGCAGCAGTTTGGGCTGCCTGGCTCGTTGTGAACTGTGTGAAGACCATTTCTTCCTAACAAAGCCCATAATTAATTTGCCAGAATTGTACATAATTATGACATAACATTGAAGGTTGTGCAATGTAACAGCAATATTTAGACTTAGGGATGACACCCCTTAGATAAAATACGGAACTGTTCCATATTTCACTATCAAAATGATAGTTTCCGGATTTGACAATATTAATGACCTAAGGCTCGTATTTCTGTGTGTCATTATATTATAATTAAGTCTAAGTTAAAATAAGTGTTCATTCAGTATTGCTGTAATTGTCATTATTACAAATATATATATAAAAATTGGCCGATTAATCGGTATCAGCTTTTTTTGGTCCTTCAATAATCCTTATCGGTGCTGAAAAATCATAATCATTCGACCTCTAGTGAGAACATGCATACACACACATGAGCAGATCTTCAGCTCTCTTGGTCCATAAACATGCAGGAAGATTCTTAGGAAGCTAAACCTATTGACAACCTTTATTTAGGCATTTTAAACCAACATTTATTTAGGCATTTTAATCCAACCTTTATTTAGGCATTTTAAACCAACATTTATTTAGGCATTTTAATCCAACCTTTATTTAGGCATTTTAAACCATCCTTTATTCAGGCATTTTAATCCAACCTTTATTTAGGCATTTTAAACCAACATTTATTTAGGCATTTTAAACCATCCTTTATTCAGGCATTTTAAACCAACATTTATTTAGGCATTTTAAACCAACCTTTATTTAGGCATTTTAAACCAACATTTATTTAGGCATTTTAATCCAACCTTTATTTAGGCATTTTAAACCAACATTTATTTAGGCATTTTAATCCAACCTTTATTTAGGCATTTTAAACCATCCTTTATTCAGGCATTTTAATCCAACCTTTATTTAGGCATTTTAAACCAACATTTATTTAGGCATTTTAAACCATCCTTTATTCAGGCATTTTAAACCAACCTTTATTTAGGCATTTTAAACCAACCTTTATTTAGGCATTTTAAACCATCCTTTATTCAGGCATTTTAATCCAACCTTTATTTAGGCATTTTAAACCAACCTTTATTTAGGCATTTTAAACCATCCTTTATTCAGGCATTTTAATCCAACCTTTATTTAGGCATTTTAAACCAACATTTATTTAGATTTTGTTTTGTGTTTGATGTACTTGATACCATTCCACTCATTCCGCTCCAGCCAATAACACGAGCCCATCCAACCCAATTAAGGTGCCAATGACTCAGAGCCTGGCTGTTATCCAATGACTCAGATCTTGGCTGATATCCAATGACTCAGAGCCTGGCTGTTATCCAGTGACTCAGAGCTAGGTTGTTATCCAATGACTCAGAGCCTGGCTGTTATCCAAGGACTCAGAGCTAGGTTGTTATCCAACTACTCAGAGCTAGGCTGTTATCCAACAACTCAGAGCTAGGCTATTATCCAGCGACTCAGAGCTAGGCTATTATCCAGCGACTCAGAGCTAGGCTATTATCTAGCGACTCAGAGCTAGGCTATTATCTAGCGACTCAGAGCTAGGCTATTATCCAGCGACTCAGAGCTAGGCTATTATCTAGCGACTCAGAGCTAGGCTATTATCTAGCGACTCAGAGCTAGGCTATTATCTAGCGACTCGGAGCTAGGCTATTATCTTGCGATTCAGAGCTAGGCTATTATCCAGCGACTCAGAGCTAGGCTATTATCCAGCGACTCAGAACTAGGCTATTATCCAGCGACTCAGAGCTAGGCTATTATCTGGCGACTCAGAGCTAGGCTATTATCTAGCGACTCAGAGCTAGGCTATTATCTAGCGACTCAGAGCTAGGCTATTATCTTGCGATTCAGAGCTAGGCTATTATCCAACCAAAATACCCACTTTCTGTCTCTCACAAATACACATACAGAGACCAGATACACACATAGTCCCAGATATGTCTCTCACAAACATACATATTCCAAGATACAAAAACTCCAGACATAGACACTGAACAGCACTTTGAGCAAGATGGAGAGGGCATTGATGATGGGTGGTGGACAGAGAAAAAAACAGAGAGAAAAAAGAAGGGATTGAAGAAGACAGAAAATCATCAATGGGAGGCCCGAGGGGTAGCACATTTAGAAGGAAAGCATACGGAATGGGGAGAGGAGGTGAGGGAAGAGATGAACGAAAAGAGGAGAGTGAAGAATAGACTAGTAGCAATGGCAGTGGGTGATGGACAAAGAGTGGAAGATGGAGTAGAGGAGGGATGCTGAGTGACAGATGATAGAGCAGAGTGCTGGAATCAGAATGTGGAATGTGGAGTGACAAAGTGGGGCGCTTGGTTAGTTTGGTTCAGACGCCATTTTGCCTGTTTGATTTATATTTACTGTTCAGGCATGCCACTGCTGGAAACAATTGTGTATGGCTTTTGGGTGTTTAGCGCAGGGTAACTGCTATGAATGTAGGAATCAAATAAGATTGGATTTGATTCACTCATCTGATTATACACGCTAATCAAAAATATAAACGTAACATGTAAAGTGTTGGTCCCATGTTTCATGAGCTGAAATAAAAGATCCCAGACATTTCCCATACGTACAGAAAGCTTATTGAAAATCTAATCAAACACTTCATGAGAACCCATGATCTCATGTTGCGCAACATTTCTATTGGCTATGCAATTGTTTGAGAAAACAGAGTTTTGATGGCCTCTATTAAAAAGAGGAGGATCCCATCAGCTTTCTATAGGCAAGGCCTAATATATTTATTTCTCAACTTTCCAAATATTAAGCACATTGCTTCTCTTTACAACAGTAGTATAGCCTACCTGGCTGACATGAAAATGAACCAGGGGTAAAGCGTCCTACATTCCCCATTTTAGTGCATAGATTACATGTATTTATCTCCTACCCTTGTTTCGAGAGGTGCATGACAATGGTACATTCTAAATCAAAACAAATTTCACACATAATATTTACTACATGTAAATACAAGATTAAATCAAGAATAGTCTGACGGGTAACAATATTGGCCTATCACTTGTGAATTATATATTATCACTTGTAAATTATGCCCAGCATAATACAAGAAACAATGCCATATTTGTGTGACTTTTTCGAATCATATTCGCACACCTCATAGCCAAGCCCATAGGCCTATATGTTTTGATAAGGTTTATATCACAAAAGTAGCCAAACAACTTCTTAAAATTAAGCACCTTAATTCGCTTTACAAGGGGTGTAGAGCCTAACTTGCATATATAAGCAGATCGTGAGTTTCAAGTGTGGGGAAGGTCATTTTCACCTTAAAAATGCACCTTTATAATAATAGCATTACATACATAATCGCATTTGTGGTCACTTTTGATAATGCTGTTTCCCACTAATGGAACAGTCGCACGTGTAGTGATATCCTTTCTATTTTATTCAGCTTTGTACAATTGCATTCTTCATACTATAAACTATACTAAATTAACTAGTGTTGCCCACAGCCATATGGCATAGTCAGATCAGGAACTAACATAAGGACAACTCAGAGTATGCTAGTCTGTTCTTCTGAAATAGACTACATTTTCTTCATATCATGTTTCTTCAGACCTGTCTAAAATAAATAACGTATTTATTGTGAAGGTGGAGGCTATCTTACATGGATTTATTAGACTTTTTCAAATGTAGATGTTCCGAAAGGTCTGCGTCGGTGGCTTGTAGGCTACGTGTGGAAGCCAGGATTAAAGGTCAATTACTGTGAGACCGGCAGTTATTTGTTTGACAATCACCGGCTGGTGAAGTTTCATGACCGCCACAGCCCTTCACACAACACAATGACACAGACGTTTTGGAGTGCAGGAATGTCCACCAGAGCTGTTGCCAAAGAATTAAATGTTCATTTCTCTGCCATAAGCCCCCTCCAATGTCGTTTTAGAGAATTTATCAGTACGTCCAACTGGTCTCACAACTGCAGACCACGTGTAACCACGCCAGCCCAGGACCTCCACATCCGGCTCCTTCACCTGATACCAGCCACCAGGAGAGCTGATGAAACAGTGGGTTAACACAACCAAAGAATTTCTGCACAAACTGTCAAAAACCGTCTCAGTGAAGCTCATCTGCGTGCTCGTCATCCTCACCAGGGTCTTGATCTGACTGCAGTTCTTTGTCGTAACTGGCTTCAGTGGGCAAATGCTCACCTTCGATGGCCACTGTCACGCTGGATAAGTATGCTCTTCATGGATAAATCCGAGTTTCAAGAGTACAGGGCAGATTGCAGACAGTGTGTATGGCTCTGTGTGGGCGAGAGGTTTGCTGATGCCATCGTTGTGAACAGAGTACCCCATAGTGGCCAATATCCAGCAACTTCCCACAGCCATTGAAGAGGACTGGGACAACATTCCACATGTCACGATCAACAGCCTGATCAACTCAATGTGAAGGAGATGTTTCACGCTGCATGAAGCAAATGGTGGACACAACAGATACGGACTGGTTTTCTGATCCACGCCCCTACCTTTTTTTTTAAACCTCCTATTATGTTGTGGGTCAATTTGACCCATCTCTACTTTTGAGTTGTCTAAAATACAGGTTAACCTCTCTTTTTCTCCATGAAATTAAATTAATTTTCCTCATTTAGGGTCATGAACCTAACTTCAAAACGTGAGAAAGGAAATACTGTATGTGTAAGAAAAAGTTCTTATGACCCATACCACAATGGACTTTTCTTCAGCAAAGGATGAAAGATATCTGTGACCAACAGATACATATCTACATTCCCAGTCATGTGATAGCCATAGATTAGGGCCTAATGATTTTATTTGACTGATTTCCTTACATGAACTGTAACTCAGTAAAATCTTTGAAAATGTTGCATGTTGCGTTTATATTTATGTTCTGTATTTGTGTGTTAATCTGTCTTTGGACTGATGTGCAGTTGGTGTAATTTTTGCTGGCCCATCTGTGTGTTTGCCGTCAGTGTTTTAGCTTGTGTGTGTCTATTTACTGTAAGAGAGATGGAGCTTGGCTGTCACAGTCTTTCCCGCTCCCCAGTGGCAAGCTTCCTAACTGGGTCATAGCCCCACCTCCTCCTGGCTCCTCCAGACTTGTCATTTCTAGTAGATCTCATGGGTCTGGAAGGAAATGCACCCTGGAGCATGTTGGAGGTAAAGACAAATCAGGGGCAGTAATTCCACAGTAACAGAATTATGCTCAGTTTTTACACTTTAAAATGTATGCCAAACAAAAACCATTGATTTCAAAGTTTAACAAACAATACAACTCTATGCACAATGACTCTATGCACAATGGTCACTGAAAAATTACAAAAACTAAGTTAGCGGAACAACTCTGCAGATGCAATCTTTGGTAACAGAATTTAAAGGTAAAATCTCCCTCAGGTTTTTATGTGACCACATTTTCCATCTGCTCCGAATTAAGATTCCAAGATGTCTGCAGAAAGAATCAATGGCATTCTCCTCATGTTTGGACATCATAGCACGGCACAGCAGAGCAGGGCAGAGTTCAGTACAGTAGAGTACAGTGCAGTATAATACAGCACAGCAGAGCAGGGTAGAGTTCAGTACAGTAGAGTACAGTGCAGTTCAGTACAATAGGGCACAGCAGAGCAGGGCAGAGTTCAGTACAGTAGAGTACAGTGCAGTTCAGTACAATAGGGCACAGCAGAGCAAGGCAGAGTTCAGTACAGTAGAGTACAGTGTAGTATAATACAGCACAGCAGAGCAGGGTAGAGTTCAGTACAGTAGAGTACAGTGCAGTACAGTACAATAGGGCACAGCAGAGCATGGCAGCGTTCAGTACAGTAGAGTACAGTGCAGTATAATACAGCACAGCAGAGCAGGGTAGAGTTCAGTACAGTAGAGTACAGTGCAGTACAATAGGGCACAGCAGAGCAGGGTAGAGTTCAGTACAGTAGAGTACAGTGCAGTACAATACAGCCCAGCAGAGCAGGATAGAGTTCAGTACAGTACAATACAGCACAGCAGAGCAGGGTAGAGTTCAGTACAGTAGAGTACAGTGCAGTACAATACAGCACAGCAGAGCAGGGTAGAGTTCAGTACAGTAGAGTACAGTGCAGTACAATACAGCACAGCAGAGCAGGGCAGAGTTCAGTACAGTAGAGTACAGTGCAGTACAATACAGCCCAGCAGAGCAGGGTAGAGTTCAGTACAGTAGAGTACAGTGCAGTACAATACAGCACAGCAGAGCAGGGTAGAGTTCAGTACAGTAGAGTACAGTGCAATACAATACAGCCCAGCAGAGCAGGATAGAGTTCAGTACAGTAGAGTACAGTGCAGTACAATAGGGCACAGCAGAGCAGGGTAGAGTTCAGTACAGTAGAGTACAGTGCAGTACAATACAGCCCAGCAGAGCAGGATAGAGTTCAGTACAGTACAATACAGCACAGCAGAGCAGGGTAGAGTTCAGTACAGTAGAGTACAGTGCAGTACAATACAGCCCAGCAGAGCAGGGTAGAGTTCAGTACAGTAGAGTACAGTGCAATACAATACAGCCCAGCAGAGCAGGATAGAGTTCAGTACAGTGCAATACAGCACAGCAGAGCAGGGCAGAGTTCAGTACAGTGCAGTACAGTACAATACAGCACAGCAGAGCAGGGTAGAGTTCAGTACAGTGCAGTACAATACAGCACAGCAGAGCAGGGTAGAGTAGTGTTCAGTACAGTGCAGTAGAGTAGAGTACAGTAGTATATAGTACAGTAAATTAGAGTGTAGTTCAGTACAGTACAATATACTGTACCTTACCGTGTTGTTATTTTCTTCACTGCACTGTAATGTATTGTACTGTTCTCTACTGTGCTCTACTCGGTGCACAGTAATGTGCTGTGCTTAGTACTGTACTGTATAGTACAGTATTGTAGCTGAGCAATTCAAACATGTTTTGTTTTTTAAACAGTTAATCAACATTGTGTAACGGCTCTCTTCTATCTCCTCCTCTGACGAAGAGGTAGAACAAGGATCGGACCAAAATGCAGCGTGATGATGATTCATGATATATTTTAATGAAGGAAAACCGATACATACAGAAACTATAAAACTAACGAAATGAATTAATGAAAACCGAAACAGCCCTATCTGGTGCAAATACAAAGACAGGAACAATCACCCACAAAATACACAGTGAAACCCCGGCTACCTAAATATGGTTCCCAATCAGAGACAACGAGAATCACCTGACTCTGATTGAGAACCGCCTCAGGCAGCCAAACCTATGCTACACCCCTACTCAGCCGCAATCCCAATGCCTACAAAACCCCAATACGAAACACAACGAAATAAACCCATGTCACACCCTGGCCTGACCAAATATATAACGAAAACACAAAATACTATGACCAAGGCGTGACAGAACCCCCCCCCCCCCCCCTAAGGTGCGGACTCCCGGACGCACCTCAAAACCATAGGGAGGGTCCGGGTGGGCGTCTGTCCATGGTGGCGGCTCCGGCTCGGGACGTGGACCCCACTCCATTAATGTCATAGTTCCTCCCCTTCGCGTCCTGGGATAATCGACCCTCGCCGCCGACCATGGCCTAATAGTCCTCACCCAGAACCCCACTGGACTGAGGGGCAGCTCGTGACTGAGGGGTAGCTCGGGACTGAGGGGCAGCTCGGGACTGAGGGGCAGCTCGGGACTGAGGGGAAGCCCGGGACTGAGGGGAAGCCCAGTACTGAGGGGAAGCCCAGTACTGAGATGAAGCTCAGGCAGGTAGTTGGCTCCGGCAGATCCTGGCTGGCTGGCGGATCTGGAAGAGTCTGGTTGACTGGCAGATCTGGAAGATCATGGCTGACTGGCGGATCTAGCTGCTCTGGCTGCTCCATGCAGACTGGCAGCTCTGGCTGCTCCATGCAGACTGGCGGCTTTGGCTGCTCCATGCAGACTGGCAGCTCTATGCAGACTGACAGCTCTGGCTGCTCCATGCAAACTGGCAGCTCTGGCTGCTCCATGCAGACTGGCAGCTTTGGCTGCTCCATGCAGACTGGCAGCTCTATGCAGATTGACAGCTCAGGCTGCTCCATGCAGACTGACAGCTCAGGCTGCTCCATGCAGACTGACAGCTCAGGCTGCTCCATGCAGTCTGGCAGCTATGGCTGCTCCATGCAGTCTGACAGCTCAGGCTGCTCCATGCAGGTTGGCAGCTCTGGCTGCTCTATGCAGACTGACAGCTCTGGCTGCTCTATGCAGACTGACAGCTCAGGCTGCTCCATGCAGTCTGACAGCTCAGGCTGCTCCATGCAGGTTGGCAGCTCTGGCTGCTCTATGCAGACTGACATCTCTGGCTGCTCTATGCAGACTGGCAGCTCTGGCCGCTCCATGCAGACTGGCAGCTCTGGCTGCGTTGAACAGGCAGGAGGCTCCGGCAGCGCTGTAGAGGAGGAAGGCTCTGGAAGCGCTGAACAGGCGGGAGACTCCGACAGCGCAGGAGAGGAGGAAAACGCTGGCTGCGCTGAACAGGCGGGAGGCTCCGACAGCGCTAGAGAGAAGGATGGCTCTGGCTGTGCTGGTGCTGGAACTGGTGGTACTGGATCGAGGACACGCACAGGAAGCCTGGTGCGGGGAGCTGCCACCGGAGGACTGGTGTGTGGAGGTGGCTCTGGATAGACCGGACCGTGCAGGCGCAATGGAGCTCTTGAGCACCAAGCCTGCCCAACTTTACCTGGCTCTATGCCCACTCTAGCCCGGCCAATACGAAGAGCTGGTATGTACCGCACCGGGCTATGCACCCGCACTGGAGACACCGTGCGCTCCATAGCATAACACAGTGCCTGCCCGGTCTCTCTAGCCCCCCGGTAAGCACAGGGAGTTTGCGCAGGTCTCCTACCTGGCATCGCCATACTCCCTGTGAGCCCCCCCCAATACATTTTTGGAGGTGACTCTCAGGCTTCCCTCCGCGTCGCCGTGCTGCCTCTTCATACCAGCGCCTCTCCGCTCTAACCGCCTCCAGTTCTTCTTTTTATTTATTTATTTATTTATTTATTTTATTTTACCTTTATTTAACCAGGTAGGCAAGTTGAGAACAAGTTCTCATTTACAATTGCGACCTGGCCAAGATAAAGCAAAGCAGTTCGACAGATAAAACGACACAGAGTTACACATGGAGTAAAAACAAACATACAGTCAATAATGCAGTATAAACAAGTCTATATACAATGTGAGCAAATGAGGTGAGAAGGGAGGTAAAGGCAAAAAAAAGGCCATGATGGCAAAGTAAATACAATATAGCAAGTAAAATACTGGAATGGTAGTTTTGCAATGGAAGAATGTGCAAAGTAGAAATAAAAAAATAATGGGGTGCAAAGGAGCAAAATAAATAAATAAATACAAATTAAATACAGTTGGGAAAGAGGTAGTTGTTTGGGCTAAATTATAGGTGGGCTATGTACAGGTGCAGTAATCTGTGAGCTGCTCTGACAGTTGGTGCTTAAAGCTAGTGAGGGAGATAAGTGTTTCCAGTTTCAGAGATTTTTGTAGTTCGTTCCAGTCATTGGCAGCAGAGAACTGGAAGGAGAGGCGGCCAAAGAAAGAATTGGTCTTGGGGGTGACTAGAGAGATATACCTGCTGGAGCGTGTGCTACAGGTGGGAGATGCTATGGTGACCAGCGAGCTGAGATAAGGGGGGACTTTACCTAGCAGGGTCTTGTAGATGACATGGAGCCAGTGGGTTTGGCGACGAGTATGAAGCGAGGGCCAGCCAACGAGAGCGTACAGGTCGCAATGGTGGGTAGTATATGGGGCTTTGGTGATAAAACGGATTGCACTGTGATAGACTGCATCCAATTTGTTGAGTAGGGTATTTGAGGCTATTTTGTAAATGACATCGCCAAAGTCGAGGATTGGTAGGATGGTCAGTTTTACAAGGGTATGTTTGGCAGCATGAGTGAAGGATGCTTTGTTGCGAAATAGGAAGCCAATTCTAGATTTAACTTTGGATTGGAGATGTTTGATATGGGTCTGGAAGGAGAGTTTACAGTCTAACCAGACACCTAAGTATTTGTAGTTGTCCACGTATTCTAAGTCAGAGCCGTCCAGAGTAGTGATGTTGGACAGGCGGGTAGGTGCAGGTAGCGATCGGTTGAAGAGCATGCATTTAGTTTTACTTGTATTTAAGAGCAATTGGAGGCCACGGAAGGAGAGTTGTATGGCATTGAAGCTTGCCTGGAGGGTTGTTAACACAGTGTCCAAAGAAGGGCCGGAAGTATACAGAATGGTGTCGTCTGCGTAGAGGTGGATCAGGGACTCACCAGCAGCAAGAGCGACCTCATTGATGTATACAGAGAAGAGAGTCGGTCCAAGAATTGAACCCTGTGGCACCCCCATAGAGACTGCCAGAGGTCCGGACAGCAGACCCTCCGACTTGACACACTGAACTCTATCAGAGAAGTAGTTGGTGAACCAGGCGAGGCAATCATTTGAGAAACCAAGGCTGTCGAGTCTGCCGATGAGGATATGGTGATTGACAGAGTCGAAAGCCTTGGCCAGATCAATGAATACGGCTGCACAGTAATGTTTCTTATCGATGGCGGTTAAGATATCGTTTAGGACCTTGAGCGTGGCTGAGGTGCACCCATGACCAGCTCTGAAACCAGATTGCATAGCAGAGAAGGTATGGTGAGATTCGAAATGGTCGGTAATCTGTTTGTTGACTTGGCTTTCGAAGACCTTAGAAAGGCACGGTAGGATAGATATAGGTCTGTAGCAGTTTGGGTCAAGAGTGTCCCCCCCTTTGAAGAGGGGGGGACTTCTTTGGGGCGTCGATATTCACCAGGCTGCGCCCATGGTCCTTTTCCGTCCAATATCTCTTCCCAAGTCCAGAAGTCCTTTGATCGCTGCTCCTCACGATTAACAGGGAGAGTTGGCTCAGGTCTGACTCCTGACTCTGCCACTCTCTCCCTGAGCCCCCCCACAATACATTTTTGGGGCTGCTTTTCGGGCTTCCTTGCCAACCGTGTTCCCTCGTATCGTCGGCTCTTATCTCCGGCTGCCTCTGCTCTCCTAAGTGCCTCCACCTGTTCCCATGGGAGGCGATCTCTTCCGGCCAGTATCTCCTCCCAAGTGTAACAACCTTTGCCATCCAACACGTCTTCCCATGTCCATTCCTCCTTTCGCTTTTCCTGCTGTCGCTGCCTGTTACCACGCTGCTTTGTCCGTGTGTGGTGGGTGATTCTGTAACGGCTCTCTTCTATCTCCTCCTCTGACGAAGAGGTAGAACAAGGATCGGACCAAAATGCAGCGTGATGATGATTCATTATATATTTTAATTAAGGAAAACCTATACATACAGAAACTATAAAACTAACTAAATGAAATAATGAAAACCGAAACAGCCCTATCTGGTGCAAGTACAAAGACAGGAACAATCACCCACAAAATACACAGTGAAACCCCGGCTACCTAAATATGGTTCCCAATCAGAGACAACGAGAATCACCTGACTCTGATTGAGAACCGCCTCAGGCAGCCAAACCTATGCTACACCCCTACTCAGCCGCAATCCCAATGCCTACAAAACCCCAATACGAAACACAACGAAATAAACCCATGTCACACCCTGGCCTGACCAAATATATAACGAAAACACAAAATACTATGACCAAGGCGTGACACATTGCAGCACCCTGTACTGAATATGATGCAGTTGTAACTATGCAGCTGTCAGAACTGGACGTTAATGTGTTCAGTCTGACAGATATATGTTAGAACTGGACCTTAGTGTGTTCAGTCTGACAGATAGACATCAGAACTGGACCTTAATGTGTTCAGTCTGACAGATAGACATCAGAACTGGACCTTAGTGTGTTCAATCTGACAGAAAGACATCAGAACTGGGCCTTAGTGTGTTCAGTCTGACAGATAGACATCAGAACTGGGCCTTAGTGTGTTCAGTCTGACAGATAGATGTTAGAACTGGGCCGTAATGTGTTCAGTCTGACAGATAGATGTTAGAACTGGGCCTTAGTGTGTTCAGTCTGACATATAGATGTTAGAACTGGGCCTTAATGTGTTCAGTCAATATCTTGCATTACTCATCTTATATGTATATAATGTATACTGTGTCCTTCACTATCTATTCTTTACTATCTATTGCATCTTAGCCGCTCTGTCACTGCTCATCCGTATATTTTATACTTAAAAATTCTTATCCCATTCCTCTACTAGATTGTGTGTATAAAGTTTTTTGTGGAATTTGTTAGACATTAGGTTTTGTTGTGGAATTGTTAGATCTTACATGTTCGATACTGGGGCACTGTCGGAACTAGAAGCACAAGCATGTCGTTACACTCGCAATACCATCTGCTTACCATGTGTATGTGACCAATCAAATTTGATTTGATTTGAAGAATTGGGCCTTAGTGTGTTCAGTGGGAGTTTTCCACATTCAAATAAAGCACGAAGAGGACATTTTAATTAATAAATCAACATAATTTATTACCTTTTAATACCTGCTTATCTCTCGTATTGTAGACCCATATAATATATGCCATTTAGCGGACACTTTTATCTTAAGCGACTTAGTCATGCGTCCATAAATGTGTTCGTATTGGTCTGGGAATCTAACTCACTACCCTGCCGTTACAAGCACCATGCTCTACCAACTAAGCTGCAAATAACCACAAGTAGCTGTGGGTCTAAGAAGATAGTGTTTGTGATCAAAGGCTTTCGTGCAGTTTGAATTTATATAGCTAGTTATCGCCAACCATTGAACTGTACACACAGCTCCAACTACACAGCCTATCACTTTAAACTTCCAGTAGGCCCGACACACAATTCAAATATAGTCTAGTATTTAATTGGCAGTGTGGGGGATGGACACAGTCCATCAGGAAAAATGTGTTTCAGACT
Organism: Oncorhynchus kisutch; assembly: GCF_002021735.2. Classification (NCBI taxonomy): domain Eukaryota; kingdom Metazoa; phylum Chordata; class Actinopteri; order Salmoniformes; family Salmonidae; genus Oncorhynchus; species Oncorhynchus kisutch. Next base: position 14,697,624 of record NC_034181.2, read on the forward strand.
TTTCAAGCGTTTAATACGAGTGTGGAACTAAAACCTAAAACTAAAACAAATCATGCATTGAAGTCAATGGCAGACTTGCAGGAAAGCTGAAATGTAGCATCTTATCTGAGGTTAAGATTGGACCCATGGAGAATATAAAACATGACTTACTGTTATTATTCATACTATAGCTCACCTTTTGATCTTAACCTCTCAATCTCACTGGCTTTGTCATAATTTATCACATGAAACCGCTGCAAAGAGCTGTATGTATCAAGCACCTCAAGGTAGGGGTGCTTATTTAGGATCAGGTTTTCCTTTTACATCGTAATGAATATGATTACATGGCCAGGGGGAACCGGGTCCTAGATCAGCACTTCTATTCTGAGACCCTTGATACATGCACCCCAGGTCTCACAGCATTATGTCACATGGTTAGGGCCAGTTGTTTTCACTGTTTTTTGTGGTATTTCCTGAATTATCCATTTGGTTTGCTGCAGGTAGAACATTCTAGGAAATGTTCTTTAATTGACACCTGTGGCCTTCAATCAATCAAATAATGTCTGGTTGTGCGTGTGTGTTTGGTGGGGTGGATCACCTAAGCCATAGCAGGCGTAACGCCACAAATGTTAATTGCATGAAGCCTATTATTTGGCAGAGAATACTATTTGTAGATCAGTGATTCTACATCTCACGTTTCTCAAGATGATCCTCTCCAACGGTCTTGTAAGTTGTAGCTGAAATCGGGGCAGTTTAAGGTGAGAGTCAATGAAACCAACCACAGAAGTATGTTTTAAGGAACTTAGAGAGTACGCCCAACCTGGAGTTGAACCCAGGTCCAGCAACTGTCTAGCCAACACCTTTACTTTATGCCAAGAAGTGAGACCCTGTGTGTCTTTGGCTACTGGCGGTACTACTGCGTTTAAAACCTCAGAGCTACCCATTAGTGTGTGTGTGGGAAGAGGTTCCACCTCCACCACTCTGGCTATTAGAGAGTGCCCACAAACACTCACACACACAAACAGAGGCTGCTGCAGTCATCAGAAGAAGGTCTAACTGGGGTTCTGTGAAGTGGAAACATAGTGAGAGAGAGAAGTCTATCCCTCGGACCCAGAGAAGGATACAGAGGTAAAACAGTGAAAATAGGACATCAGGATGCTAGGAATGGTCTTTATGTGGAGTTTGGGAGGAGAGCCTGGAGGTCAAATTGTATTTTATTTGATCAGACAGGGGTAAGGGATTGAAGGCACTGGTGGAGTATGACGAGGAGAAGGAGAGGTGGAGTATGACGAGGAGAAGGAGAGGTGGAGGACGAAGAGGAGAAGGAGAGGTGGAGGACGAAGAGAGGAGAAGGAGAGGTGGAGGACGAACAGGAGAAGGAGAGGTGGAGGATGAAGAGAGGAGAAGGAGAGGTGGAGGATGAAGAGGAGAAGGAGAGTTGGAGGATGAAGAGAGGAGGAGGAGAGGTGAAAGCTGTAAAGTGTGATGTTTATGTTAAGGAGTGCAAGGAGCAGTAGGGTTAGCGAGGGAGATTAAGAGATAGGGGAAAGGGATAGATAGATGGAGACAGAAAAGGAGTGCAGAATGGAATAGATGATTTGTACTGGAAAAAGGTAGAGGCTAGAATGTTTTGTACACTTAACACATAAAAGATTAAATACCTCCCAAATTAAATGTTTAATATTTACTGAGGTTTATATCTTGTGAAAGGACGAGGATTTGTTTACTTGAATTTGATGCTCCTTTTATTATTTTAAAGTGTGTCCTGAAATTGATGGGTTTATTGATCCCCTCGCCACTCTCTGGAAGTCATCCTCTGAGTTTTGTCAGCAACATGTGACAACTGTCATGCCCTGACCTTAGAGAGACTTTTTATTTCTCATTTGGTTAGGTCGGGGTGTGATTTGGGTGGGCATTCTAGTTTTTCTATTTCTTTGTTGGCCGGGTATGGTTCCCAATCAGAGTCAGCTGTCTATCTTTGCCTCTGATTGGGGATCATACTTAGGCAGCCTTTTTTCCACCTTTAGATTGTGGGATCTTGTTTGTGTTTAGTTGCTTTCTGCACTGCATGTAGCTTTACGTTCATTTTGCATAATTTTTTTTGCTGTCATTTAAATAAAATAAAGATGTACACCTACCATACTGCACCTTGGTCCAATCCATCTCTAAACGATTGTGACAACAACGGAGGGCCCTCTGAGCGAGTTGGTAGGGGCGAGGGGCTGGTTTGGGAATCACCGTCTCTCTCTCTCTCTCCCCTTTCCCTCTCTCTCTAAGGCTGGTTACACTGAAGTGGATAAGAGAGGCTCTGCCCAGGATTTACTGTAAAACATCCTTTTGGCTCAAAATGATTAAAGCCATACTGGTCAGAAACAATACTGCTTATCCTCTATGATAAACATGTCTGGCAGCATAGCAGGCACTATCAGGCAAAGACCCACACAATAACCCACTGAGCCACAGAACAGCCATTCTGCATCAATTGTTATATTTGTGTAAGTTTTGGCTTTATTACGATCGAAACATCTAAATTGACATTTAGCCATATAGTAGATGTGCTGGTGTCAGTATTTGTTAACTTTCAGAGTTGTATTCCATTGGTCTATAAAGATGCACTGCTGTAATTATTGTAGATCAAAGTGTATTTTTTACCCGTGTCAAATATGATATGAAGAGGGAATCCCAAATGGGACTCTATTTCCTATACAGTGTACTACTTTTAACCAGATTGTTGCCTAATTCCCAGCTTTAGAGTTCCCTGAAAGTTCAGAGATTTTAATTCTTAGTTGACATCAAATCCTTGTGAATGTAATGGTGTGTGTGTGTCAGGGGGGACAGCTCTAGTCAAAATATGCTGTTTTAGTCAGAAAGGCTTATTTAGATCTCTCATGCTAACCAGTTATATCATGCTTTTGCATTTTAAAAACTGTGGGTGTCTCTGTCTCTGTGTGTGTGTTGGCTTGCTCAGACAGTTTAGGCTTTGTCTGCCCTTCTGCGTCACACCGTTAAGCAGGCCCTCAAGTGAAACCCTCAGAACCACTGGCATAGACAGTGGAGGCGTGTCTGAAATCCTAAACCAGAGTTGAAGAGGTCTGCTTAACTTCCACGCAGACTGAAACATTGCTATAGCTCATGTGGAAGCTTCCTTTTTTTCAGAAAAATGTATTTTTTTATTTATAAGAAGACAAGATATTCCTCTTGCTGGTAATCAGTTCATGATCCCACTTAATGCATTTTGGATTGTATTTTGTTTTAACAACAGGAAGACTTGTTTTGGAAGCACAGCGGAAATGTGTTTTTTAGTGTGATATTGTTTTCTCTCTTTCATACGCCACTGATAATAAACATCTGTCGTGATTTCAAAAGAAAACCCTCCTTTATTGCTCTTATCGCCACCCTGTCAGGCCATTACTGCGAAAGTCACTATAATCCTATTGCATTAAAGAATAACCCCCTGATGTATATTGAAAGCTGAGAAAGCCTGTGTGTGGTGCTTGCAGCGTTTAGAACCTGAGTATCTGTCACTGTAGTCCTGGAACTCTCCTCCTCTCCTCTCCTCCTCTGCTCTCTCTTCTCCTCTCTCCTCTCCTCTCCTCTCTCCCCTCCTCTCTCCTCCTCTCCTCTGATCTCTCTTCTCCTCCTCTCTCCTCTCTCTTCCTCTCCTCTCCTCCTCTGCTCTCTCCTCTCCTCTGCTCTCTCCTCCTCTCCTCTGATCTCTCTTCTCCTCCTCTCTCCTCCTCTACTCTGCTCTCTTCTTCTCCTCTCTCCTATCCTATCCTCCTCTCCTCCTCTCTCCTCCTCTGCTCTCTTTTATCCTTCTATCTCCTCTCCTCTCTTCTCCTCCTCTCCTCCTCTGCTCTCTCATCTCCTCCTCTCTCCTCTCCTCCTCTCCTCTCTTCTAATTCTCTCCTGTCTTCTCTTCTCCTCTCTATCGGTAGTACATCAGATTTTTTTATATGAACTTTATCAAACAGAACATACATGTATTGTGTAACATGAAGTCCTATGAGTGTCATCTGATGAAGCTCATCAAAGGTTAGTGATTCATTTTATCTATATTTGTGCTTTTTGTGACTCCTCTCTTTGGCTGGAAAAATGGCTGGGTTTTTCTGTGAGTTGGTGGTCACCTAATATAATTGTTTGTGGTGCTTTCGCTGTAAAGCCTACTTGAAATCGGACACTGTGGTGGAATTATCAACAAGATTACCTTTTAAAACGGTATAAGATACATGTATGTTTGAGGGATGTTAATTATGAGATTTCTGTTTTTTTTTATTCGGCGCCCAGCACTTTCACTGGCTGTTGTCATATCATCCCGTTAACTGGATTGCAGCCCTAAGAAGTTTTAACTAGGGATACAAGCCCGAGCTGGTCCCCCAAAATACAGTGCCTATCATAAATATACCTACTGTAACATTTTATTGGTTATTGGTTTATTGTGAAATAATGAAAAAGTTTAAAGTTTTGAATCCATTTTTGTTTTACATATCAGTTAATACTTTATTTATTTAACTAGCCAAGTCAGTTATGAACAAATTCTTATTTACAATGACAGCCTACCCCGGCCAAACCCAGACGATGCTGGGCCAATTGGGCACCGGCCTACGGGACTCCCAATCACAGCCGGATGTGATACAGCCTGGATTCAAACCAGGGACTGTAGTGACTCTTGCGCTGAGATGCAGTGCCTTAGAACGCTGCACCATGGAATTGGTACATTGAAAACTATTTTGCAGTCTATATGGCACAGCTGTTTTCACTATTATTCTACATTGTAAAACATAGAAAACATAAAGAAAACCCTGGAATGAGTAGGTGTATCCAAACTTTTGACGGGTACTGTATATATAACAAAAATCTTGCGTATCTTAATTAACAAATAAAATGCATAATAATGTAGGCTTTTCATGCCAAGGATAACCATTAAAAAATGCCTTCTATGTCCTTTGTTTGCTGTGTTTTATCCCTACCATGTTGATTCCTACCTTGGGTTCATACATTTTAACATCAGAAGCCTCCTCCCTAAGTTTGCTTTATTCACTGCTTTAGCACACTCCGCTAATCCTGAAGTCCTAGCCGTGTCTGAATACTGGTGTCACATACTGACCTTAGTTCATTTGTTTTTGTCTTTGTTTTAGTATGGTCAGGGCGTGAGTTGGGGCGGGCAGTCTATGTTTGTTTTTCTATGTTGGTTTTTGAGTTTGGCCTAGTATGGTTCTCAATCAGAGTCATCTGTCAATTGTTGTCCCTGATTGAGAATCATACGTAGGTAGCCTGGGTTTCACTTTTGGTTTGTGGGTGTTTGTTTCCGTGTGAGTGTTTGGGCCACAAGGTACTGTTTCGTTTTGTTCACATCGTTTATTGTTTTGTTCCAGTGTTCAGTTTGTTTATTAAAAAGACATGAACACTTACCACGCTGCACGTTGGTCCTCCTCTCTTTCTCCAGACGACATCCGTTAGAACTGGCTTAGGAAGGCCACCAAAAATTCAGAAATGTCCATCCCCAACTACAACATTTTCCATCAAGACAGAAAGGGGGCGGAACTGCTAAAGGGGGCGGAATTGCAATCTACTGTAGAGACAGCCTGCAGAGTTCTGTCATACTATCCCAGGTCTATGCTCAAACAGTTTGAGCTTCTTCTTTTAAAGATCATTATCTCCAGAAATAAGTCCCTCACTGTTGCCGCTTGTTATAGACCCCCCTCAGCTCCCAGCTGTGCCCTGGACACCATATGTGAATTGATTGCCCCCTGTCTATCGTCAGAGTTCGTACTGCTAGGTGACCTAAATTGGGATATGCTTAAAAAAAGATAGATGCCCTCAATCTCACACAAATCATCAAGGAACATACCATGTACAACCCCAAATCCGTAAACATGGGCACCCTCATAGATATCATCCTGACCAATTTGCCCTTTAAATACACCTCTGCTGTTTCCAACCAGGATCTCAGCGATCACTGCCTCATTGCCTGCGTCCGTTATGAGTCTGTGGTCAAATGACCACCCTTCATCACTGTCAAATGCTCCCTAAAACACTTCTGCGAGCAGGCCTTTCTAATTGACCTGGCCCAGGTATCCTGTAAGGATACTGACCTCATCCCATCAGTAGAGGATGCCCGGTTGTTCTTTAAAAGTGCTTTCCTCACCATCTTAAATTAGCATGCCCCTTTCAAAACATGTAGAACTAAGAACAGATATAGCCCTTGGTTCACTCCAGACTTGACTGTCATTGACCAGCACAATGACACCCAGTGGCATAATGCACTAGCTTCGAATAGTCCAAGCGATATGCAACATTTTAAGGGAGCCAAGAACCAATACACACAGTCAGTTAGGAAAGCAAAGGCTAGCTTTTTCAAACAGAAATTTGCATCCTGCAGCACGAATTCCAGCAAGTTTTGGGACACTGGAGAATAAGAGTACCATGGAGAATAAGAGTACCTCCCAGGTGCCCGCTGAGACTAGGACACACTGTCACCACTGATAAATCCATGATAATCGAGAATTTCAAGAAGCATTTCTCCACGGCTGGCCATGCTTTCTACTTGGCTTCCCCAACCCCAGCCAACAGCTCTGCACCCCCCACAGCAACTGGCCCAAGCACCCACACTTCTCCTTCACCCAAATCCAGACAGCTGATGTTCTGAAAGAGCTGCAAAATATGGATCCCTACCAATCAGCTGGGCAAGACAATCTGGACCCTCTCTTCCTAAAATTATCCACCACCATTGTTGCAACCCCTATTACTAGTCTGTTCAACCTCTCTTTCGTATCGTCTGAAATTCCTAAGGATTGGAAAGCAGCCGTGGTCATCCCCCTCTTCAAAAGGGAGTACACTCTAGACCCAAACTGTTACAGACCTATATACATCCTGCCCTGTCTTTCTAAAGCCTTTGAAAGCCAAGTTAACAAACAGATGACTGACCATTGTGAATCACACCGTACCTTCTCCGCTATGCAATCTGGTTTCCGAGCTGGTCACGGGTGCACCTCAGCCATGCTCAAGGTCCTAAACTATATCATAACCGCCATCGATAAAAGAAAGTACTGTGCAGCTGTCTACTTCGACCTGGCCAAGACTTTCGACTCTGTCAATCACAACATTCTTATCGGCAGACTCAACAGCCTTGGTTTCTCTAATGACTGCCTTGCATGGTTCACTAACTACTTCTCAGATAGAGTTCAGTGTATCAAATCGGAGAGCCTGTTGTCCGGACCTCTGGCAGTTTCTATGGGGGTGCCACAGGGTTCAATTCAAAGGCTGACTCTTTTCTCTGTATATATCAATGATGTCACTCTTGCTGCGGGTGATTCTTTGATCCATCTCCACGCAGACGAAACCATTCTGTATACATCTGGCCCTTCTTTGGACACTGTGTTAACAAACCACCAAACGAGCTTCAATGCCATACAACACTCCTTCTGTGGCCTCCAACTACTCTTAAATGCAAGTAAAACGAAATGCATGCTTTTCAACCGATCGCTGCCTGCACCCGCCTGCCCGACTAGCATCACTACTCTGGACAACTATACATACCTAGGTGTCTGGCTTGACTCACATTAAGCATCTCCAATCCAAAGTTAAATCTAGATTTGGCTTCCTATTTTGACACAAAGCCTCCTTCACTCATGCTGCCAAACATGTCCTCGTAAAACTGACTACCGATCCTACTGCTCCTTGACTTCGGCGATGTCATTTACGAAATAGCCTCCAACACTCCACTCAGAATATTGGATGCACTCTATCACAGTGCCATCTATTTTGTCACCCAAGCCCAATATACTACCCACCACTGAGACCTGTATGCTCTCGTTGGCTGGCCCTCACAACATATACGTTGCCAAACCCACTTGCTCCAGGTCATATATAAGTCTTTGCTTGGTAAAAAACACCTCTTTAGGCCGCCTTTCCTTCCAGTTCTCTGCTGCCAATGAAACGAATCGCAAAAATCACTGAAGTTGGAGACTTATATCTCCCTCACTAACTTTCAGCGTCAGCTGTCAGAGCAGCTTACCGATTGCTGCAGCTGTGCACAGCCCATCTGTAAATAGCAATCCAACTAAATACCTACCTCATCCCAATATTTGTTTTTGTTCTCTTTTCACACCAGTATTTCTACTTGCACATCCTCATCTGCACATATATTACTCCAGTGTAAATTGCTAAATTGTAATTACTTTGCCACTATTGTCCTATTTATTGCCTTACCTCCTTACTTCATTTGCACACACTGTAAACTGATTTTTCTATTGTGTTATTGACTGTACGTTTGTTTATTCCATGTGTAACTCTGTGTTGTTTTTGTCGTACTGCTTTGATTTATCTTGGCCAGGTCGCAGTGTTAGATGAGAACTTGTTCTCAACTGGCCTACCTGGTTAAATAAAGATTAAATAAATAAAAAATATATATTTTTATTCAGGCTTTTGAATTCTTTTGTGTTCCAGTTCCTTCAATTTGAAGATGTAATATTTAAAAAATGATCCTTTCTTCTAATTATATATTTTATATTTTTATAAATATTATAAATAGAAAGTCAAATACTAATTAGTTTACAACATTCCTTATCTTGAATGGTATTATGTATTTGTAGTTTATTTTCCTATTACAATCCCTACCGTGGATAGTATTGGGTGACCATTATTTGACTCCTTTATGGGAACTTTGTATTATTTTGAATAGCCATGGAGTATTCTTGGTGTCTCGGAAACAATTGGTTATCAATGTACAGTTTACCGATTACGAGAGCTACACGTTTCCCTATAAATCTATTCACCTTGAGGAGCGGGTACAGAACTTTGCGCTTTTCTGCATTTTCCTTCGGGAACTGATCATTCATGTCTATTTTTGTGCCTATTTTTGTGCCAGAGAGTCTTTACACAGGCTTTTAACCGTTATTTCATCTTTCAAGAATGCAAAATTGGGAACGATTGAGTGCTTATGTCTCTGTCCTCTCTGTCAAAACAGTGTACAGTTTGAGTTTGATTTTGTCAACAGTATCGCCTGTGATCTGTAACACTGTAAGAAATAATTATTTCACCACATTTTCAGGATCTTCACCCTCTTTTTCTTTGATACCAGTAAGTAACATATTTTCTCTCATAGATCTAGTCTGATCTAGTCTGTATTTCAAGTAACGCTTCTCTCAGAAACATGTTCTCCTTTTTAAGTACTTTAGTGTCCATTTCTTCGTATTGGCTTGTATTGGCTTTTAGCTTGTTTTGTTTCTTTCTCCATTGTCGCAGCTTTCTCGTCACTCATCTCTAGGCTCTCCATCAACTCCTTTATATATTTTCTGACTAGTTCAAGTACGCCCAGTTTATCATTTATTGACTTTAGCAAGTCGGTTTCCAGTGACAAACCGGCATTCAGAGCAGGTGGGGCAAGGCCTGTTTTGCATGTTATTTTGATATTAAAATGTGTCACATATCAGTTTGCAAACAATGTACAAAAAAATACAAAATCTAAGTTAATAAAGCTGCATACAAACATGGTCTCTTTTTGGCTTTCTTGAGTAAGGCAGCTCCAAAATGCAGGTTTCTCAGCAAAGCTCAGGGCTTTCTGTGGTGGTGGGGAAGCCAGCGGAATATACAGAGCGTAGGGGTTGGTAATGTTGGTAATGTCACTCAAGGGGACAGTACGTCACCACAAAATATACGGGGAGAGCTCGAAAAGATCGAGTCCCTTGGGTGCTGCCATAGAGTTACATTAGAAGTACCCATCCAAGAAGTCTTGGGGTCATTGGCCACAGATAAAATTAAGTCAAATCAGTTATATGTACCGTAGCTTTAAATGAACTGATCATGTCAACATCATACTTTCAAAATCTTAGCTAGCAAGCTAAGTATCATCAAGAATCAAGTCGACAATCTACTGGCAAATCCTTTTCATTCCTTGTCATATGAAGAGAAATTATAGATAAAACATATCACTGCATCAGCCATAGGACATAAACATACACAAGAAGTTGGAAATGGCAAATTCAACAATGAATAGTTTGGAAGGAACCAGTGGCTAACTGAAAGAATTGTAAAGCAATCACTAGCCTGCTATTCAGCGGAGTGGGTGTGTGGTACATGTCTGCATTTAAGGGTCTCTTTTCCAAGTTTAAAATGATAAACATTCAACATTGGTCATGCTGTCAAACCAGCATGACTTCTGCTGCATTTGAAACAACTGGAAACTCGGAATTGGAAATCTCAGACTTCCGCGATTTCAAGACAACTGGGAACTCGCCCAAAACGAGCTCCAATTGGAAAATATTTTTTGAACGGTGATCCAACTCGGAATTCCAGGTCAGGGACTCGGGCCCCTTTCTATAGCTTTGACCTGAAGATCACTGACATCATGATTCGACCTTGTTTATTTCTGAGTTCCCAGTTGTCTTGAAAGCACCATAAATCCAGAGGGTGCCAGACTTTGATGATAAGGTTTGATGAAAAAAATTGCAAAAGACCGCCACGCCACCTTCCTGTTGAAGTTAGCACACACAACAAGGTGTGTCCAAATATGTCTTGTATGTTGATGCATAAATTATGTAATATGCCGGGGAGATATGTATACCGTAGCTGAGAAAGCAATACTAAGTGTTTGTTGTGTAGTAAGCTGTTAGTAGCCCATGTGCCTCATCCTAGTAATTTTCTCCCTATTCCTCTAATAACTTAGCTTGTTGTTCTGACTTGGTGGTGCACATTTAGCCTGTAGCCTGTTTTAGAGAAATGTCTTCATCAAATATTGTAAGATCTTTCATTGTCTGCTTATATCCCCTGAATTCTGTCCCTGTACATTTCAAAAGTGCTAAACAAATAGTTGTATTGATTACGTCCTTCCTCGCTCGCTCATTAACATCTTGATTGAAATCATGGATCGCCTCTTATCTGCTCATCATCCGGGGCGGCAGGTAGCCTAGTGGTTAGAGCGACTTACCAGTAACCGAAAGGTTGCTAGATTGAATCCCTGAGCTGACAATTTAAAAGTCTGTGGTTCTGCCCCAGAACAAGACAATTAGCCCACTGTTCCTAGGCATTCATTGTAAATAAGAAGTTGTTCTTAACTGACTTACCTGGTTGAATACATAAAAAAAAAATCTTAGTTTGTACATCTGAATTGTCAGTGGACAGCACATTTGTTACGCAAGTCAGCCATGTCAGCTATGGTTTTTTTAAAAGGCAGTAAATGAGAGATAAAATGTAATATTCAATATCTGTAAGTTTGACAAAATATTAGCACTTCACTCAACATACTCTTGGGCAATAACCTTCAATCTGTATAACAACACAAAACAAATTATAAATGTATCGACCAATTTAACCAACATGGAGAACCAATCCCCAAAAGAAAATGAGACTCCTCGACAGACGTAGATGATTTACGCTTTTCACCACAGAGAATGGTAAGTGTGGAAACTACACTTGGGGGTAGAAGCTTTTAAGAAGCCTCTTGGACCTAGACTTGACACTCTGGTACCGCTTGCCGTGCGGTAGCAGAGCGAACAGTCTATGACTAGGTTGGCTGGGGTCTTCATTTGACACTGCCTGGTATAGAGGTCCTGGATGGCAGGAAGCTTGACCCCATTGATGTACTTGGGCTGTACGCACTACCTTCTGTAGTGCCTTGTGGTCCAATGCCGAGCAATTGCCATACCGGGCAGTGATGCAACCAGTCATGCTCTCGATTGTGCAGCTGTAGATCCTTTTAAGGAAAATAAATAAATAAATAAACAAATAATATCCATCTCATGAGAGGAAATAGTGTTTGTCGTGCCCTCTTTACGACTGTCTTGGTGTGTTTGGGCCAGGATCGTTTATTGGGGAAGTGGACACCAAGGAACTTGAAACTCTCGAACTTGCTCCACCTCAGCCCCGTCGATGAGAATGGCGACATGCTCGGTCCTCCTTTTCTTGTAGTCCACAATCATCTCCTGCGTATTCAGTGCCTTGCAGAAGTATTCAACCCACTTGGTGTTTTTCCTATTTTGTTGCATTGAAATCTGTAATATAAATAGATTTTTATTTGGATTGCATGTAATGGACATACACAAAATAGTCCAAATTGGTGAAGTGAAATGAAAAAAAAAAATGTTTTAAAATTGAAAAAAGAAATTACAACTGAAAAGTGGTGCGTGCATATCTATTCACCCCCTTTGCTCTGAATCCCCTAAATAAGATATGGTGCTACCAATTACCTTCAGAAGTCACATGATTAATTAAATAAAGTCCACCTGTGTGCAATTTAAGTGTCACATGATCTGTCACATGATCTCAGTATATATACACCTGTTCTGAAAGGCCCCAGAGTCTGCAAAACCACCAAGCAAGCAGCACCACCAAGCAAGCAGCACCACCAAGCAAGCAAGCAGCACCAAGCAAGCAAGCAGCACCAAGCAAGCAAGCAGCACCATGAGGAGCAAGGAGCTCTCCAACCAAGTCGGGGACAAAGTTGTGGAGGAGTACAGATCAGGGTTAGGTTATAAGATAATATCCGAAACTTTGAACATCCCACAGAAAGTTGTTTGGAATGTTTGGACAAAGATTACAGGTAATTTATTAGACAATGTGCAATGTGTATGTCATATTGGGCGAGTTGGAACAGGTGTTCCAATAAATTGACATTTTGGGGATATAACGACGGTATCAGTCGAACAAAAGGACCATTTGTGATGTTTATGGGACATATTGGAGTGCCAACAGAAGAAGATCTTCAAAGGTAAGGCATGAATTATATCGTTATTTCTGAGTTTTGTGTCGCGCCTGACGGGTTAAAATATGATTGTCATGTGTTTGTTTGATGGGGTGCTGTCCTCAGATAATAGCATGGTTTGCTTTTTGATATCTGACAAGGCGGCTGGATTAACAAGAAGTTAAGCTTTATTTCGGTGTATTGCACTTGTGATTGTACGAAAGTTAAATATTTCTAATAATTTATTTTGAATTTCGCGCTCTGCAATTTTAGCGGATGTTGTCGAAACGTTCCGCTAGCAGAACCCCTAGCTGTAAAAGGATAACCCCATGAGACTAACAGATGTAATTGCTGAAAAAGGTGGCTCTTAAAGTATTGACTTTGAAGAGGTGAATAGTTATGTATGCTCAAGTTTTCCGTTTTTTTGTCTTATTTCTTGTTTGTTTCACAATAAAAAATATTTGTTAATCTTCAAAGTTGTAGCCATGTTGTGTAAATCAAATCATACAAACCCCCCAAAAATCTATTTTTATTCCAGGTTGTAAGGCAACAAAATAGGGAAAATGATATATAGACATAATGGACAGTATGTTGATTGAATATGTAGTACTGTATATCAGAAGAATACTTAGGATAAAATAGAATATGTACTGTACAAGTTTAACAGGATGGCCTTGACTAGAATACAGTATATACAAATGGGTAAAACAGTTGTAAACATTATTAGTGTTCCATGTCTATGTACATAGAGTAGCCGCCTCCAAGGTGCAGGGTTGAGTAACCGGGTGTTGGCTGGCTAGTGACTAAGTTCAGGGCAGGGTACTGGGTGGAGCCTGGCTAGTGATGGCTATTTAACAGTCTGATGGCCTTGAGATAGAAGATGTCTTTCAGTCTCTCGGTCCCAGCTTTGATGCACCTGTACTGACCTCGCCTTCTGCATGGTAGAGGGGTAAACAGGATGTGGCTCAAGTGGCTGTGATCCTTGATGATATTCCTGGCCTTCCTGTGACACCAGGTGCTGTAGATGTCCTGGAGGGCAGGCAGGGTGCCCCCGGTGATGCGTTGTGCAGACCGCCTACAAGAGCCCTGCGGTCTGGTCAGCCCTGAGGTTTGCGGATGAAGCAGTTGCCTTACCAGGCGCCATACAGCTCGACAAGATGCTCTCAATGGGGAATCATTAAACGTTTGTGAGGGTCTTAGGGGCCAAGCCAAATTTATTCAGCCTCCTGAGGTTGAAGAGGCACTGTTGCGCCTTCTTCACCACACTTTTTGTTTGGGTGGACCATTTCAGATTGAAAGTGATGTTTATGCTGAGGAACTTGAAGCTTTTTAACCTTCTCCACTGCTGCCATGTGGATGAGGGTGTGCTACCTCTGCTGTCTTCTGAAGTTCACGATCAGCTCCTTCGTTTTGTTGATGTTGAGGGAGAGGTTATTTTCCTGGCATCACTCTGCCAGGGCCCTCACCTCCTCCCTGTAGACTGTCTCATTGTTGTTGGTAGTCAGGCCTACCACTGATGTGTCGTCTGCAAACTTGATGATTGAGTTGGAGATGTGCGTGGCCACGCAGTAATGGTGAACAGGGAGCACAGGATTGGGCTGAGGATGCACCCTTGTGGGCCCCCTGTGTTAAGGATCAGCGTAGCGGAGTTGTTGTTGCCTACCTTCACTACATGGGGGCAGCCCGTCAGGAATTTCAGGACGCTGTTGCACAGGGTGGTGTTTAGACCCAGGGCCCGGAACTTAATGATGAGCTTGGAGGGCACTATGTTGTTGAGGGCTGAGCTGTAGTCAATGAACAGCATTCTCGCATAGGGATTCCTCTTGTTCAGATGGGATAGGGCAGTGTGCAGTGCGATGGCAATTGCATCATCCTTTGGGGTGGTATGCAAATTGCAGTGATTCTAGGGTGTGGGTAAGGTGGAGATGATATAATCCTTAACTTGCCTCTTGAAGCACTTCATGATTACAGAAGTGAGTGCCCCAGGGCAATAGTAATTTAGTTCAGTAACCTTTTCTTTCTTGGGTACAGGAACAATGATGGACATCTTGAAGAAAGTGTGGAAAATAGACTGGAATAGGGAGAGATTGAATATGTCCGTAAACACTCCAGCCAGCTGGTAAGCATGTTCTGAGGACACGGCTATGGATGCCGTCTGGGACGGCAGCCTGCGAGGGTTAACATGTTTAAATATCTTACGTCGGCCAAGTAGAACAAGATCTCACATTCCTGGGGAGCGGCCTGCATCGGTGGCACTGTGTCATCCTCAAAACGGGCGAAGAAGGTGTTTAACTTGTCTGGGAGTAAGACGTCGGTGTCCACGACGTGGCTGGTTTTCCCTTCCACATATGTCTCATGTCTGAGCCGTTGAATTGCAACTCCATTTTGTCTCTGTACTGACGTTTTGCCTGATTGATTACCTTACGGAGGACATAACTGGACTGTTAGTATTCAACCATATTCCCAGTCTCCTTGCCATGGTTTAATGCGGTGGTTCGTGCTTTCAGTTTTGCGTGAATGCTGCCATCTATCCACGGTTTTGGTTTTGGATAGGTTTTAATAGTCACCGTGGGAACAACATCTCCTATTAACTTCCTGATGAACTCAGTCACCGTGTCAGTATACGCGTCAATGTTATTCTCAGATTCTACCCGGAATATATCCCAGTCCACGTGATCAAAACAATCTTGAATCATGAATTGCAATTGATCAGACCAGCGTTGAATAGACCTTAGCACGGATACTTCCTGTTTGAGTTTTTGCCTATAGGAAGGGAGGCGCAGAAAGGAGTCATAATCTGATTTGCCAAACGGAGAACAAGGGAGAGCCTTGTAGCCATCCTGGAAGGGAGAGTAACAATGGTCAAGAGTTTTTGAAGCGCGAATACTTCAGGCAATATGTTTATAACTTTGGTAGCATTTTCCTCAGATTTGCTTTATTAATGTCCTCAGCTACAATAAATGCGGCCTCAGGATATGCGGTTTTCAGTTTTCACAAAGTCAAGTGTAGTTGCTTGAGAGCCGTCGTGGTACCAGCTTGAGGGGAGTTATACACAGCTGTGACAATGACCAAAGATAATTCTCTCTGGAGGTAATATGGTCACCATTTGATTGTGAGGTATTCTAGGTCGGGTGAATAAAAGGACTTGTGTTCCTGTACAATACAACAATCACACCATGAGTAGTTAATCATGAAACATACACATCTTACTTTCTTCTTCCATGAGAGTTATTTATTCTTCACAACCAGCTGGCTGTATTTACAGGGGACAGCACTGTAGAATGCATTCAGAAAGTATTCAGACCAATGGACTTTTTCCTAATTTGGTTACATTACAGCCTCACCTAAAATTGATAAAATATTTTTCCCTCATCAATCTACACACATTATATACAAAACAAATGAAATAAAAAATATGCATAAGTATTCAGACCCTTTACTCAGTACTTTGTTTAAGCCCCTTTGGCAGCAATTACAGTCTTGAGTCTCCGTGGGTATGACGCTATAGGCTTGACACAACTGTATTTGGGTAGTTTCTCCCATTCTTCTCTACACATTCTGTCAAGCTCTGTCAGGTTTGATGGGGAGCGTCGCTGCATACTTATTATCAGGTCCTTCTAGAGATTTTTGACATTCAGAGACTTGCTCCGAAGCCACTCCTGTATTGTCTTGGCTGTGTGCTTAGGGTCGTTGTTCTGTTGGAAGGTGTACCTGAGGTTCTGAGCACTCTGGAGAGGGTTTTCATCAAGGATCTCTCTGTACTTTGCTCCGTTCATCTTTCCCTCATTCCTGACTAGTCTCCCAGTCCCTGCCGCTGAAAAACATACCCACAGCAGAATGCTGCCACCAACTTGCTTCACCGTAGAGATGGTGCCATGTTTCATCCAGACGTGACACTTGGCATTCAGACCAAAGAGTTAAATCTTGGTCATGATCAGACTAGGGAATATTGTTTCTCGTGGCCTGAGAGTCATTTAGGTGCCAAGCGGGATGTCATGTGCCTTTTACTAAAAACTTCCATCTGGCCACTCTATGTAAAGGCCTGATTGGTGGAGTGCTGCAGAGATGGTTGTCCTTCTGGAAGGTTCTCCCATCTCCACAGAGGAACTCTGGAGCTCTGTCAGAGTGACCATCGGGTTCTTGGTCACCTCCCTGACCAAGGCCCTTCTCCCCCAATTGTTCAGTTTGACCGGGCAGTCAGCTCTAGGAGGAGTCTTGGTGGTTCCAAACTACTTCCATTTAAGAATGATGGAGGCCATTGTGTTCTTGGGGACCTTCAATGCTGCAGACATTTTTTGGTACCCTTCCCCAGATCTGTGGCTCGACACAATTCTGTCTTGGAGCTCTATGGACAATTACTTTGACCTCATGGCTTGAATTTTGCTCTGACATGCCTTGTCAACTGTGGGACCTTGTAGAGACAGGTGTGTGTGCCTTTCCAATTAGGTGGACTCCAATCAAGTTGTAGAAACATCTCAAGGATGATCAATGGAAACAGGATGCAGCTGAGCTCAATTTCGGGTCTCATAGCCAAGGGTCTGAAAACGTATTAAGGGAAAGAGAAAGAGGATACCTAGTCAGCTGTACAACCGAATGCATTCAACGGAAATGTGTCTTCTGCATTTAACCCAACCCATCTGAATCAGAGAGGTGCGGGGGGCTGCCATAATCGACATCCACGTCTTCAGCGCCAGGGGAACAGTAGGTTAACTGCCTTGCTCTGTGGCAGAATGACATATTTTTACCTTGTCAACTCGTAAATAAGGTATTTCTGTTTTTTTATTTAATTGTTTTGCAAAAATGTCTAAACCTGTTTTCGCGTTGTCATTAAGTGCTATTGTGGGTAGATTTTTATTTTATCCATTTTAGAATAAGGCTGTAATGTCAAACAAAATGTGGAAAAAGGGAAGGAGTCTGAATACTTTCAGAATGCACTGTATATCCGGAGAGCACCACTTCTGTGAAACGGAGTATGATACAGTCCCTGTCTCTCTGGAAGAAGATCCTCGCCCTGAGAACGTCTACTTTATTGTCCAGGGACTGAACATTAGCCATCCACCACTCAGAAGTGGTGGATGGTGTGCGCGATTCCTGAGTCGGACTAAAAGTCTACTCCAAGTACCTCTTCTCCGCTGACGGCATCTTAGAGCATCTTCTGGGATGAGTTCAATTGCCTTGTGGGGTACGACCAAAGGTTCCAATTCTGGAAAGTTGTATTTCTTTTCGAAAGGCTGGTGAGTTACCGCCGCTCTGATATCCGGAAGTTATTTCCGGCTGCATGTAATTATGCAAAAGGTGGACTAATAATGTGAGAAATAACAAGTACAACAACAAAACATTCTCCAAAGTTACTTAGGAGCCAGAAACAGAGCAGCTATGTCTATTTGGATCTTTCTTGTTATCTTTGTCTACAAGCCTACAATACATTTTTTTTTATTTAATTTTTTTGGACAAGGAACAACTCCCCAAAAATAACAAAGACAACTCCTTGCAACAAGTGTAATTAAAACTTCACTATGCACAAAGGGATATTAATTCATAACTTCACTATGCACAAAGGGATATTAATTCATAACTTCACTATGCACAAAGGGATATTAATTCATAACTTCACCAAGCACAAAGGGATATTAATTCATAACTTCACTATGCACAAAGGGATATTAATTCATAACTTCACCAAGCACAAAGGGATATTAATTCATAACTTCACTATGCACAAAGGGATATTAATTCATAACTTCACTATGCACAAAGGGATATTAATTCATAACTTCACTATGCACAAAGGGATATTAATTCATAACTTCACCAAGCACAAAGGGATATTAATTCATAACTTCACCAAGCACAAAGGGATATTAATTCATAACTTCACCAAGCACAAAGGGATATTAATTCATAACTTTACTATGCACAAAGGGATATTAATTAATACCTTCACCAAGCACAAAGGACAAAAAAAAAATCGTGTTAACGCCTATTATTGCGCACAGAGTGAGACCATGCAACTTATGTGAATTGTTAAGCCAATTTTTAGTCCTGAACTTATTTAGGCTTGCCAAAACAAAGGTGGTGAATACTTATGCAACCAATACAAATATTCATTTGTAAACATTGTGTAGAACAGTGAAGAATAAATTGAATCAATAGCTCATAATTGTCTGTCTCTGTAAATGTAATGAAATAACAATTGGATTACTCATGGCCGTTTCTACCTTGCCAATTTTCCTGTCTGATCGTCCAAAATGCTCATTGCGCTTTTATTCTCACCAAACCCATTAAGATTTTATGAGCCTTGCAGAGTACAAATCAACAACATTTCAAAGGTCATACAGTACTTGAACATTTTCAAAGTCAGCAGTGCAAAAAAACTATGTCATGCATGGATGTTTGTCAACTTTTATGTTTTTATTCTCTTCTTACAAAATAGTTGATCTCATCTGAATCTGCTGTCGCTGGATCACCCAAATCGTATCATGTTCTTCCTCATGTTTGTCATACTAAAGAAGAGACTTCCTGTTAAATTCTGCAGGCATTCAAATGCAGGACTTTTTCTGGCATAGGATTAATTGCTTCAGATCACATAGCCAATTAGAGAACAGATTGCTGAATAATTAAGTGTCACACTTAGGTTCAGAAATATTTCCTGTTTAAAAATGGTAATAATGTAATATTTTGTATTCTTTTTTTTATTTCTGTAAAGCTTCTTTCCACCTCAAAGACACTTGAGGGGAAACACAACAAACCAAGCAAAAGTCAAAAAGTAAATGTAAGGCAATTTGTGAGTCAGAAAAGCTTGAAAAGCTTTAACCACAGTATACTTCTCAAGTTAAAGTCGGATCACAGAAGTTTCCGAGACCTGGAAGTCTCCAATTACTAATAGTGCATTAGTATTCAAAAACTCCCCTTCTAATTTAGAAGGGTTTGTTATTTTGCAATGTGTGTCTGCATTAATTTGCATTGTTATTGACTTCAGTGGAATAGTCCTTTTGACTCTTTCATGTATGTAAACATTAGTCATTAGTGTTCATATTCCGTGTTAGTTTCTCTCTCATCTGGGCACACTTAGCCTAACTAGAATAGGCTGCACAGTGGAAGCATCTTAATGATGGCGAAGGGAGTATCAGTGTGCTTGTCTCAACGAGCTGGCAGGTAATACATTATAATGCCTCATCTTCGGGGGACGCCAGCGGAGCCATTTAGCCCACTTAGTATGTAATGTGTCCAGTGTGTATATGATTACACTGCGGTCTCAGTATTTAATACTCGGACTGTGCAGATCGGTAGTAAGCCAGACATGCCTTAGATGTCTTCAGTCTGCAGTATTCATTGGATCCATTGTTCATTTCTCAGAGTAAAATGTCTGGTTGTAAGTAATCCACAATGCTGAGGACTCTTGTAATCAATCCGAATTCATTGATGAATTTGATTATAACTGCTTATATGTTTACTAACCCAGAACGTAGGCGATTTCAGCTGAAGATGTCTTCCTGTGCTGGTTATTGGCCTACTTAGAGAATATAGCATCCTAAATGATGAGTTCACCACCTGCCCTGAATATGAACATGAACATGCTGGGTCACATTAATAAGGACTCGTAAAGGCAGTGACAATGATTGCTGTTGATCCAGAACAGATGATTGATTGAGCTAATAATATTTTACTGCAGTGGTCTAAATCAGGGTCACTCAGTGTTTCTTGGTAGTCTTAAACAAATCTACTTTGAAGTAGAAGTATACACATGGTGTCACTCCCTGGTCTTAGTATTTTGTGTTTTCTTTCTTTATTTGGTCAGGCCAGGGTGTGACATGGGTTTATTTTGTGGTGTGTATTTGTATTGTGGTTTTAGTAGGTATTGGGATTGTGGCTTAGTAGGGTTGTCTAGAAAAGTCTATGGTTGCCTGAGGTGGTTCTCAATCAGAGGCAGGTGATTATCGTTGTCTCTGATTGGGAACCATATTTAGGCAGCCATATTCTTTGAGTGGTTCGTGGGTGATTGTTCCTGTCTCTGTGTTAGTTTGCACCAAAATAGGCTCAGTCACTTTTGTTTTTCTTTTTTCCTTGTTTTGGAAGAGAAGAGAACGAGCGCCATTCTCCTTGCGGAGATGGTGCTAAATACATTAACACGGTCGGTCCCTGGGATTGGGCTGGCCAATACGATTCGTTTTGCTTGGAAGGAAAAGGAGTTGGAGCCTTTAGGACGGGAAACTTTTGGAAGGATAATATTGATGGGGATTCTAAAGCTGACGGTGAAGGACGTGTTTTGTTTCCAAGGCAACTCGTTGGAGGGAGCATACGATGTGGCACTATATACAGAGGAGAAACACGATGATATCCTGAGAAGGGCAAGAGCAGTGGGAGGCGAGAGGCCGATGAGCCACTATGAAATAACAAGCCTGGCGAAGAATAACTTTAGGGTTGTAACTGTCAACATTTACAACCCATACGTTAAGGATGAAGAGGTGAGGGCCTTTCTGGGGAGATACATGGATAACGTCTCCTCAGCAAGGCACCTCAAAGACTCCCTTGGGTTTTGGAATGGGAGGAGAGGCTTTCAGGCCCTCCTCAGAGAGGACCCAAAGGGACATGGTGGCTACCTCCATCCTCCTGCTATGTTCTCCCTAGGGGCTGACAGGGGGACGTTGTTTTATACACGTCAGCCCCCATTTTGCAGGCGCTGTATGGCCTACGGCCACATATTCGCCTCGTGCAGCACAAGAAAATGCAGATTTTGTGGATCTGAGGAACACGAGGCGAAGGATTGTGACAAGCCTAAGGCGTGCCACGGGTGTGGCTCGTCAGCACACCTGTGGCGGGGGTGCCCGGCTCGTCAGAGGTCATATGCGTCTGCGGCTGGGGGGGGAGCAGGAGCAGGGGATGGGGGAAGAAGAGGGGGGGAAGGAAGCAAGCCTCATGACCAGAGTACAGGTCCAGAGGGGAAGGCCGCAAGGAAGGAGGAGGAGCAAGAAGCGGCGGATGGAAGAGAGAAGGAAACGGAAGGCACGGGAGTAGGAGAACCAGGAAAAGCGGCGGAAGAAGGCAACCGAGTGGAGGAGCATGAGAGAGAAGAAAGCGAGGGAGGAGTGTTGGAGAAGGAGACGGTGGAAGAGCAAGTGGACTGGGGGGAAAGTGCCCTGGTGGAAGAGATGAGGGGTATGGTGGAGGAGCTGGTGGGGGGGGAGGGTGGTATCTCTCCACTACCGCCATCACCAAAGAAGAGAATGAAGAGGAGGGTGCGATTGGCCGAAACTGTGAGAGGGAGGGGATGGCCAAGAGAGTGATGGGGGTGGGAGAAACCTCTGGGTTGCTGCTGGTTTCCCCAGGCCCTCAACTTCTGTTGGGTGGGGACACACCTAACAAGACTCAGGACTGGGTACAGGAGGAGGTGGGGAGTTTTTTGTTTGGGGACTCAGCCTCCCCGATTTTTTTTTCCAATCCAGCTGCAGCACTGGGGAGGGGGAGGATTGTGGGGGTAGACCCAGGGTGCAGGGCACCCCGGAGCCAAACACTATTCCTGCATCCTGGGTTGGTGAGATGGAGGAAGTGGGGGGGATGTCGGGAGTACGGATGGTGTTTTCACCGGTAGATATGGAGCAGGGGAGCATCGGGTGAGTCTCCTGTTTTTGTTTTTTTCTGTCTGGGTTTAGAATTTGAGTGTATTACATGTTTTATTTGATTCTTTCATGGGGTCTAATTTTACTTTTGTTACTTTAAATGTAAGGGGTTTAAGGGATTTTGTTAAGAGGAGGGCGGTTTTTAGTTATTTGGAGGGTGTGGGGTTTGATTTTTGTTTTTTACAGGAGGTTCACCTGAGGGATGGAGGGGATGTTAGTAGGTTTAAGAGGGAGTGGGACAAGGGGGAGTCGGTTTGGGGTATTGGGGGGGTGCACTCATCGGGGGTAGGGATTTTGTGTGGGCACAGGGAGGTAAAAGTGGAGGATTCTTTTGTGGTAATGCAGGGGAGGGTTATAGGGGTGGATGTCACGATAAGGGATTGTAAATTTAGATTAGTGGTGGTGTATGGGCCACAGGTGGTGGCAGACAGGAGGGAGATGGTGGACTGTCTGACGCCCCTGTGTGTCACAAATAGGAAATTAGTGATAGGGGGGGATTTTAATACAGATTTAGGAATAGGGGGGGATAGCAGTGCAGGCGCCATTACCAGGCTAATGGCTTGCCATGGTCTGGTTGATGGTGGTCTGCACACTACTCCGAAAATGGCCGGTCCTACATGGCGCAACTCCAGGGGGGTTGAGCGGAGGCTCGACTATATTTTTGTACCCAGGTCTTTGGGTAAGTTGTCTGGGCGGCTGTTGCCTGTTTTCTTTTCGGATCACGACGGGGTGCTCCTGCAGGTGGGGTCTCCAGTCTGCCTCTTTGGTAGGGGGTACTGGAAGTTAGATCGGGATGTGCTGGAGGAGCAGGCTTTTGTTGACAGGTTTTATGATTTCTTTTGGAGGCTTGAAGGCCTCCGGTCCATGTGCGAGGGGGTGTTAGAGTGGTGGGAATTAGTTAAGGTGAGGATTAGGGCTTTTATAATAGGGTATTGCAAGAGGAAAAAAAGGGAGGAGAGGAGGGAGGTGGATCGTATCCAAAGGTTAATTGAACTCGAGTATGAGGCAGGCAACCTCGGCGGGTCGTTTGACTGGGAGAGATCCGCTACCCTAAAGGCGCAGCTCAGGGAGTTGCAGGAGCGGAAGGCTCGAGCTTTCCTGGAGCGTGCGCATAGTGGCTTTCTAGAACACAATGAGACTTGTTCCGCTATGTTCTTTAAGTCGGTTAGGGCCAGACAGAGTAGGAAGGTAATGCATGGCATTAGGGAAGAAAATGGTAGTATAGTTAGAGAACCAGAGGATATGGTCAGGGTGACAACTGATCATTTCCAAGGTTTATTTAAGGAAAGGGAAATAGATGTAGAGCAGGGAAATGTGTTTTTAGAACACTTGTCCAGGCGGTTGCCGGAGGACATTAGAGAAGTGATGGAGGCCCAGATTTCACTAGAAGAGGTTGAGAGCGCTCTTAGGAGGATGGGAAAAGGGAAGGTGCCTGGGATGGATGGGCTGCCGGCTGAGTTTTATCTCAAGTTTTGGGGTATACTTGGACCAGTGGTCCTCGAAGTCTTGAAGGCCATCCTTGAGACGGGGGTCCCGGGGGGACCAATGGCTGTTGGTGTGCTGTCACTTTTATATAAGAAGGGGGAAGTAACAGACCTTGGCAACTGGCGGCCATTGACCATGCTGTGCGTAGATTACAAGCTACTTGCAAAGGTTTTAGCAGACCGGTTGCGCACATCCCTTCCCTACGTCGTTCATGAGGATCAGACGTGCGGGGTAGAGGGCCGCTCTATTAGATGGAACCTACAGTTAATCAGGGACTCCATCGCTTGGGTTGAAGATAGAGGACTGCCTTTAATGGTAGCAGCGCTAGATCAGGCGAAAGCCTTTGATCGCGTGAATAGATCCTTTTTATTCAGAGTGTTAGGTCGATTAGGATTTGGGGAGAAGTTCATAGGATGGATTCGTACATTATATGTCGGAGCGGGGTGCCGAGTTAGTGTAAATAGTCACTTGGGTGACGTTTTTGACCTCTCGTCTGGGGTCAGGCAGGGGTGCCCACTCTCGGCTCTCCTCTTCGTTCTGTACATGGAGCCTCTGGGGGCTGCCATTAGGGCAGACACAGGGGTGGAAGGCTTGTTGATCCCTGGAAGTGGTGGGCTGCGTGTTAAGATGACGCAGTACGCCGACGACACTTCCTTGCTGCTGTGCAAGGACTCGTGCCTGACAAGGTCCCTTGCCATCTTTGGGGATTTCACCCGAGCGTCGGGAGCGGTTCTGAACCATGCAAAGTCTTCCGTCAAGTTTTTCGGTAGATGGCGCGGTAGAACGGATGTGCCCGGGGGGTTATCTCTCTGTGAGGGGGCCCTGAGGATTCTCGGAGTCCATTTTGAGACCTCCGGCTCAGCGACGCTGAACTGGAACATGCGTATCACAGTGGTACGGAGGAAGCTAGCAATGTGGAAGGCTAGGTATTTGTCTTTTATGGGCAAAGTCCTGGTCCTAAAGGTGGATGTGTTGCCGTCTCTTTTGTATTTGGCGTACATCTACCCATTGCCGGCTTGTCTGAGGAGGCCTCTAGTGAGGCTTGTGTTTCAGTTCATGTGGAGTGGCAGGTGCGAGTGGGTCGCCAGGGCGCGCATGATCTGTCCCATCGGGGAGGGAGGTAGGGGGGTACCACATTTCCCCCTCAAGCTGGACACAATTTTTGTTTCTTTCTTGTTAACGGAGCTTGCTCATCCAGTGATACACCCATCCGGTTACCTCCTGCGGGTGTTCTTCTCATATCAGGCGAGAAGCCTAATGGGGTGGTCTAACACGGGTCCTCGGGCAGAACAGCTGCCGTGGCACTTTGGTCATGCGGCCAAGTGGCTGCGTGCGCACCCTGAGGTTGAAGTTGCCCGAGTAGGTTTAGATCACAGGCACCTGTACGAGGAGGCCAGAAAGGCAGGGAGTCCGGTGCCTGTAGTGGGCATCTCGGAAGTGGTCTGGGAGGGAGTGCAGACGCGGGGTCTGGACAACAAGCTCAAGGACCTGAATTGGTTGAGCCTCCATAGGTGCTTGCCGGTTCCATCATGTACCGGTATAGTTTGGTGCAATCCCCCACCTGTCCAAGATCCTCTTGTGGCAGGGAGGAGACTGTGCGCCATGTCTTTTGGGACTGTGCCTTTGCCGGAGTAGTATGGTCTAGGGCACGGGTGTTGTTAGGTTTGGTAAGGGGGGATTTTGTATTGACGTGGGCCAGGTTAGAGAGAGGTATAGGGAGAGCGAGAGGGACGGATAGGGACAGGTTTCTGCTCTGGCTTCTCATGAGTCTCTTTAAACGGGGGCTGTGGGAAGCCAGGCAGAACATGGTGAAGACAGGGAGAGATTGGGGGGTGGAAGGGATAGTGAGGAGGGTGGAAGGAGATTTGAGGGGGAGGATGAAGAGGGAGGAGAGGAAGTGGGGGCAGCATGCTGCTCGGGAGAGGTGGAAGGGGGGTTTAGGGCTGGGTGTCATTTAGATTTGTAAGGGGATAGATTAGGGATGGGGAGATAGGGAAAGGTATTTTGTAGGGTGACGGGAGGGAAGATGCTCCCCTGAGGTTTTGTTTGGGGTTTATGTTTAGTTAAATTAGTTCAATTAAAATACCATTATTTGAGTATGTATGAAAATTATGAGTTGTAAAGAATGAATGGTATTGAAGATAATAAATTATTTTTTATAAAAAATAAAAAAAAATAGGCTGTATTAGGTTTCACGTTCCGTTTGTTGTTTTGTATTTTTGTATAGTTATTTCATGTGTCATTTTTCCATTAAAGACATGAGTAACCACCAAAAAAAAAAAAAAAAAAAAAAAAAAATAGGCTCATTCACTTTTGTTTTTCTTTTTTCCTTGTTTTGGAAGAGAAGAGAACGAGCGCCATTCTCCTTGCGGAGATGGTGCTAAATACATCAACACGGTCGGTCCCTGGGATTGGGCTGGCCAACACGATTCGGTTTGCTTGGAAGGAAAAGGAGTTGGAGCCTTTAGGCCGGGAAACTTTTGGAAGGATAATATTGATGGGGATTCTAAAGCTGACGGTGAAGGACGTGTTTTGTTTCCAAGGCAACTCGTTGGAGGGAGCATACGACGTGGCACTATATACAGAGGAGAAACACGATGATATCCTGAGAAGGGCAAGAGCAGTGGGAGGTGAGAGGCCGATGAGCCACTATGAAATAACAAGCCTGGCGAAGAATAACTTTAGGGTTGTAACTGTCAACATTTACAACCCATACGTTAAGGATGAAGAGGTGAGGGCCTTTCTGGGGAGATACATGGATAACGTCTCCTCAGCAAGGCACCTCAAAGACTCCCTTGGGTTTTGGAATGGGAGGAGAGGCTTCCAGGCCCTCCTCAGAGAGGACCCAAAGGGACATGGTGGCTACCTCCATCCTCCTGCTATGTTCTCCCTAGGGGCTGACAGGGGGACGTTGTTTTATACACGTCAGCCCCCATTTTGCAGGCGCTGTATGGCCTACGGCCACATATTCGCCTCGTGCAGCACAAGAAAATGCAGATTTTGTGGATCTGAGGAACACGAGGCGAAGGATTGTGACAAGCCTAAGGCGTGCCACGGGTGTGGCTCGTCAGCACACCTGTGGCGGGGGTGCCCGGCTCGTCAAAGGTCATATGCGTCTGCGGCTGGGGGGGGAGCAGGAGCGGGGGATGGGGGAAGAAGAGGGGGGGAAGGAAGCAAGCCTCATGACCAGAGTACAGGTCCAGAGGGGAAGGCCGCAAGGAAGGAGGAGGAGCAAGAAGCGGCGGATGGAAGAGAGAAGGAAACGGAAGGCACAGGAGTAGGAGAACCAGGAAAAGCGGCGGAAGAAGGCAACCGAGTGGAGGAGCATGAGAGAGAAGAAAGCGAGGGAGGAGTGTTGGAGAAGGAGACGGTGGAAGAGCAAGTGGACTGGGGGGAAAGTGCCCTGGTGGAAGAGATGAGGGGTATGGTGGAGGAGCTGGTGGGGGGGGAGGGTGGTATCTCTCCACTACCGCCATCACCAAAGAAGAGAATGAAGAGGAGGGTGCGATTGGCTGACAGTGAGAGGGAGGGGATGGCCAAGAGAGTGATGGGGGTGGGAGAAACCTCTGGGTTGCTGCTGGTTTCCCCAGGCCCTCAACTTCTGTTGGGTGGGGACACACCTAACAAGACTCAGGACTGGGTACAGGAGGAGGTGGGGAGTTTTTTGTTTGGGGACTCAGCCTCCCCGATTTTTTTCCAATCCAGCTGCAGCACTGGGGAGGGGGAGGATTGTGGGGGTAGACCCAGGGTGCAGGGCACCCCGGAGCCAAACACTATTCCTGCATCCTGGGTTGGTGAGATGGAGGAAGTGGGGGGGATGTCGGGAGTACGGATGGTGTTTTCACCGGTAGATATGGAGCAGGGGAGCATCGGGTGAGTCTCCTGTTTTTGTTTTTTTCTGTCTGGGTTTAGAATTTGAGTGTATTACATGTTTTTATTTGATTCTTTCATGGGGTCTAATTTTACTTTTGTTACTTTAACTGTAAGAGGTTTAAGGGATTTTGTTAAGAGG
This sequence comes from Oncorhynchus kisutch, assembly GCF_002021735.2. Classification (NCBI taxonomy): domain Eukaryota; kingdom Metazoa; phylum Chordata; class Actinopteri; order Salmoniformes; family Salmonidae; genus Oncorhynchus; species Oncorhynchus kisutch. The sequence continues at coordinate 14,725,396 of NC_034181.2, forward strand.
AGGGCGGTTTTTAGTTATTTGGAAGGTGTGGGGTTTGATTTTTGTTTTTTACAGGAGGTTCACCTGAGGGATGGAGGGGATGTTAGTAGGTTTAAGAGGGAGTGGGACAAGGGGGAGTCGGTTTGGGGTATTGGGGGGGGTGCACTCATCGGGGGTAGGGATTTTGTGTGGGCACAGGGAGGTAAAAGTGGAGGATTCTTTTGTGGTAATGCAGGGGAGGGTTATAGGGGTGGATGTCACGATAAGGGATTGTAAATTTAGATTAGTGGTGGTGTATGGGCCACAGGTGGTGGCAGACAGGAGGAAGATGGTGGACTGTCTGACGCCCCTGTGTGTCACAAATAGGAAATTAGTGATAGGGGGGGATTTTAATACAGATTTAGGAATAGGGGGGAATAGCAGTGCAGGCGCCATTACCGGGCTAATGGCTTGCCATGGTCTGGTAGATGGTGGTCTGCACACTACTCCGAAAATGGCCGGTCCTACATGGCGCAACTGCAGGGGGGTTGAGCGGAGGCTCGACTATATTTTTGTACATAGGTCTTTGGGTAAGTTGTCTGGGCGGCTGTTGCCTGTTTTCTTTTCGGATCACGACGGGGTGCTCCTGCAGGTGGGGTCGCCAGTCTGCCTCTTTGGTAGGGGGTACTGGAAGTTAGATTGGGATGTGCTGGAGGAGCAGGCTTTTGTTGACTGGTCTAATGGTTTCTTTTGGAGGCTTGAAGACCTCCGGTCCATGTGCGAGGGGGGTGTTAGAGTGGTGGGAATTAGTTAAGGTGAGGATTAGGGCTTTTATAATAGGGTATTGCAAGAGGAAAAAAAAGGAGGAGAGGAGGTAGGTGGATCGTATCCAAAGGCTAATTGAACTCGAGTACGAGGCAGGCAACCTCGGCGGGTCGTTTGACTGGCAGAGATCCGCAACCCTAAAGGCGCAGCTCAGGGAGTTGCAGGAGCGGAAGGCTCGAGCTTTCCTGGAGCGTGTGCATAGTGGCTTTCTAGAACACAATGAGACTTGTTCTGCTATGTTCTTTAAGTCGGTTAGGGCCAGACAGAGTAGGAAGGTAATGAATGGCGTTAGGGAAGAAAATGGTAGTATAGTTAGAGAACCAGAGGATATGGTCAGGGTGACAACTGATCATTTCCAAGGTTTATTTAAGGAAAGTGAAATAGATGTAGAGCAGGGAAATGTGTTTTTAGAACACTTGTCCAGGCGGTTGCCGGAGGACATTAGAGAAGTGATGGAGGCCCAGATTTCACTAGAAGAGGTTGAGAGCGCTCTTAGGAGGATGGGAAAAGGGAAGGTGCCTGGAATGGATGGGCTGCCGGCTGAGTTTTATCTCAAGTTTTGGGGTATACTTGGACCAGTGGTCCTCGAAGTCTTGTAGGCCATCCTTGAGACGGGGGTCCCGGGGGATCAATGGCTGTTGGTGTGCTGTCACTTTTATATAAGAAGGGGGAAGTAACAGACCTTGGCAACTGGCGGCCATTCACCATGCTGTGTGTAGATTACAAGCTACTTGCAAAGGTTTTAGCAGACCGGTTGCGCACAGCCCTTCCCTACGTTGTCCATGAGGATCAGACGTGCAGGGTAGAGGGCCGCTCTATTAGATGGAACCTACAGTTAATCATGGACTCCATCGCTTGGGTTGAAGATAGAGGACTGCCTTTAATGGTAGCAGCGCTAGATCAGGCGAAAGCCTTTGATCGCGTGAATAGATCCTTTTTATTCAGAGTGTTAGGTCGATTAGGATTTGGGGAGAAGTTCATAGGATGGATTCGTACATTATATGTCGGAGCGGGATGCCGAGTTATTGTAAATAGTCACTTGGGTGACGTTTTTGACCTCTCGTCTGGGGTCAGGCAGGGGTGCCCACTCTCGGCTCTCCTCTTCGTTCTGTACATGGAGCCTCTGGGGGCTGCCATTAGGGCAGACACAGGGGTGGAAGGCTTGTTGATCCCTGGAAGTGGTGGGCTGCGTGTTAAGATGACGCAGTACGCCGACGACACTTCCTTGCTGCTGTGCAAGGACTCGTGCCTGACAAGGTCCCTTGCCATCTTTGGGGATTTCACCCGAGCGTCGGGAGCAGTTCTGAACCATGCAAAGTCTTCCGTCAAGTTGTTCGGAAGATGGCGTGGTAGAACGGATGTGCCCGGGGGGTTATCTCTCTGTGAGGGGGCCCTGAGGATTCTCGGGGTCCATTTTGAGACCTCCGGCTCAGCGACGCTAAACTGGAACATGCTTATCGCAGTGGTACAGAGGAAGCTAGCAATGTGGAAGGCTAGGTATTTGTCTTTTATGGGCTAAGTCCTGGTCCTAAAGGTGGATGTGTTGCCGTCTCTTTTGTATTTGGCGTACATCTACCCATTGCCGGCTTGTCTGAGGAGGCCTCTAGTGAGGCTTGTGTTTCAGTTCATGTGGAGTGGCAGGTGCGTGTGGGTCGCCAGGGCACGCATGATCTGTCCCATCGGGGAGGGAGGTAGGATGGTACCACATTTCCCCCTCAAGCTGGACACAATTTTTGTTTCTTTCTTGTTAACGGAGCTTGCTCATCCAGTGATACACCTGTCCGGTTACCTCCTGCGGGTGTTCTTCTCGTTTCAGGCGAGAAGCATAATGGTGTGGTCTAACACGGGTCCTCGGGCGGAACAGCTGCCGTGGCACTTTGGTCATGCGGCCAAGTGGCTGCGTGCGCACCCTGAGGTTGAAGTTGCCCGAGTAGGTTTAGATCACAGGCACCTGTACGAGGAGGTCAGAAAGGCAGGGAGTCCGGTGCCTGTAGTGGGCATCTCGGAAGTGGTCTGGGAGGGAGTGCAGGCGCGGGGTCTGGACAACAGGCTCAAGGACCTGAATTGGTTGAGCCTCCATAAGTGCTTGCCGGTACGTTCCATCATGTACCGGTATAGTTTGGTGCAATCCCCCACCTGTCCTAGATCCTCTTGTGGCAGGGAGGAGATTGTGCGCCATGTCTTTTGGGACTGTGCCTTTGCCGGAGTAGTATGGGCTAGGGCACGGGTGTTGTTAGGTTTGGTAAGGGGGGATTTTGTATTGACGTGGGCCAGGTTAGAGAGCGGTGTAGGGAGAGCGAGAGGGACGGATAGAGACAGGTTTCTGCTCTGGCTTCTGATGAGTCTCTTTAAACGGGGGCTGTGGGAAGCCAGGCAGAACATGGTGAAGACAAGGAGAGATTGGGGGGTGGAAGGGATAGTGAGGTGGGTGGAAGGAGATTTGAGGGGGAGGATGAAGAGGGAGGAGAGGAAGTGGGGGCAGCATGCTGCTCGGGAGAGGTGGAAGGGGGGTTTAGGGCTGGGTGTCATTTAGATTTGTAAGGGGATAGATTAGGGATGGGGAGATAGGGAAAGGTATTTTGTAGGGTGATGGGGAGGGAAGATGCTCCCCTGAGGTTTTGTTTGGGGTTTATGTTTAGTTAAATTAGTTAAATTAAAATACCATTATTTGAGTATGTATGAAAATTACGAGTTGTAAAGAATGAATGGTATTGAAGATAATAAATTATTTTTTATAAAAAAAAAAAAAAAAAATTGGCTGTATAGGTTTTCACGTTTGTTGTTTTTGTATTGTACGTTTTTTCATCATCATTAAATATGTATCAAGAATACCACGCTGCATTTTGGTCCGACTCTCCTTCGACGGAAGAAAACCTTAACACATGGTTATGGTCTTAAAAAAAGAAGACACCTGTACCATGTCAGATATAGAGTTGACATTTATTCAATTTTGAGTTTGCATCACATTATTCCACTTTATATATATCACAGAAGACTGAAATATAACAAAACTCTTTGCCACAGAAACACTGTATTTTTGTTCCAAAAACATGTATCTTTATGAATTATGAAAAATATTTATAACATTCCACCCATGAGGCCCATGAGGCCAAAGAGAGCTACAGCACTACCCGTGATTTGTCCTGAGTAGCATACATCAAGATTAGCCTCTGTAGCTTCCCGCTGTCAAGCTGGCAGAATGCTGAGGTGGTCTGATAAGAGATTCCTGGAGCATAATGTTCCCTGGACATTCTCCTCACGCGGTTCCCTATCATTACGGCCCTGCAAACTGGATGTAAAGCAGCCCATTTAATATCATGTAGAGCCTATTCTAAGAGCAGAAGGGAGAAAGGGGACGGAAGAGGGTGGGTGAGTTGGCAGAACAGATGCTGTGTAAACAAGCAGACAGTGGATGAACCATCCGTGGGTGTTTGGTGGACTGTCACACTGAAGTGGCTGAGTCTTTGTTAAGACTTGAAGGCTGAAGTTACTGTATCAGCTGCAGCTGTGAAGAACTCTAGTTGAACTTCGAGAAGTTGGAAATTGAGGCAGCAGTTCCATCCGCACAGTGGCTGGCTGAACCCTTTCAGAGAGGTTTTGGAGACATTCTTATCCTTCAAATAGTCTCGTCTAGTACTCAAAATTATTTCTTGCCAGTCCAGAAAAGACATCTAAACTTTTTGAAGGAGGTATCGACCAGTGACAAACTTTTGAAGACATTTTATCTAAGTTGGCAGCTGCCTCAGCAACTACACCAGGTTAACCTTTTGGAGAAGTTAAAGAATGGCCCGTTTAAGTATGCAGCTGTACCAGTCTCTACAGTACAGTGGCATAGCCTACAGTACTTGCAAATGACAGCGTATTGACTTGCCTCATAGCTGGTGACAGCGTGTAGAGAAATCTAGGAGATATGTTTCTTTCTGTGGAGCTGGAAGACCTACTGTCTCAGTCCCCTCAGAGTTCTGTGAGTAAAACACAAAGGACCAGGCATCGCTTGAAACCTGTCCCACCCACTTAATGCAATGTCATGCACATATAAAATGAGTGCCAGCCGGCAGAGATATCATACACTTTTTCCTGATGCATGAAATCTATTTCTTTTTATACTAGAATATATATCCATGAGATACCACCGTCTCGCCCTTCGATGGAATATATACATTTCTGAAGTTTTCTGTGTATGAATAGTACATTGTGTGTGTTAGGGATAATACAGTGACGTACGTATTGAAGTCTGCCATTGAATAATTGCCATCTCTCTCTCTGAGGATCTAGATTAATGCATAAAAAGGAATCCATCCCTCCACCATTGAAGTGAGAAGAAGAAAGAGCATTTTGTGCTTGCAGGCCCGAGTCAAATCGTTATCCCAGCATTGGCAGCCTGCCTTTCCATAAGGCCACAGCACTTTCTCATGAAGATTCACAGGAAGCAGAGGGATTGAGAGACCAGTTTCAGTCCAACATTTTCAGACCCTGTGGAAGATTGACAGATAGCTGGGAAAGTCTGGAAGAAGAGTTGTATTTTTAACTAGACAGAAGAGAGGGACCTCAGATCAGCCAAGGCCACTGACTCACTGTGGATATGGCAGCTATACCGTTGGTATTTCATGTAGCTATTTGGCCGGAGGCAAAAGCTAGAAATCCTGGTTACATTAATTAATCATGTTTGTTGCACCTGTGACCTCCAGACAGATACGAGGGAATGCATTGATATGGAAGTTTGATTGTTTGAAATGAAATATAAGGGCTTCATTTCTGCATGACACAAAGGCATACATTTTTAAACTGCAGAAGAGGATCCACCCCCCCCCCCAAGTGTTTTTTGGAGACGAGCTTTCAGACTTTGTTTGAAAGATGACCCTAGAGTGCTTGTTGGTGCGAACAAATAAATAAATTAAACAATGCAATAGCATCGTTAGTCAGTGTGTATTGCCTCAAATCAAGTTTAATTCTCACTCCTTCCTGCATGAGATACTTAGAGGGATAAAGCTAATAGCCTAGAAGACATTATCTAATACATTTGTTGTATCTTCAGAGATAGAAAGAGGGCAGGAGAAACGGAGAAGCCATTGAAATGGGGATGGAGGAAGTGAATGGTGTGAATCTATCCCCTTCCATTATCTATGATTTTAACATGTGACGCAACACATCCATGAACTTCTCTATGACACTCCTTCTTGGTTGGATTTCCATCCCGCTGACTGGCAGTCAGGGGCGTGAATTTACTGTTGAATAGAGCAGAGGACAGAGCCATGTGGGTTTCATGCTGGTTTAACTCTTCATTTGAAGTTTTGCTTTCCCCTAGGTATGATATTTGTTGACAATTATGATTTGTATATGTAGTATATAAAGGTTTTATTATGAGGACCTGTAATCATATAGAAATGATGAATAGGTCATATTCAGGTAATTACTTAATGTAATTAAATAATTATGTTTCATAATGATATCATAGTTGTGGTGATGCCAAAACTCAAATCATCATCAGCCATCCAATTGCATTTGTAACCTCCACATCTCACATCCATACAGTAGAATTCTCTTTACTGTAGAGACCAACAGCAGCAGTTTGATGTTGTTTGGCAAGGTCAATGATTTCCAGATCACCTTCAGGCTCAAAACTCAAAACCTTGAAAACACGCCCAAGAGAGGATAAAGAGGAGAAAACAGTAGAAATATAATTAGTGGCTCTGATACTCTAGAGTCTAATATGAACCGTGTTTCAGGCCAAAGTCAATATCAATTAATTCAGCTGCTTGGAGTCTGGTCTGGCACTCTCATAACTTTATGAAGGAGCTGTTGACTTGTAATGCAAAGGAGAGAGCGAGACCGGCAGAGTAAGTCGAAAAGGGATTCGAGTATTCTCTCTGGTACATTACTATGGAGGGAGGGAGGGAGTGAGAGATGAAGGGAATGGGTGGAGGGATGGTTAAGCTCTCTCTCAAACATTAGAAAGTAAAATAAATAAACTGGACTTTGAACCCTGCCTATCTGAATCCTTTACCACCACACCATGGGCATTGGACTGGGATGTCTGCCTGGGTTTTGTGACAGTCACTGCTGTGGCCAGCTGTTTGTGTGTATGTTTGTTTTCTAAGTTGTTTTAAATGCTAAATTGTGTTTTTTTTTAATGGAGGCTAGTGAAGAATGCTGTTGGGGATTTGACTGGGACTGGGAAATGACAGAGGGGTAGGGTGCAGCATGTTGGATCATAAGAGGAGCAGGGGGACAGGACTCAGTGCTCCTCACATCCAGTCAAACGTACAAGGTTGTTGTTACATTTTTTTTCTGACTGATTTTAATAGAGCAATAGAAAAACTGTCACGGTCTTCATCTGAAGAGGAGAGGCGAGAAGGATCAGAGGACCAAAATGCGGCGTGGTAAATGCTCATGGTGAATATTTAATTAAAGAAAGTACTGAACACTGAATACAAAAACAATAGACCAATATCAACCGTGAAGCTATAAATGAGACCTTTGCTGACACAAGAAACTAGCATAGACAATCACCCACAAACAAACAGTGCAACCCAGGCTACCTAAGTATGATTCTCAATCAGAGACAACTAATGACACCTGCCTCTGATTGAGAACCACACTAGGCCGAAACATACAAATCCCCAAATCATAGAAAAACAAACGTAGACTGCCCACCCAACTCACGCCCTGACCATACTAAATAAATACAAAACAAAGGAAATAAAGGTCAGAACGTGACAAAAACAAGCAAATATTCAACAACAATGTCAATCAGTGGAGACTGATGAGGAGAGAACAGCTCATAATAATGGCTGGAACGGAGTATAATGTAATGGTATCCAACCTATGAAAACCAAGTCTTTGATACCATTCCATTTAATCCATTCCAGACATTATTATGAGCTGTTCTCCCCTCATCAGTCTCCACTGATTGACATTGTTGTTGAATGTTGTTTTTGCTTGTAACTTGCTAAAGCTGAAAAGATTAGAAGGCTACGAAACAGGTTTGTAGACGTGTCATTCACATCACCTCTGATCCAACTATCCACACGTACTGAATGTGTTAACATGGACACAAGCTCCCAGAGGCAAGATAAACGCTAAACAGTCAGACGATGCAGACTCACGCCCATACCTGGTTATTAGGCATCCTCTGCAATCCTGGTCCTATGTGCTGAAAGCAATGCATTCTCAAATAACATAATTACAAAGATTTCCTTTAATTTACTGTATATATCACAATTACAGTGCCTTCAGAAAGTATTCATACCCCTTGGCTTATTCCACATTTTATTCCACATCCCAGTCCGGAATCTCCAGTGACGATCCACGGTCCGGAGCCTCCCACGACGATCCATGGTCCGGCACTTCTGGCGACGATCCCCGCCCCAGAGGCGCCACCGAAGCTGGCAGATCCGCGAGTGGGGCTTACGTCCCGCACCGGAGCCACCACCGAGGCTCCCATTCCCACCCTCCCCCATAGAGTCAGGTTTTGCTGCCGGAGTCCGCACCTTTGTGGGGGTACTGTCACACCCTGACCTAAGAGAACCTTTTATTTCTCTATTTTGGTTAGGTCAGGATGTGACTAGGGTGGGTAGTCTAGTTTATTCAATTCTATGTTGGCCTGGTATGGTTCCCAATCAGAGGCAGCTGTCTATCGTTGTCTCTGATTGGGGATCATATTTAGGCAGCCTTTTTCCACCTGTTGTGTGTGTGGGTACCTTGTTTATCTATTGTTGCTTGTGAGCACTGCATAGCTTCATGTTTTGTTTTGCGCTTTATTGTTTTCTGTGAGTTTCATTTAAATAAACATGTGGAACTCTACGCACGCTGCGCCTTGGTCCAGTTATTCCAACGACCGTGACACTGGGATTTCGCTGGGCCACTCAAGGACTTTCAAATTCTTGTTCTGAAGCCATGCCAGTGTTGCTTTGGATGTATGCTTAGGGTCATTGTCCTGTTAAAGGTTGTTTGCACTATGAAGTAGGCTCTCATCGAGGATTTGTGTGTATTTGGCTCCATTCATTGATCCATCTAGCCTTACCAGCCCCTGCCTCTTAAAAGCATGATGCTGCCACCACCATGCTTCACGGTGATGACCTGTGCGTGGTTTTCTCAAGACATAGCGCTTTGCTTTCAGGCCAATTAGCTACATTTTTGTAACTAGACCACAGAGCCTTTCACGTGTGTTTTTGCAAACTCCAGGCATGCTTTCACGCGGATTTTTTCTCGGGAGTGGCTTCCGTCCGGCCACTCTCCCATGAAGCCCAGATTGGTGAAGTGTTGATGAGACTGTTGTCCTTCTGGCCGGTTCTCCCATCGCAGCCAAGGAACTCTGTAGTTTTGCCAGAGTGGTCATTGGGTTCTTAGTCAACTCCCTGACCTAGGTTTTTCTTGCCCGGGTTGCTCAGTTTGGTCAGATGGCCAGCTCTATGCAGAGTCTGTGTAGTTCCATATTTTTTTTAATTTCCCAATGATGGAGATCACTGTACTCTCAGAAACGTTCAACACTCTAGAAATGTGTTTATACTCTTCCCCAGATATACAGTGGGGAGAACAAGTATTTGATACACTGCTGATTTTGCAGGTTTTCCTACTTGCAAAGTATGTAGATGTCTGTAATTTTTATCATGGGTACACTTCAACTGTAAGAGACGGAATCTAAAACAAAAATCCAGAAAATCACATTGTATGATTTTTAAGTAATGAATTAGCATTTCATTTCACGACAAGTATTTGATACATTAGAAAAGCAGAACTCAATATTTGGTACAGAAACCTTTGTTTGCAATTACAGAGATCAGAGATTTTGGCCCACTCCTCCATACAGACCTTCTCCAGATCCTTCAGGTTACGGGGCTGTCGCTGGGCAACACGGACTTTCAGCTCCCTCCAAAGATTTTCTATTGGGTTCAGGCCTGGAGACTGGCTAGGACCCATCTTCAATGCTCTTTGTCTCATCAGACCACATAACCTTCTCCCATTGCTCCTCTGGATCATCCAGATGGTCATTGGCAAACTTCAGACGGGCCTGGACATGCGCTGGCTTGAGCAGGGGGACCTTTCTTGCACTGCAGGATTTTGTTACTAATAGTTTTCTTTGAGACTGTGGTCCCAGCTCTCTTCAGGTCATTGACCAGGTCCTGCCATGTAGTTCTGGGCTGATCTCTCACCTTCCTCATGATCATTGATGGCCCACGAGGTGAGATCTTGCATGGAGCCCCAGACCGAGGGTGATTGACCGTCATCTTGAACTTCTTCCATTTTCTAATAATTGCGCAAACAGTTGTTGCCTTTTCACCAAGCTGATTGCCTATTGTCCTGTAGCCCATCCCAGCCTTGTGCAGGTCTACAGTTTTATCCCTGATGTCCTTACACAGCTCTCTGGTCTTGGCCATTGTGGAGAGGTTGGAGTCTGTTTGATTGAGTGTGAGGACAGGTGCCTTTTATACAGGTAATGAGTTCAAACAGGTGCAGTTAATATAGGTAATGAGTGGAGAACAGGAGGGATTCTTAAAGAAAAAGTAACAGGCCTGTGAGAGCCGGAGTTCTTACTGGTTGGTAGGTGATCAAATACTTATGTCATGCAATAAAATGCAAATTATTACTATATAAGGGCTATATAAATAAATTTGATTTGATTTGATTACTTAAAAATCATACAATGTGATTTTCTGGATTTTTTCTGGATTCCTTCTCTCACAGTTGAAATGTACCTATGATCAAAATTACAGACCTCTACATGCTTTGTAAGTAGGAAAACCTGCAATAGCGGCAGTATATCAAATACTTGTTCTCCCCACTGTATGTCTCATCACAATCTCAGATCTATGGACAGTTCCTTGGACTTCATAGTATAGTTTCTGCTCTGACATGCAGTGTAAACTGTGGGATGTTATATAGACAGGTGTTTCTTTCAAAATCATGTCCAAATAATTGTTTTGTAAATATAGAACAAGGCCTGCAAAATTTGCCACAGGTGGACTCCAAGTTGTATTGACATCTCAAGTATGATCAAAGGAAATTGGATGCACCTGATCTCAGCTTGGAGTGTCATAGCAATGGGGTGTGAGTACTTACAGTACTGGTCAAAAGTTTGGACACACCTACTCCTTCCAGTGTTTTTCTTAATGTTGTATATTTTCTACATTGAGGAATAATAGTGAAGACATCAAAACTATGAAATAACACACATGGAATCATGTAGTAACCAAAAAAGTTTTAAACAAATCAAATTCTATTTGAGATTCTTCAAAGTTGCCAGGCTTTGCCTTGATGACAGTGTAACCCTTTCACCAGGCTCGAATTTGACTCTCACGATATTATTATCTTACGTAGAATATCTCAACAGCATGGGATGATAGGTGAGAAGGACATCTCCAATAAGAATCCCTATTGTAAACTATCTATGGTGTTGATAACTAGGGTATTAACATCAGATGGAATGATTATTGATTTTTGTTATTGTATAAGGATATGCTTTCCCATGCATTAAATGAAATTGAAACAGGAAATGACTCCACCAAGGGAACATACATAAGGTTCAAGATGTGTGTTATTACATTTTCAATGCACCACATCAAAAGAAATTAAAAATAATAAACCCCAATGAGTCGTGCAAAACCATGTCCAAATTATTTCAAGCTTGCTTAACCCATTGGTGCGCGTTGGAGCTAAACAATAATGACGACACACATAAAGTCCTGAAGCACCCCACCGTTGTGGTTACTCACTACTCGTATGGCAGTTCCATGCAGGTTTCCTCACCAGATCCATAGCAAACACAGCTAGCAATGCAGACACCGCTACCGATACGTTAACCAATATTCCATGGGAACATGAACTTGTTAATTGACGCACCCATCCCTTTAGTTGGGATCATTTTCATCAACACCCGCTGAATTGCAGAGCGCCAAATTCAAATTAAATTACTAAAAATATTAAATTTTCATTAAATCACAAGTGCAGCATAGCAAAACACAGCTTAGCTTGTTGTTAATCCACCTGGTGTGTCAGATTTCAATACAGCTTTTCGGCGAAAGCATAACAAGGGTTTATGTAAGAACATCTCTCTCAGTAGACAAAATATTACAAACACTAGCAGCCAAGTAGATTGGTCACGAAAGTCAAAAGCAATAGATTAAATCGCTTACCTTTGATCTTCGGATGTTTGCACTCACGAGACTCCCAGTTACAAAATAAATGCTCCTTTTGTTCGATAAAGATTATTTTTTTATATCCAAAATACCTCCATTTGTTTGGCGCGTTATGTTCAGAAATCCACAGGAAAGAGCGGTCACGACATCGCAGACAAATTCCAAATAGTTTCCGTAATGTCTACAGAAACATGTCAAACGTTTTTATAATCAATCCTCAGGTTGTTTTTAAAATATATAATCGATAATATATCAACCGGGACTGTCGCTTTTTCATTAGGAGAGGGAGAGACAATGGCTGCCCCACTCTGTTGCACAAGCAAAACTCTGCGAACACCCAGCTATCCACTGACCTGATGTTATCTTTCTTGCTCATTTTTCAAATGACTGCCCTTGACTTGTCGTTTGCCTACCCCCTGTTTTATAAATAAACGTCTGTTAATCGAACTGTCTGCATCTGGGTCTTATCCTGAGCCGTAAAAATTGGAGCTGTTCTTGCTCTAATATGGACTTTGTCTTTTACCAAATATGGCTATCTTCTGTATAACACCCCTGCCTTGTCACAACACAACTGTTTGGCAAAAAAATGTTAAGAAGGAAAGAAATTCCACAAATGTACTTTTAACTAGACACACCTGTTAATTGAAATGCATTCCAGGTGACTACCTCATGAAGCTGGTTGAGAGAATGCCAAGAATTTGCAAAGCTGTAATCAAGGCAAAGGGTGGCTACTTTGAAGAATCTCAAATCTCAAATATATTTCGATCTGTTTAACACTTTTTGGGTTACTGCACGAGTCCATTTGTGTTATTTCATAGTTTTGATGTCTTCACTATTATTCTACAATGTAGAAAATAGTGAACATAAAGAAAAACCCTGGAATGAGTAGGTGTTTCCAAACTTTTGACTGGAATATATACGGGTGGCAGGTAGCCTAGTGGTTAGAGCATTGGGCCAGTAACCGTAAAGGTTTCTGGATCGGATCACCGAGTTGACAAGGTAAAAATCTGTCATTCTTCCCCTGAGCAAGGCATTTAAACCACTGTTCCCCAAGTGTTGAAGATGTGGATACCAATTAAGGCAGCCCCCTGTACCTCTGATTCAGAGGGGTTGGGTTAAATGGGGACGACACATTTCATTTGAAGGTATTCAGTTCACCAACTGACCAGGCATTCCCTATGTATATATTTACATTCATTCTTGAAGAATATAACTTATAAATGCCTCATGAGCTTAGTTCAACTGTCATACTACATGAGTTCCAAATATAAGCTTGTTTGTAAACATTGCAAATGTAAACAAACACTTTATACCCTCCTAACATGGTTTAAACAATGTTTATATCATGGATGGTCAGTCCTTGCATCCAAAGCACTGTCTATTAATCTGAAAGGGGTTCCATTTCTCCAGGCCCATCTCTCAGCTTTTTACCTAAACAGATGCTGGGTGGCCGTTTGGTTATTGTTTCATCTGTGAATTTCCGCTTTAAACAGCTGCATATTATGAAGATATCAAAGTGTCACCAAAAAAAAAAGTCAACAACAGGCCTATAGCAAATGCAGAATATGGCATTAATTTTCACATGTAAATAGCACTTTTCAGTAGTGCTCAAAACATGCCATTCCATGAGTGCAGCATTTATTTTTCAACTCAAATCAATGAGCCCAATCAGTTCTTCATGACAACAAAATCATAAACAACAGAGTAGGGCTGGCTAATAAGTCCTTAGTTTTGGGGTCATGCTCAGGGAAAACAATTTAACTAATCTATACTTCAATATTTTCAGGTCATATTCTTGATGATCAAGGGGTATAATATTTATTGGAATGACTGGAATTCTGGACTTTGGTTTTTAATGTAAAGATCTAATTTAATTGTATTATTATATGTAGTAGAAAGCCATGGTTTAGAAGCCTACATAACCAACCCTTAAAGTAAAATGTAACATCCATATATGGCCAGCTATGTGTCACGTTCTGACCTTTAGTTCTTTTGTTATGCCTTTGTTTTAGTATGGTCAGGGCGTGAGTTGGGTGGGTTGTCTATGTTCGTTTTTCTATGTTGTGTTTTGAGTTTGGCCTGGTATGGTTCTCAATCAGAGGCAGGTGTCGTTAGTTGTCTCTGATTGAGAATCATACTTAGGTAGCCTTTTCCACCTGTGTTTCGTGGATGTTTATTTTCTGTTCTGTGTTTGTATTTCACTGTTCAGGACTGTTTTCGTTTCGTTCTCGTGTTTTGTTGTTTTGTTGGAGTATTCGTGTTCATTAAAAGAGAATATTAATACTTACCACGCTGCACCTTGGTCCTCCTCTCTTTCTCCCAACGACGAACGTTACACTATGTAAACGTTAACATTGATTTATCCTGCAATAGATGTAGTTCAATTTCATACATATTTGTCTTCTTCTAATGGGAAAGTAATCTAACAGTAATGGAATGTAATCAGATTACGTTACTGAGTTTTGGTAATCCAGTTACGTTACTGATTACAATTTTGGACAGGTAACTAGTAACTGAAGTGGATTACATTTAGAAAGTAACCTCCCTGACCCTGCTAGCGTTAACACAGTGACTGGAAGTCTACAGGTACAGTAGAGTTGCTGATAGCCCCCTGTCTTCAATCAGTAGCTCCTGGGCATCGTTGAGGCTCCAGAATGGCGGAGCGGTCTAAGACACTGCATCTCAGTGCTAGAGGTGTCACTACAGACCCTGGTTGAATCCCGGGCTGTATCACAACAAGCTGTGATCGGGAGTCCCATTGGGTGGCGCACAATTGGCCCAGCATTGTCCGGGTTAGGGGAGGGTTTGGCCGGGGTAGGCTGTCATTGTAAAACAAGAATTTGTTCTCAACTGACTTGACTAGTAAAACAACAAAATCTTACGGGACACACACACACACACAGTAATCCACAGAGGCAGGTTCTTTGGCCTTATTGATACTCTGGTCGATTACTACTGGCTCAAAAGAAGGGAGGAAACTGAGCTATTGATTAATATTTTTTGTATTTTATACTGGCTATACCAATTCATTAGATTTTAAGCACAGCGACACCCTAACCCTTCATCCTTAAATACATTGTTTTGATAGATATTTTGAATTGATATGAGGTAGCCAATATGTCACTTCCCCACTGCCCTCCATGTTGATGTGGTTTAATTTACTTATTGGATGTTGTTAATTGAGCAGAAGTGATTGGGCCTAACTTAATGCTCTCTATTATTATACTGAAATCATCAGCTTGGTTAAGTGGGAAAGTTGGTGGAGTCTAGTGTGTGTGTGGATGGATGTGTGAGTGTGTGCGCGCACGTGCAATATCAGGGCAATATAATTTGTGCTGCTTCATTTAGTAAGTAAATTACTGCAATCAAGGCCTAATCCTCTGACTAGCTTAGTGATCATGAACCTAGTCAATACATCACACACACACACACAGAGAGAGAGAGAGACAGCAGGGGGAACGAGCAGGGAAGAGAGCAGAGAGAAGGAGAGCAGGAATAGGAGAGAGCATGGAGAAAGAGAGAGGGCAGGGAGAGGAGAGCAGGGAAAGGGGAGAGAGCAGGGAGAAGATAGCAGGGAGACGATAGGGGGAGAGCATGAAAAGGAGAGAGAACGAAAATTAGAGAGAGCGAAAAGGAGAGAGAGCATAGAGGAGAGACAGCAGGGAGAGGATAGTGAGCAGGAAGAGAGAAGTGAGAAGAGAGGAGAGCAGGGAGAAGGTAGCAGGGAAAGGGGAGAGAGCAGGGAGAAGATAGGAGGGAGAGTCGGAAAATGAGAGAGCGCAGGGAGAAGAGAGACAGCAGGGAGAGGAGAGACAGCAGGGAGAGGGAGAGACAGCAGGGAGAGGGAGAGACAGCAGGGATAGGGAGAGACAGCAGGGGGTGGGAGAGAGAGCAGGGGGTGGGAGAGAGAGCAGGGGGTGGGAGAGAGAACAGGGAGTGGGAGAGAGAGCAGGGAGTGGGAGAGAGAGCGGGAGAGGGAGAGAGCAGGGAGTGGGATAGAGAACAGGGAGAGGGAGAGATCAGGGAGTGGGAGAGAGAGCAGGGAGAGGAGAACAGGGAGTGGGAGAGAGAGCAGGGAGAGAGAGCAGGGAGAAGGTAGCATGTAAAGGGGAGAGAACAGGGAGAAGATAGCAGGGAGACGATAGGAGGAAGAGCAGGAAAAGGAGAGAGAGCAGGGAGAAGAAAGACATAAGGGAGAGGGAGCAGGGAGAGCAGGGAGAGGAGAGAGAGCAGGGAGAGGAGAGAGAGCAGGGAGAGAAGAGAGAGCAGGGAGAGGAGAGAGCAGGGAGATGAATGATAGAGCGGAGAGGGAGCCGGGAGAGGAGGGAGAAGAGAGCACGGAGAGGAGAGAGAGCAAGGTGAGGGGAGAGAGCAGGGAGGGGAGGGAGAGCAGGGAGAGGAGAGGAGAGAGAGCAGGGAGAGGAGAGGAGAGAGAGCAGGGAGAGGAGAGAGAAGGGAGAGGAGAGCAGGGAGGGGAGAGACTAATTTAAATTTTTAGAGTTGTTTATTCTCTTTCTCAGTCTTCCATTCCCCCTCTTACACCATTTTCCCTACATCTCTCTCCAACTCATCACTTTCTCTCACACACCAGAGACACACCCCCCACACACACGCGTACTTGTTTTCCTACATTGTCAGGACCCAATGTCATAGTATTTCACCTTAAAAGGTAAGAAAACAATAACCTTTCAGGTCCTGAATGTATTCAAATGCTGTTTTAAGCTTAATGGTTAGATTTAGGGGTTTGGTTTAGGGTTAGTGTTTTTGGTGTTAGATTTAAGTTCAGGTTTAGGGTTAGGTTTAGGATTAGGTGTTGTGGTATAAATTACACTCAAAAAGTCCTGATATTTGACAAAAACATAGCTGTGTGTGTGTGTGTGTGTGTGTGTGTGTGTGTGTGTGTGTGTGTGTGTGTGTGTGTGTGTGTGTGTGTAAGTAAATAATTATTATTACCTTGAAGACGTTTTCACAACCTGTAGAGATTGTCCTTGAGGTAAAATGTGTTTGATGAAGTTTGGTCAGATTTACGATCTTATATTTAATGTTCATTGATTGATCATTGATCAGGTCAAGACGGGACAGTTAGACATTCTCACTGTATTGATCACAGAGGTGGACCCAAACCATAAAAGACAACACAACGTTTTACAAACTCACATGCACAACCATTTAAACCCTTAAAAATCCTATTTTCCCAAACCCTGAAACTAACCATAACCCTTAACCATAAACCTATTTCTAACTAACACTACTACCTTAACCCTAAACCCCATAGAAATAGCATTTTACCTTTTGGGGACGAACAAAATCTAATTTATGTTCATTTGCTGTTTTTGTGGTACTTCCGGTCCCCACAAGTATAGTTAAATATGGCCACGTACGCACACACAGACACACACAACTATTACTTTTCACCAAGGTGAATGTGTCCTGTCAATGTTTTAAGCACCCTCATATAGTCTTAATTAATACCTTATTAAAGAGGACTGTAACAATTTTGTATCATCGGGGGTCGTTTAAAATAGCTGAGTAATGTTGTCATTGGGGCGAGAGAGAGCCATTCATTGGGAATAGTGTTGTGTGGCGGGAAATGGGAAAAGGAGTGGAGTGGATCAAGGAGTGGAGTAGAATGGGACAAGGTATGGAGTAGAATAGAGTGGGACAGGGGGTGGAGTGGGAAAAGGAGTGAAGTAGTGTAGAGTGGGACAAGTATTAGAGTAGAGTGGGACAAGGAGAGGAGTGGAGTAGAGTGGAATGGAGTAGAACGGGATGTGAAGTGGAGTATAGCGGGACAAGGAGTGGGACAAAGAATGGAGTGGAGTAGAGTATGTCGAAGTGGGGTAATGTAGGACAATGAGTAGAGTGGGGCAAGGGGTGGAGTGGAGTAGTATAGAGTGGGACAAGGAGCAGAGTGGGAAAAGAAGTGGAGTAGAGTAGAGTGGGACAAGTAGTAAAGTAGAGTGGGACAACGAGAGGAGTGGAGTAGAATTGGACAAGGAGTAGTGTAAAAGGAAAAGAGTGGAGTAGAATAGAGTGGGATGTGGAGAGTAGAGTGTGCCAAGGAGTGGAGTAGAGTGGAGTGGGATGTGGAATGGAGTAGAATGGGATGTGAAGTGCAGTTGAGTGTGACAAGGAGTGGAGTAGAGTGGGCCAAGGAGTGGAGAAGAGTAGAGTGGGACAAGCAGTGGAGTAGAGCAGAGTGGGACAAGGAGTGGAGTAGAGTTGAGTAGAATGAGTTGTGGAGTGGATTAGAGTGGGACAAGGATTGGAGTAGAGTGGGACAATGAGTGGCGTAGAGTAGGGTAGAATGGGACGATGAGTGGATTAGTGTGGGACAACGAGATGCATAGAGTAGAGTTGGTCAAGAAGTAAAGTATAGTGGGACAAGTACTTGAGTAGAGTAGAGTGCGAGCAAATATGGACCTGGAGTGGAGTAGAGTGTGACAAGGAGTGGAGTAGAGTAGAGTTGTAAAATGAGTGGAGTAGAGTGTGACAAGGACTGGAGAAGATTGGAGTGGAACAAGGAGTGAAGTAGAGTGGGATGTGGAATGGTGTATAATGTGATGTGAAGTGGATTAGAGTGTTACAAGGAGTGGAGTAAAGTAGAGTGGGACAAGGAGTGGAGTAGAGTGGGACAATGAGTTGAGTAGAGTGTGACGAGGAATGGAGTATTGAAGGACAAGGAGTAGAGTAGAGTGGGACCAGAAGTGGAGTAGATTAAAGTGGGACTAGGATTGGAGTGGAGTAGAGTAGAGTGGGACAAGGATTGGAAAACATTAAAGTGGGAAAAGAAGTGCAGTAGAGTAGTGGGAAAAGAGTGGAGTAGATTAGAGTTGGACAAGGAGTGGAGTAGATTAAAGTGGGACTAGGATTGGAGTGGAGTAGAGTAGAGTGGGACAAGGATTGAAGTACAGTACAGTGGGAAAGGAGTGGAGTAATGTAGAGTGGGACAACGTTTGGAAAACATTAAAGTGGGAAAAGAAGTGGAGTAGAGTAGTGGGAAAAGAGTGGAGTAGATTAGAGTTGGACAAGGAGTGGAGTAGAGTAGAGTGGGATGTGGAATGGTGTAGAATGTGACTTGGAGTGGAGTAGAGTGTGACAATGAGTGGAGTAGAGTGGGACAAGGAGTGGAGTGGAGTAGAGTGGAACAAGGAGTGGAGAAGAGTAGAGTGGGACAAGGAGTGGAATAGTGTGAAGTGGGACAAGAAGTGGAGTATAATAGAGTGGGTAGAATGGGTTGTGGAGTGGATTAGTGTGGGAAAATGATCGGAGTAGAGTGGTACAATGAGTGGCGTAGAGTAGGGTAGAATGGGACGTGGAGTGGATTAGTGTGGGACAATGAGTGGCGTAGAGTTGGCCAAGAAGTAAAGTATAAAGTGGGACAAGTACTTGAGTAGAGTAGAGTGGGAAAATGAGTGGAGTAGAGTAGATTGGGATGTGGAGTGCAGTTGTGTAAAGTGGGATAAGGAGTGGAGTAGAGTTCGATGTTGAGTGAGGTAAAATTGGACCTGGAGGGGAGTAACGTGTGACAAGGAGTGGAGTGGAGTAGAGTGGGTAAAGGAGTGGAGTAGAGTGGTACAAGGACTGGAGAAGATTGGAGTGGAACAAGGAGTGGAGTAGAGTAGAGTGGGATAAGGAGTGGAGTAGAGTGGGATAAAGAGCGGAGTAGAGTCATGTAGGAAAAGGAGTGGATTAGAGTGGGACAATGAGTTGAGTGGAGTAGAGTGTGACGAGGAGTGGAGTATTGAAGGACAAGGATTGAAGTACAGTACAGTGGGACAAGGATTGGAAAATATTAAAGTGGGAAAAGAAGTGGAGTGGAGTAGTGGGAAAAGAGTGGAGTAAAGCAGAGGTGGACAAGGAGTGGAGAAGAGTAGAGTGGGATGTGGAATGGTGTAGAATGGGATGTGGAGTGGAGTAGAGTGTGACAAGGAGTGGAGTAGGAAAATGGTAGGAAAACAATAACTTGTTGTGTGTGTGTGTGTGCGTGTGTGCGTGCATGCGTGAATAATAATTATCACCTCTACGACGTTTCCACAAGTTGTTGAGATCCTCTTATCTGAAGTCAAATGTGTTCGATAAAGTTTCATCAGATTTACAGTCTTATAGTTAATGTGCATTGATTGATCATTGATCAGGTCTAGTTTGGGCAGTTAAAAGTTCTTTCTGTATTTATCAGGGAGGTGGACCCAAACCATAAAGGGCCACACAGCATTTCACACACACACACACACACACACACACACACACACACACACACACACACACACACACACACACACACACACACACACACACACACTGCAGTTACTTTTTGTCAAGGTGAATGTGTCCTGTCAACATTTTTAACACCCTCGTATATTCTTAATGAAAGCCATATTAAAGATGACAGTATAAATGTGGTATCATGGATGTCATTTAGAATTGCTGAGTAATGTTGTCATTGAGAAGAGAGAGAGAGAGATTAATTGGGTGTAGTGTAGTGGAAAAGGAGTGGAGGAGAGTAGAGTGGGATAAGGAGTAGAGTAGAATAGAGTAGTGAGATATGAAGTGGAGTAGAGTGGGACGTGGAGTGGAGTAGAGCGGGACAAGGAGTGGAGTAGAGTGGGACAAGGAATGGAGTAGAGCAGAGCGGGACAAGGAGCGGAGTAGAATAGAATAGAGTATGATGTGGAGTAGAGTGGGATGTGGAGAGGACTAGAATGGGACATGGAATTGAGTAGAGTGGGACAAGGAGTGTAGTAGAGAAGATTGGGACAGGTAGTAGAGTAGAGTCGAGTGGGACAAGGATTGAAATAGCGTAGATTGTGACAGGGAGTGGAGTGGTGTAGACAGGGACCAAGGGTGGATTAGAGTGGGACAAGTAGTAGAGTCGAGTCGAGTGGGACAAGGTTTGAAGTAGTGTAGAATGTGACAAGGAGTGTAGTAGAGTGGGACACAGGGTGGAGTAGTGTAGAGTGGAACAAGAAGTGTAGAGTAGAGTGGTATAAGGAGTGAAGAATAGTAGACTTGGACAAGGAGTGGAGTTGTTTAGATTGGGAAAAGGACTGGAGTATAGTAGAGTGAGACAATGATTGTAGTAGAGTAAAGTGGGACAAGGTGTAGAGTAGAGTAGAGTGTACAGGGAGTGGAGTAGATTTGAGCTGGACGTGGTGTAGACTAGATAAGAGTGGGACAGTGAGTGGAGTGGAGTGGAGTGGAGAAGAGTGGGACAATGACTGAAGTATAGTATTTATGGAACAAGGAGCTGCTTGTTTTACTCTACTTGCATCCCGTGCTCCTCAGCTCGAGCGTGGTCATAATTGGCCCAGGGATCAGAGGTCAAAAATAATATCATCTTTGTTAGCAGCCCAAGGGTTCAGTGAGTGAGTGTGGTTATGTGTGTTTGTGTTCGAGGAGATTGACGAGAACCTGTGTATTTCTTATTTTTTTTATTTCAGCTTTATTTAACCAGGTTAGCTAGTTGAGAACACTTATATCTCATTTACAACTGCGACCTGGCCAAGATAAAGCAAAGCAGTGCGACACAAACAACAACAGAATTACACATGTAATAAACAAGCGTACAGTCAATAACACAATATAAAAAAAGCAAGTATATATACAGTGTGTGCAAATGGCGTGAGGAGGTAGGCAAAAATTAGGCCATAGTAGCGAAGTAATTAAAATGTAACAGTGCAAGTAGAGACACTGGTGTGCAAAAGAGCAGAAAAGTAAATTAAAACAACATGGGGATGAGGTACGTAGATTGGGTGGGCTATTTACAGATGGACTATGTACAGCTGCAGCGATCGGTTAGCTGCTCAGATAGCTGATGTTTAAAGTTTTGAGGGAAATATAAGTCTCCAGCTTCAGCAATTTTTGCAATTCATTCCAGTCACTGGCAGCAGAGAACTGGACGGAAAGGTGGCCAAAAGAGGTCTTGGCTTTGGCGATGACCAGTGAGATATGTGTGTGTGTCTGCGAAGAGATGAAGGACAACCTGTTTGTGTGTGTGTGTGTCCTTGTTTTCCTACATTATCAGGACCCCAATGTCCTAACATTTCATCTTAATGTCCTGAAAAGGTAGGAGAACCCAAACCATAAAGGGCCCCAAACACACACACACACACACAGCAGTTACTTTTTCCCAAGGTGAATGTGTCCTCTCAACATTTGAAACACCCTCATATGTTCTTAATGAAAGCCTTATTAAAGAGGACAGTATAAATGTGGTATCAATGGGTATCGTTTAAAATTGCTGATTAATGTTGTCATTGGGAAGAGAGAGAAAGATGAATTGGGTGTAGTGTCGTGTAGCGTGGAGTGTTACAAGGAGTGCATTAGAGCAGAGTGGGACAAGGAGTAGAGTAGAATAGAGTAGAGTGAGATGTGAAGTGGAGTAGAGTGGGACGTGAAGTGGAGTAGAGTGGGACGTGGAGTGGAGTAGAGATGGACAAGGAGTGGAGATGGACAAGGAGTGGAGTAGAGATGGACAAGGAGTGGAGTAGAGATGGACAATAAGTGGAGTAGAGATGGACAAGGAGTGGAGTAGGGCAGAGCGGGACAAGGAGTGGAGTAGAATAGAATAGACTGATGTGGAGTGGAGTAGAGTGGGATGTGGAGTGGAGTAGAATGGGACAAGGGATGGAGTAGAGTGGGACAAGGAGTGTAGTAGAGTAGGGTGGGACAAGGAGTGGAGAAGAGTGGGACAAGGGATGGAGTAGAGTGGGACAAGGAGTGTAGTAGAGTAGGGTGGGACAAGGAGTGGAGAGGAGTGGGACAAGGGTGGAGTAAAATAGAGTGGGACAAGGAGTGTAGTAGAGTAGGGTGGGACAAGGAGTGGAGAGGAGTGGGACAAGGGTGGAGTAAAATAGAGTGGGACAAAAAGAGTGCAGTAGAGCAGAGTGGGACAAGGAGTGTAGTAGAGTAGAGTGGGATGTGGAGTGGAGTAGAATGGGACAAGGGATGGAGTAGAGTGGGACAAGGAGTGTAGTAGAGTAGGGTGGGACAAGGAGTGGAGAAGAGTGGGACAAAGAGTAGAGTAGAGTGGGACAATGGTTGGAGTGTAGTAGAGTAGAGTGGGACAAGGAGTGGAGTGAAGTGAAGTAGAGTAGAGTGGGACAAGGAGTGTAGTAGAGTAGGGTGGGACAAGGAGTGGAGTGAAGTGAAGTAGAGTAGAGTGGGACAAGGAGTGGAGTAGAATAGAATAGAGTGGAATGTGGTATGGAGTGGAGTAGAGTGGGACAATGAGTAGAGTAGGGTGGGACAAGGAGTGGAGCAGAATAGAATAGGACACTTTTCTTCATAGGAGCTTGTGAACAACACAGTTAACACAATCACTTCAAACTGAAGACTGCAAACTAGCTGCACCTCGTTTCGTTTGACCTGTTTTCGCTCGCGGAACACCCCCCGCAACAGCCAGTGAAAGTGCAGGACGCCAAATTCAAAACAACAAAAATCTCACAATTATAATTCCTCAAGCAAACAAGTATTTTACACCATTTTAAAGATAACATTTTCATTAATCCAGCCACAGTGTCGGATTTCAAAAAGGATTTACAGCCGAAAGCACCACAAACGATTATGTTAAGTCACCACCAAGCCACAGAAAAACAGGGAATCAATCTTCCAACCAGGAAGTGGGATGTTATGTTTCACTTCCCAAGGCTTCCACCAGATGTCACCTGTATTTAGAACCTGTTTTGAAGATTCTACTCTAAAGGAGGGGCTCATAAGAGCTCTTTGAGTGAGTGGTCTGGCAGAGTGCCACAGCCTCGGTCTGGCACGCTCACGTGAAAGCTAGCTACGTTCCACTTCATTTGCACAAGGAATTGTCCAGTTGGAACATTAATGAAGTTATATGTTAAAAACATCCTAAAGATTGATGCCATACTTCGTTTGGCATGTTTCTACGGGCTATAATGGAACTTTTTGAACTTTTCGTCCGATGTTCGGTGCGACCTGAACACGCTTTTGGATTTGTTTACCAAACGCCCTAACAAAAGAAGATATTTGGACATAAATAACGGACATTATCGAACAAATCAAACATTTATGGTGGAACAGCGATTCCTGGGAGTGCATTCTGATGAAGATCATCAAAGGTAAGGGAATATTTATCATGTAATTTCTGGTTTCTGTTCACTCCAACATGGCGGCTAATTTGATTATTTTTCTGAGTGCCGTCTCAGATGATTGCATGGTTTGCGTTTTCCGTAAAGTTAAAAAAAAATCTGACACAGCGGTTGCATTAAGGAGAGGTATATCAATAATAATTCCATGTGTATAACTTGTATTATCATCTACATTTATGACGAGTATTTCTGTTGAATCGATGTGGCTATGCAAAATCACTGGATGTTTTTGGAACTAGTGAACGTAACGCGCCAATGTAAATTCAGATTTTTTGATATACATATGAACTTTATCAAACAAAACATACATGTATTGTGTAACATGAAGTCCTATGAGTGTCATCTGATGAAGATAATCAAAGGTTAGTGATTAATCTTATCTCTATTTGCGCTTTTTGTGACTCCTCTCTTTGGCTGGAAAAATGGTTGTGTTTTTCTGTGGCTTGGTGGTGACCTAACATAATCGTTTGTGGTGCTTTCGCTGTAAAGCCATTTTGAAATAGGACACTGTGGTGGGATTAACAAGATTACCTTTAAAACGGTATAAGATACATGTATGTTTGATGAATTTTTATTATGAGATGTCTGTTGTTTTGAATTTGGCGCCCTGCACTTTCACTGGCTGTTGTCATATCATCCCGTTAACGGGATTGCAGCCCTAAGAAGTTTTAAGGAAGAGTGTTGTGAATACTGATGTTAACCTTTCTGGTAATAACTTTTTTCTGAAATACAGATCTTCCAAACGTGGGAGAGTGGCAATCTTTACCAAGGATCACCTTCACTGCTCGGTTGTCTCTACCAAGTCTGTCCCCAAACAATTTGATTTGCTGGTTTTAAGTATTAAACTTTCAAATAGCTATTTTTTGACTGTTGCTGGGTGCTATTATCCTCCATCAAAAAACCCTACCTGCCCTAAGATCTCTCCTGGCCACTTACACTAAGTCTGAATTTATCCTGCTAGGTGACCTAAAATGGGACATGCTTTTAATTAAGGCGTAGTTCTCTCTCTGTGGGTCTAACCCCAAGAAGTTCTTGAAAATGATTAAATACCTGGAGAATAAACACTCCTCCTCGCAGCTGCACATGTCCCGTAAAGTTGATGATGTGGTTGTTACTGACAAGAAGCACATGGCTGAGCTCTTTAATCACCACTTCATTAAGTCAGGATTCTATTTGACTCAGCCATGCCTCCTTGCCCGTCGAACATTTCCTAATCTCCCACCTCTTCTAATGCGACTCTCCCCGATGCTTCTCCCTCTTTTCCCCCTGCCCCACTACAAAGTTTCTCCCTGCAGGCAGTCACTGAGTCCGAGGTACTAAAGGAGCACCTGAAACTTGACCCCAAAAAAACATCTGGGTCAGATGGTTAATAAGACCCTTTCTTCTTTAAGGTTAATGCCCATATCATCGCCAGGCCTCTCAGACCTATTTAACCTGCCTCTCTTTTCTGGGAGGTTCCCATTGCTTGGAAGGCAGCCACAGTTCGTCCTTTGTGCAAAGGGGTAGATCAAGCTGATCCCAACTGTTATAGGCCTACTTCTATTTTGCCCTGTTTATCAAAAGTGTTGGAAAAACCTGCCAATAATCAATTGACTGGCTTTCTTGTTATCTACAGTATTCTCTTTGTTACGCAATCTGGTTTCTGCTCAGGTTATGGATGTGTCACCGCAACCTTAAAGGTCCTCAATGAGTTCACCATTGCCCTTGATTCTAAGCAATGTTGTGCTGCTATTTTTATTGACTTGGCCAAAGCTTTTGATACGATAGAACATTCCATTCTTGTGGGCCAGCTAAGGAGTATTGGTGTCTCTGAGGGGTCTTTGGCCTGGTTTGCTGACTACCCCTCTCAAAGAGTGCAGTGTATGAAGTCAGAAAATCTGCTGATTCCGCCACTGATTGTCACCAAGGGAGTACCCCAAGGCTCAATCCTAGACCCACGCTCTTCTCAATTTACATCAACAACATAGCTCAGGCAGTAGGAAGCTCTCAAATCCATTTATATGCAGATGATACAGTCTTATACTCAGCTGGCCCCTCCCCGGATTGTGTGTTAAATGCTCCAAAAACAAAGCTTTGTTAGTGTCCAAAAAGTTTCCTCTATCCTTAACCTTGTTCTAAATACTGTACCTCCAAAACAAAGGACATGTGGTTTGATAAGAAGAATGCCGCTCTCCCCACAGGCGTGATTACTACTTCTGAGGGTTTAGAGCTTGAGGTAGTCACCTCATACAAGTACTTGGGAGTATGGCTAGACGATACACTGTCCTTGTCTCAGCACATATCAAAGCTGCAGGCTAAAGTTAAATCTATACTTGGTTTCCTTTATCATAATCGCTCCTCTTTCAAACCAGCTGCCAGCTAACCCTGATTCAGATGACCATCCTACCCATGCTAGATAACAAAGACATAATTTACAGATCGGCAGGTAAGGGTGCTCACGCTTTTTCAGTTCTGCCCACAAATTTTCTTTAGGATTGTGGTCAGGGCTTTGTGATGGCCACTCCAATACCTTGACTTTGTTGTCCTTGAGCCATTTTGCCACAACTTTGGAAGTATGCTTGATGATGATCTATTTTGCCATCTATTTTGTGAAGTGCACCAGTCCCTCCTGCAGCAAAGCACCCCCACACAATGATGCTGCCACCCCTGTGCTTCATGGTTGGGATGGTGTTCTTCAGCTTGCAAGCCTCCCCCTTTTTCCTCCAAACATAACGATGGTATATACTGTACTCGATACCATCTACTGCATCTTGCCTAGGCTGTTCTGTACCATCACTCATTCATATATCTTTATGTACATATTCTTTATCCCTTTACACTTGTGTGTATTAGGTAGTAGTTTTGGAATTGTTAGGTTAGATTACTCGTTGGTTATTACTGCATTGTCGGAACTAGAAGCACAAGCATTTCGCTACATTCGCATTAAAATCTGCTAACCATGTGTATGTGACAAATACATTTGATTTGATTTGATTTGGTCATTATGATCAAACAGTTCTATTTTTGTTTCATCGGACCAGAGCACATTTCTCCAAAAAGTACAATCTTTGTCCCCATGTGCTGTTACAAACCGTAGTCTGGCTTTTTTATGGCAGATTTGGAGCAGTGGCTTCTCCTTGCTGAGCGGCCTTTCAGGTTATGTCGATATAGGACTCGTTTTACTGTGGATATAGATACCTTTGTAACTGTTTCCTGCATCTTTCCTGTTTCCTGCATCTTCACAAGGTCCTTTGCTGTTGTTCTGGGATTGATTTGCACTTTTCGCACCAATGTACGTTCATCTTTAGGGGACGGAATGCTCCCAAGTAAGAACCAGACTTGTGGAGGTCTACAATTTGTTTTCTGAGGTCTTGGCTAATTTCTTTTGATTTTCCCATAATGTCAGGCAAAGAGGCACTGAGTTTGAAGGTAGGCCTTGAAATACATCCACATGGACACCT
This sequence comes from Oncorhynchus kisutch, assembly GCF_002021735.2. Classification (NCBI taxonomy): domain Eukaryota; kingdom Metazoa; phylum Chordata; class Actinopteri; order Salmoniformes; family Salmonidae; genus Oncorhynchus; species Oncorhynchus kisutch. The sequence continues at coordinate 14,752,870 of NC_034181.2, forward strand.
CCAATTGACTCAAATGATGCCAATTAGCCTATCAGAAGCTTCTAAAGTCATGACATAATTTTCTGGAATGTTCCAAGCTTTAAAGGCACAGTCAATTTAGAGTATGTAAACTTCTGACCTACTGAAATTGTGATACAGTGAATTATAAGTGAAATCATCTGAAATGTCAGGGATTTCTGATGCAACGCAGCAAATACATTGAGCACAACCCCACTAACTTCGCCACCGACAAGAGCAAGGGGGATTTTGTTGTGTCTCTACTCACAGGCAATGCCCTGGATTAGGCCACCGCCATATGAACTGTCAACAGCACAGAACTTGGATCAGAGACCCATTTACACACCCTCTTCAAAGAGGTATTCGATCACTCTCCTTCCGTTCAACCTATAAGAGATTTCCTCATAGAACTTCAACAAGGACGCAATTCAGCTGCCGACTATGCCCTCGCGGTCCGCACCATGGCTGCAGGGAGTGGATGGAGTGGATGGAATGAGGCTGCATTACTTACCGTCTATGGAAGAGGGCTCAACAGGGAACTTCAGGTGGAGCTGGCCTGTAGATGTGACCTTCAGGATTTAAATCAATACATTCTTATGTCCATCTCCACACACCGCCGACCGCCGAATAACTCAAACCCAAACCTTCTCTTTCCATGATTACGTCATCCCAGAGCCCATGCAATTGTGCCATGCTCCTCTCCCGTGTATCGAACGTCAAAGGCAGATCCAAGAAGGGCTCTGACTATACTATGGAGAGAAAGATCATCTACTCAGCCATTGCCCTGGTCGCCCCCCACAGAGAGATGAGAAAGGTCCCTCCACTGCCATGCAGGTTGGCGTGTCATTATTTCTAAATATCTCCCAGAAGCAGTTCTCCATCCCAGTATTGATAACCGTGAAGGGGGTTACTAAGTACATAGAGGGCTTGATAGATTCAGGAGCAGCAGGTCATTTTATCGATCACAAGCTAGTACAAGAGCTTGACATTGATCTAACACCTGTCACCCCTCCCTTAAGGATTAACACCCTGGACGGGCAGCCATTGGGTACGAGCTTTATTACGCACCTGACACAGAGCATCACCCTCCAGAACGAAACCATTCAACTCATGGAACTCTCATCCCCCAAACAGCCACTCATCCTCAGACACCCCTGGCTTTGTCGTCACAACCCTGCCATCTCGTGGCAACAAGGTGAACTACATTCCTGGTCTTCTACCTGCTTCACCAGTTGTCTCAGCCTACCCTGCAGAGCCACTACCATTGAGGACTCTGCCTCTGCAGTGCCACCCACCATACCATCTGAATACACCTAGAACAGCAATGTCATCAGCAGAATCAAGGCCTTCACTCTGCCACCACATCGCCCAGGGACTATGCTATTGACTTACTCCCTGGAGTGTTCCCACAAAAGGGCCGTGTTTACCTCCTATCTATCCTGGAAAATGATGCAATGGAGAACTACATTGATGAATCACTCAAACAATTTCTTTCATCTTTCCCCGGCTGCGTCCAACTTCTTCTTCGTTGGCAAAAAGGACGGTTGTGTTTTTCCATGTATTGATTACCATTCCCTGAATGATGTCACGGTCAAGAACAGTTTCCCTCTTCCTGTGATCCCAGCTACCCTTGAACAAGTGGGCCGCGCCAACATCTATACAAACTCAACCTACGAAGTGCATATAACCTTGGCCATATATGTGAAGGGGACGAATGGAAGACGGCCTTTATCACCGCATGAGGGCACTACGAATACCTGGTCATGCCCTATGGCCTTACTGACGCCCCCGCCATCTTCCAATCCTTTATGAATGAGGTTTTCCAGGATATGATCAACTGCTTTCTCATCGTCTACATTGAGGACATCCTGATTTACTCCCTGAAGGAACACATACAGCATGTGCAAAAGGTTCTTCAATGGCTCCTTGACCATAACCTTTATGTGAAGACTGAAAAGAGCACCTTCCATGTAACCTCGGTAAATGTCCTCGGATTCGTACTGACCCCTACAGGGGGGTAACTGGCCCAAACCCACCACCGTTAAGGAACTCCAACAATTCATTGGGTTCTCCAACTACTATCACCAGTTCATTCGGAACTTCAGTTCTACTGCCTCTCCCCTCACTGCCCTTACCAGCCAAAAGACCTGGATCGTTCAATGGACTGATACCGCCCTGACTGCTTTCAACAGCTTGAAACACCTCTTCACCTCAGCTCCTATCCTTCTCCAACCTGATCCAACCCTTCCTTTCACCCTGGAGGTGGATTCCTACGAAGTAGGAGTAGGAGCCGTACTCTCTCAGCTGGTGGGACCACCTCCAAAATCACATCCCTGTGCCTTCTTCTCCAGGAAGTTATCCTCCGCTGAGAGGAATTATGATGTGGGGAACAGAGAATGTCTCGCCATCAAGATGACCCTCGAGAGACCAAGAGGCCCACTGGGCTCTCTTCTACACACACTTCAATTTTCATGTTACTTACATCCCTGGGGAAAAAAACCATAAAAGCTGATGCTCTCTCCCGCCAGTTTGACCTTTCGACTACTAACTCAGACCCTACACCCATTCTTCCTTCCTCTTGCATTATGGGACCGGTACAGTGCGATATTCACCCTGCCATACAAGAAGCCCTAACCTCAGACCCGGCTCCTCCTGAGACACCAGCTGGGAGGAGTTACATACCAGCAGCTGTTAGACCCCAACTGATGCAATGGTGTCACATGTCCTTGGGGTCAGGACATCCGGGCATTACACAAACCACTGAAATTCTAGCCCATAAGTTCTGGTTATCCTCACTGGCATCCTCACTGGTGGTCCTCACTGGCATTTGAAGCATACACCAAATCTGTTTTTAACACACGATTGCGTTTCAAATTGTTGCCAAATGAATTGGATTAGAAAAACACTTTTTTTCCAGTTGAGGAGCTGCAGGACATGATAACTAATGACAATAAACACAGGCCAATTTAATTACACAAAATTGTCCAAATTAACCTGCAGACCGATAAGCATGACCATGAAACATATTTCCATTGACTGGTATTTCCATCAATGAATAGAGCATTATTTTGCAATGGAATGTGTTTTTTCTTTTTTTTTTACGGACATAAATTGGCAAATGCCGGCTAACGGAAACCTTGGCGTATGTGAGTGAGAAGATAGAGGATGACCAAGGTCAGGGATAAAGTTTAAAAGCCATATTTCTCTTTTAATGAAAACATAAAACAGTCCCAAATGAGATTGATGGATTTAAATTGCAATCCACAATCGATTTGATGGAGCGGCAGGTAGCCTAGCAGTTAAGGGCGTTGGGCCATTACCTAAAAGGTCGCTGGTTTGAATCCCCGAACCGACTGTGAAAAATCTGTCTGTGCTCTTGAGCAAGGCACTTAACCCTCGTTGCACCTGTAAAGTGTCTGCTAAATTACTCAAATGTAAAATGTTATGGGTAACGTTTCCCCTTAATGAACCTTCATGTCGCTCCACACACACTAAGTACGCAGAGAGGAGGGCATTGGATGTGATAGGAATTACATTAGCCACTGTACAGATTAGGGATTAATGTTTTTTAATTTTTTTTATCTACCACTTTTCCTTACCGAGAAAATTGCAAAGACCTTTTAGGGCCCTCTGATGATGACAGTAGAGCAGTGTTACATTGCGTTAAGTTGATGACATTCTCTCTGTTATGTCCATGCTCATCCCTACTGGTGTCATTACACAGTAATGACAGGACAATTACCAGACATAGTATACCTTCACTGATTGGTTTAGGAGTCAAGAATGTATTTATCTGCCTTAGAATGACTGGAGATTATTACCTCACGTGTGTGTGTGTGTGTGTGTGTGTGTGTGTGTGTGTGTGTGTGTGTGTGTGTGTGTGTGTGTGTGTGTGTGTGTGTGTGTGTGTGTGTGTGTGTGTGTGTGTGTGTGTGTGGTCACAATGTGTGTGCATAAGTGTGTTCATTCATGCCGTTGGAGTTTACACTGGCCTCTCTAGCTGGCTCTGATTCCCCGTAGACTAATTAGTGTAATTATCTGATGAAGCTTCACACTCTCTATTCCTCATCTGCAACCAGGTCAGGAGGACACACACACACTAGTTGTCTTCTATCACACAGTGTGTGTTGCTGCATTCTCTACGTGTCCTACTTACTTCCTACATTTCTTTCCTCCTCGTATAGGTATGCCTATTTTCTTTCCCTCTGTCTGTTACTATAGTTGGCCATGGAGGACGCTGTACACAGCGTGAGCTTACAGCAGAATGCCTATGAGAAGCTGAAGGCCCAGCAGGCTCTGATGGTGGACCAATGCTCTGATGGAGACAGTGGACACATACATTTTCAGACAGCTCCAGGAGTTCCTACGGGGCCTCTGTGAGCGACAGAGAGAGAGTGAGGATAGCTCATCCGTATCTTTACCTTTTCCCTCCTCTACCCACAAGACATCTATCTCCTGACCTGTACTATCCATTTCGCCTGCTATGCCTTAGAGCACAGGAGACAAAGAGAACCTCAACCTACCACTCTAACTCCTACAATCTACCCAGAACCCACCTCTTCTCTACCAACCCCTACCCTGACTACAATCTACCCAGAACCCACCTCTTCTCTACCAACCCCTACCCTGACTACAATCTACCCAGAACCCACGTCTTCTCTACCAACCCTTACCCTAACTACAATCTACACAGAACCCACTTCTTCTCTACCAACCCTTACCCTGACTACAATCTACCCAGAAACCACCTCTTCTCTACCAACCCTTACCCTAACTACAATCTACCCAGAAACCACCTCTTCTCTACCAACCCTTACCCTGACTACAATCTACCCAGAACCCACTTCTTCTCTACCAACCCTTACCCTAACTACAATCTACCCAGAACCCACTTCTTCTCTACCAACCCTTACCCTAACTACAATCTACCCAGAACCCACCTCTTCTCTACCAACCCTTACCCTGACTACAATCTACCCAGAACCCACCTCTTCTCTACCAACCCTTACCCTGACTAAAATCTACCCAGAACCCACCTCTTCTCTACCAACCCTTACCCTGACTACAATCTACCCAGAAACCACCTCTTCTCTACCAACCCTTACCCTGACTACAATCTACCCAGAACCCACCTCTTCTCTACCAACCCTTACCCTGACTACAATCTACCCAGAAACCACCTCTTCTCTACCAACCCTTACCCTGACTACAATCTACCCAGAACCCACCTCTTCTCTACCAACCCTTACCCTGACTACAATCTACCCAGAACCCACCTCTTCTCTACCAACCCTTACCCTGACTACAATCTACCCAGAAACCACCTCTTCTCTACCAACCCTTACCCTGACTACAATCTACCCAGAACCCACCTCTTCTCTACCAACCCTTACCCTGACTACAATCTACCCAGAACCCACTTCTTCTCTACCAACCCTTACCCTAACTACAATCTGCCCAGAACCCACCTCTTCTCTACCAACCCTTACCCTGACTACATTCTACCCAGAAACCACCTCTTCTCTACCAACCCTTACCCTGACTACAATCTACCCAGAACCCACCTCTTCTCTACCAACCCTTACCCTAACTACAATCTACCCAGAACCCACCTCTTCTCTACCAACCCTTACCCTGACTACAATCTACCCAGAACCCACCTCTTCTCTACCAACCCTTACCCTGACTAAAATCTACCCAGAACCCACCTCTTCTCTACCAACCCTTACCCTGACTACAATCTACCCAGAACCCACCTCTTCTCTACCAACCCTTACCCTAACTACAATCTACCCAGAACCCACCTCTTCTCTACCAACCCTTACCCTGACTACAATCTACCCAGAAACCACCTCTTCTCTACCAACCCTTACCCTGACTACAATCTACCCAGAACCCACCTCTTCTCTACCAACCCTTACCCTGACTACAATCTACCCAGAACCCACCTCTTCTCTACCAACCCTTACCCTGACTACAATCTACCCAGAAACCACCTCTTCTCTACCAACCCTTACCCTGACTACAATCTACCCAGAACCCACTTCTTCTCTACCAACCCTTACCCTAACTACAATCTGCCCAGAACCCACCTCTTCTCTACCAACCCTTACCCTGACTACATTCTACCCAGAAACCACCTCTTCTCTACCAACCCTTACCCTGACTACAATCTACCCAGAACCCACCTCTTCTCTACCAACCCTTACCCTAACTACAATCTACCCAGAACCCACCTCTTCTCTACCAACCCTTACCCTGACTACAATCTACCCAGAAACCACCTCTTCTCTACCAACCCTTACCCTGACTACAATCTACCCAGAACCCACCTCTTCTCTACCAACCCTTACCCTGACTACAATCTACCCAGAACCCACCTCTTCTCTACCAACCCTTACCCTAACTACAATCTACCCAGAACCCACCTCTTCTCTACCAACCCTTACCCTAACTACAATCTACCCAGAAACCACCTCTTCTCTACCAACCCTTACCCTGACTACAATCTACCCAGAACCCACCTCTTCTCTACCAACCCTTACCCTAACTACAATCTACCCAGAAACCACCTCTTCTCTACCAACCCTTACCCTAACTACAATCTACCCAGAACCCACCTCTTCTCTACCAACCCTTACCCTAACTACAATCTACCCAGAACCCACCTCTTCTCTACCAACCCTTACCCTAACTACAATCTACCCAGAACCCACCTCTTCTCTACCAACCCTTACCCTAACTACAATCTACCCAGAACCCACCTCTTCTCTACCAACCCTTACCCTAACTACAATCTACCCAGAACCCACCTCTTCTCTACCAACCCTTACCCTAACTACAATCTACCCAGAACCCACCTCTTCTCTACCAACCCTTACCCTAACTACAATCTACCCAGAACCCACCTCTTCTCTACCAACCCTTACCCTAACTACAATCTACCCAGAACCCACCTCTTCTCTACCAACCCTTACCCTAACTACAATCTACCCAGAACCCACCTCTTCTCTACCAACCCTTACCCTGACTACAATCTACCCAGAACCCACCTTTACTCTCAACTCAGTTTGAAAGAAAAAACACATTAATAGAGCTTCCATTCTAACAATTGTTCTGCTTCTGTAGTTTCAGCATGCGGGAAATACTTAGGAAGGATGTTAAAAGCAGGGGGCGGTAAATGAGAGGGGGAGTGGAAAAATAGAACAACACTTCACCACATGAAGCAGTGTTCACTATGTTTTTTAAAGGCGAATAGCTAGCAGAAGTGTAATTTTGTATGTAATGTACTGTATGTATGGATGACATTTTGCATGAATATATTACATTTTTTGTTTAGTTTATTTTCCTTCATGGTTGTTTGTGTTCTGTTTTGGAGGTCATCAAGTTGACATGACTACTTTGAGGTGCAGACATGATTTTTAGGGTATGTATATTTTCATATCTTAGGACTATGAATTAAATTAATTGACTGCGAGGTGAGAGCGATTTATCTAGTGATTTGCGAAAGTGGGGAACCAGATTTCTACAAATGCTGCTTTGAATTTACAGTGTGACATAAGGTATGTCAACGCACTTAAGAAATACATGTTTAATTTGTTTTATTTTCGTCCTGAAACCTCATGGTTCTTCATGTCTCATGGTTATAGCATCATGATGGAAAACTGGGGACATTGAAGCAGAATGGAAGTCACTCTTAGGCACAGACATAGGATAAGCTAACCCCACACTGACCTAAACCATTAGGAGTGGAAAAGCGAAACTGACCTCAGATCAGCATCTTGGAGCAACTTGGTACTACTCCCTGCTGTATAAGAAATGCCATCATACTGAGAACTTACTGGACATATGTGAATCTTGATTTGAGTGATGTTTTTGGCAGAAATACCGTTTTTCACAATGATGACAGTGTACATCTGAATCGGTTTAACTTTATTTTAGTGTACAGGTGTTGACTTGGTAACATGCTAATTAAACAATAACAAGCACCACTACCATTTGGTAGCAGACAGATGCAAATTGGGTTGAATTCTTTGAATTAAGTACCAGTGTACAGGGTTGTGAAATGCCCATCGACTGAGGATTAGAGGTCACCATTATGTAGATGTATAGAAATTATGTTGATTAATAATAAACTACATTAATTGTTGTGACTCCATTATTATGTGAATGAAAGCAACAGGTCCTGTGCGTCTCTGGACGATGATTTTTCAGCGCCGATACCAATACCGATTATTGGAGGACAAAAAAGCCGATACCGATTAATCTGATGATTTTTAAAATGTATTTGTAATAATGACAATTACAACAATACTGAATGAACACTTATTTTAACTTAATATAATACATCAATAAAATCAATTTAGCCTCGAATAAATAATGAAACATTTTCAATTTGGTTTAAATAATGCAAAAACAAAGTGTTAGAGAAGAAAGTAAAAGTGCAATATGTAACATGTAAGAAAGCTAACGTTTAAGTTCCTTGCTCAGAACATGAGAACATATGAAAGCTGGTGGTTCCTTTTAACATGAGTCTTCAATATTCACAGGTAAGAGGTTTTAGGTTGTAGTTATTATAGGAATTATAGGACTATTTCTCTCTATACCATTTGTATTTCATATACCTTTGACTATTGGATGTTCTTATAGGCACTTTAGTATTGCCAGTGTAACAGTATAACTTCCGTCCCTCTCCTCGCTCCTCCCTGGGCTCGAACCAGGAACACAACGACAACAGCCACCCTCGAAGCAGCATTACCCATGCAGAGCAAGGGAAACAACTACTCCAAGTCTCAGAGCGAGTGAAGTTTGAAACGTTATTATCGTGCACCCCGCTAACTAGCTAGCCATTTCACATCACATCGTTACCCCAGCCTAATCTAGGGAGTTGATAGGCTTGAAGTCATAAACAGCAGAGCTGCTGGCAAAACACACAAAAGTGCTGTTTGAATGAATGCTTACGAGCCTACTGCTGCCTACCACCGCTCAGCCAGACTGCTCTATCAAATCATAGACTTAATTATAACATAATAACACACAGAAATAGGAGCCTTAGGTCATTAATATGGTCGAATCCGGAAACTATCATCTCGAAAACAAGACGTTCATTCTTTCAGTGAAATACGGAACCGTTACATATTTTATCTAAAGGGTGGCATCCATAAGTCTAAATATTCCTGTTACGTTGCACAACCTTCAATGTTTTGTCATAATTACGTAAAATTCGGGCAAATTAGTTTGCAGTGAGCCAGGCGCCCGAACTGTTGCATATACCCTGACACGTTGGAGCAACGACAGTCCTTTTTTGCGAATGTGCACTGGATCGATTATATGCAACGCAGGACACGCTAGATAAACTAGTAATATCATCAACCATGTGTAGTTATAGTTAGTGATTATGATTGATTGATTGTTTTTTATAAGATAAGTTTAATGCTAGCTAGCAATTTACCTTGGCTTCTTACTGCATTCGCGTAACAGGTGGGCTCCTCGTGAGGCAGGTGGTTAGAGCGTTGGACTAGTTAACAGAGATGTCAAGATGGAACCCAAGCATGTGCTATGTGTATAGTGGAATAACAACTATCAAAAGACCTACTAAATGATAGGCACATAGTCAATCAAATAATTACTCTGACAAACGAGGAATGAAATGACTCAATTCAATGAATAGGATTTATTAGTCATGAAATAATTGACATTCAAACAATTCCAGCGTACATGAAATACATGATTCCGTTAAAGACAAAATCGCACACTAAATAACTATCACGATAGGCTAAGATTTAACTTGGTTCCACGTGTCTTCCGTTCAGAATCATCTCAAAGAGAAAAAAACTATTGTATCTGATACTCACTGCTTGATAGCAAGTTCTCAAAGTTTGAGCGAATTCACTGCCATTTTAACTCTATTCAAGCAGGATTGCACCTCCAACCTGAATTAACATTTCTTAGCACTTTGTTAGTAAAAACAAAAGTCACGAATAACACACCCAGATTCTAACCAATTTGAATGTTATGACCGGACAACAAGAATGTGCTTGACAACAATACAATTTCAATCCAGATGTAAAAATACATCAACCAGAAAATAAACACGACAATATAATTCACACAGTAATATTCATTTTGTCAATTCAATTCTGTGACCCCAGGGTTCTGTGAGAAAGTGTCATCCTTGAGAGTACCACAGTTAATGTGCGTTTGATCCCTGAGATAGCCCAAAAATGGTTGGCCATCCAAACAATGTCATAAATCGTTGTGCTGTGCTGTAAATCGTTGTGCTGTGCTCCCACACCAGCCAGTTGCAAGTCGCGAGTATCACCTTCTCTCATTCTTCCACTACAAGAGTTGCCGTTGTTACCATGATATTCCTAGTAAATACCAGTGGAAACTGGACTGTAAAATAAAGTGTTATCGAAGATCTTCCCCTAGTTCCATAGAAACTGTGTCACGCCCTGGCCTTAGTTATCTTTGTTTTCTTTATTATTTTGGTTAGGTCAGGGTGTGACATGGGGGATTTGTGTTTGTCTGGTCTAGGGGTTTTATATGTTTATGGGGCTGTCTCCTTTCTAGGTAGTTTTGTATGTCTATGGTTGCCTAGATTGGTTCTCAATTAGAGGCAGCTGTCTGTCGTTGTCTCTGATTGGGAACCATATTTAGGCAGGCATGTTCTTTGGGTATTTTGTGGGTGATTGTCTTCTGTCTTTGTGTCATTGCACCAGATAGCACTATTTTGGTTTTCAATTTTGTTATTTTGTAGTGTTCGTGTTTATCGTCATTATTAAAGATGTTGAACACTAACCACGTTGCATTTTGGTCCTCCTCTCCTTCAGCGGAAGAAAACCGTTACACACTGTGAATTACTTTCAGTAGCACTCAAGAGATGAACAGCAAAACAAAGGCTTTATGCTTTCAGCCTTTAACTCTATTTATCGGTTTTTATTCTTTCCATTTTTTTAAAATGTTGTTTAATATTAGCTGATTTCTGTACTGGTATAGATTAGCTGACAACGTTACAAAGACAATGTGCACGCTTCAATGAGGCACAAGTCCATGTGTTGATTCTGGATGGCCAGATGGCTAGCAACAATGATGAGAAACTGCGATGTGGGGAATTGTAAGTGGCTCAATTCAGATAGTTTCATCTTGTTCTTGATACCATGTCTTGTTTTGACTGAAATCATGTCAATGCTAATATGGATACATGTTGCTAGCTAGCTAACCCAAAAATGTAATGATGTATTTGAGAGTAAACAAGTGCTCATTGTGCAAATGTATTTCTGTTTTCAATGAACATTGGAGATGAAATATTGCTTACAGGTTGTCAACATTCTAAGCCAACCCCTTCTGTTTTGCCCCATAGTTGCAGTTGTGTTGCTAAACCACTGTCTATTAGGTTGATAATAGAAGCAATGACAACATTTTGAACACAACAGTAGAAAATGTTTTAATCTGGTTTTCAGTCAACATGTTCAAATGCATAGACCTTGTCATTTTTTTCAACAGCTTCATTCAAATGAAGTACATGACTGAAATGTTTATGTACTTATTTGTCGATTTACCTTCATGCACAGCCTTTTTAACGTTTTACCACAGAAACCCCATAGCCCTGTTAAAGTATTTTGGAAATTAGTATTTTCGTTTATAAGTTCAGATCATGTACAGTGGGGTTGGGAATTGCCAGGAATCTCACGATACGATATTATCACAATTCTATATGTATTGCAATTGCAATTGAATACTGTGATTTTTATTGCAATTTGATGTTACAAATATTGCTACTATGATGAATGTCTGCTGCAGAAAGACAAGAGACCGTGAGAAAATTTATTTTGATCAATCATGGAAATAAAAGTGCTGAAAACATGTTTTGCTGACTATTTAAAAAGATGGAGAGCTTGCCAACACCATCTATCAAAACTATTTTTTTTACAAATCGATATTTGGAGTCAAAGTATAAGACATTCCAAAATAATATAACGATATGTAACTATCAATTTTTTTCTCCCATCACTAATGCACAGTTATTTTTTTACCCACTACCCAAACCGAAAGGCCCCCTATCTCACGTTGAAGCACCTGACATCCCAGTCTTTTCCATCAGAGATTTGGAGTTGGATTAGACACACCCTTTGGAACCTGACCGCCAACATAACTCGCCAGTCCTTGAAATAGAGGCCCACGGGGAATAAAAAGAGTGCGACTCAGACAGAGGGGAGAGACATCCAGACAGATATGACTGGGAGCGGCATCAACAGGTGGAACTTAGAAAAACTTGCCCCGAACCGAGTGAGTTGGAGGACATTCGTCATCGGCCTATGCTTCTTATTGGAGCCAAGGGTGTAAATCAAGTAAGTCTACCATGATTTGAACTATTACTCATACTTTAGTTTCATAGTTTTAACATGAAATAAGCATACTTCCCTGTGTGCCTCATAGTAGTTTCATAGCACCACTGAGTTTACCAACAGTAGTTACCACAGAACCAATAGTTGCATAACACCATGAGTTTACCTAAAGTATTACTAGTTCCTTAACGACACATATAATCAAACGCTATTCCAGTGCCAGTAGTTTAATAGCAGCATATGGGGCAACCCACTCTCCCAGTGAGTATTTCCCATTACATATGCACCAGTAGGCCCCAGGTAAAATGATCTCAGATTGCCACAGATGGGAGAGGATTAGCTGTAAACCTCAACTTCCCTAACACTCCACTGGATCAGGCCTACTGTGGGGATTAGCTGTAAACCTCAACTTCCCTAACACTCCACTGGATCAGGCCTACTGTGGGGATTAGCTGTAAACCTCAACTTCCCTAACACTCCACTGGATCAGGCTTACTGTGGGGATTAGCTGTAAACCTCAACTTCCCTAACACTCCACTGGATCAGGCCTACTGTGGGGTTTAGCTGTAAACCTCAACTTCCCTAACCCTCCACTGGATCAGGCCTACTGTGGGGATTAGCTGTAAACCTCAACTTCCCTAACCCTCCACTGGATCAGGCCTACTGTGGGGATTAGCTGTAAACCTCAACTTCCCTAACCCTCCACTGGATCAGGCCTACTGTGGGGATTAGCTGTAAACCTCAACTTCCCTAACACTCCACTGGATCAGGCTTACTGTGGGGATTAGCTGTAAACCTCAACTTCCCTAACACTCCACTGGATCAGGCCTACTGTGGGGATTAGCTGTAAACCTCAACTTCCCTAACACTCCACTGGATCAGGCCTACTGTGGGGATTAGCTGTAAACCTCAACTTCCCTAACACTCCACTGGATCAGGCCTACTGTGGGGATTAGCTGTAAACCTCAACTTCCCTAACACTCCACTGGATCAGGCCTACTGTGGGGATTAGCTGTAAACCTCAACTTCCCTAACACTCCACTGGATCAGGCCTACTGTGGGGATTAGCTGTAAACCTCAACTTCCCTAACACTCCACTGGATCAGGCTTACTGTGGGGATTAGCTGTAAACCTCAACTTCCCTAACACTCCACTGGATCAGGCCTACTGTGGGGATTAGCTGTAAACCTCAACTTCCCTAACACTCCACTGGATCAGGCCTACTGTGGGGATTAGCTGTAAACCTCAATTTCCCTAACACTCCACTGGATCAGGCCTACTGTGGGGATTAGCTGTAAACCTCAACTTCCCTAACACTCCACTGGATCAGGCCTACTGTGGGGATTAGCTGTAAACCTCAACTTCCCTAACACTCCACTGGATCAGGCCTACTGTGGGGATTAGCTGTAAACCTCAACTTCCCTAACACTCCACTGGATCAGGCCTACTGTGGGGATTAGCTGTAAACCTCAACTTCCCTAACACTCCACTGGATCAGGCCTACTGTGGGGATTAGCTGTAAACCTCAACTTCCCTAACACTCCACTGGATCAGGCCTACTGTGGGGATTAGCTGTAAACCTCAACTTCCCTAACGCTCCACTGGATCAGGTCTACTGTGGGGATTAGCTGTAAACCTCAACTTCCCTAACACTCCACTGGATCAGGCCTACTGTGGGGATTAGCTGTAAACCTCAACTTCCCTAACACTCCACTGGATCAAGTTTACTGTGGGGATTAGCTGTAAACCTCAACTTCCCTAACACTCCACTGGATCAGGCCTACTGTGGGGATTAGCTGTAAACCTCAACTTCCCTAACACTCCACTGGATCAGGCCTACTGTGGGGATTAGCTGTAAACCTCAACTTCCCTAACACTCCACTGGATCAGGCCTACTGTGGGGATTAGCTGTAAACCTCAATTTCCCTAACACTCCACTGGATCAGGCCTACTGTGGGGATTAGCTGTAAACCTCAACTTCCCTAACACTCCACTGGATCAGGCCTACTGTGGGGATTAGCTGTAAACCTCAACTTCCCTAACACTCCACTGGATCAGGCCTACTGTGGGGATTAGCTGTAAACCTCAATTTCCCTAACACTCCACTGGATCAGGCCTACTGTGGGGATTAGCTGTAAACCTCAACTTCCCTAACACTCCACTGGATCAGGCCTACTGTGGGGATTAGCTGTAAACCTCAACTTCCCTAACACTCCACTGGATCAGGCCTACTGTGGGGATTAGCTGTAAACCTCAACTTCCCTAACACTCCACTGGATCAGGCCTACTGTGGGGATTAGCTGTAAACCTCAACTTCCCTAACACTCCACTGGATCAGGCCTACTGTGGGGATTAGCTGTAAACCTCAACTTCCCTAACACTCCACTGGATCAGGCCTACTGTGGGGATTAGCTGTAAACCTCAACTTCCCTAACGCTCCACTGGATCAGGCCTACTGTGGGGATTAGCTGAATGCACCTGGGTGCCTATCTCTCTATCCGGCTCCCATCTACAATTGTAATAGTATCAGCCTCTGACTGCTATAGTTTAATTCAATTTATGTGAGATTGCTGGTGTTTTATTTGTATTTTTATTTATCTTATCTTTAACTCTGCATTGCCTGAAAAGGACCCGACAGTTAGTCTACATCTGGACTGATGTTGAATGATGGGAAGGTGGTGTTGCATTCATCATTCATGGTTGATGATCACCTTTATTAGTATTTTCTCACACACAGTAGTCTTTGGTCTTAGTGTTTCCTTATTATTGAATCCCTAGTGCATCTCCAGAGTACGTTTAGCACTTTATGAGCTGGAACATTTCTTGTGATTGATAGCAGAAATGTGTCTTACTATCCCTGCAGCCTTATCCCCAAGCTATTCACCTCAGTAACAAAGCCAATTTACTTGAACATGTATGGAATATCATCTTCATGGTGTATTTGAATGTAACTATATAGTGACTGTACCGACATGTCTTTGGAAAGAATTCAGACACTGTCTAATGATTCTGCCTGATTTGTATTTTCAGTGAATGATTACATTTCCCCTGGTCTCCGTTTTGTCCCACTCCATCAACTCAGATGATTTCCTATTAATGTGCAAATGGACCTGTGAGCATCGACCAGACTGGGGGAAGGTCATGGAACTTGACCAAAAACAGCTCTGGGTTAATGACTGTGTATCTGGGATAATAGCGAAAGGGTTATCTGCAACTGTATAATGAGCGTGTGTGTCTATGTGCATGCGCGTTTGTGTCCGTGCGTGTGTGTCTGTGTGCATACATGCGTAAGTGCATGTGTGTGTTGACTGTGTGTGGGTGCATTGATTGTAATCAGACATGACTGTTGTATCGGTGTAATGAGTATCAGGGTTTCTTAGTTTAGCCAGTTAGTCATGTTTCAGCATCTGTCACTCAAAGGTGTGCTTGAGTGTGTGCTAGAGGGAGTTTTAAATGTGCACTGTGAAACACGCAACCTCACCTACAATTACACACATGCACAGACACGCAAGTCACAAAGGCAGAGGTACTTCAGCAATGAAAGTGTCAGGCTATGGCCTGTAGAAATTCATAGTTTTTAAATGCCAAGTTTGACACAGCAGCTATGCTACTTATTATTTTTTATACCAACACACTCAACACTACTTAATCGCCCTTACACCAACACACTGAATGCTACTTAATCTCTCTTATACCAACACACTCAACACTACTTCATCTCTCTTATACCAACACACCTCCACAGTAACTCAACTACCATTAACCACCCCGATAGATGGATAACACTGTGGGTGTGCTATGCATATGTTAGTGGAGGGGCTTTCTGTCACTATGCAGGGCAATCAGGTAATATATATAGAGACTACACATCCTCTCGAGACCTCAGTGGTTTTACCACGGGTAAATGACGGACACGTTTGATTCTGTATGCTCTGGTTACACTATGCTGTCAGTAAAGTGCAGGCTTGTTTTGGCTCTTGGTGTGGTCTAAGGACTGGGTTTTACCTATACTGTATGGGACATGGATGCGTTTCAAACCATTTTTGGACAGGACTAGTCAGTGTTTTCCCTGTGTGAGAGGGTTGGGTGGTTTGGCTGTGAGGGGTGCATTCAGCACGACAGACTGGTGTTCAACATTTAATTAAATGATACTATACTGAACAACCAGTCGAAGAACAGGGTGATTATGGTGACCAATAGGGAGATTGTATGGTATGTGTTGCACATGTTTTGAGATTTCAAATGTTCACACTCATATCGATCAGGCCACACGTCGCCAGATCCCCCAAACGGGAGAACATTTATTTTAAAGGCTGTTGAAGAATGGTGCGCAATGTTGAGGAAGCTTGTCGTTCAATTCAAGCCATCAAGCGACTTAGCAAACGTTGATTCGATCTGGTCGCACCACAGTCTCGCTGTCAATATACTGTACATACTCTCTCTTCCTCCAGATCTGAACTCCTGAGTGTTCTTACCCTCTCTTGTGGTATCCAACTGATCTAAGGCATAATGTCTCAGACCAAATCATTAATCGTATTACAGCCTAAAGGGATTGAGTAAATATCACTTTAATTACTTTATGATTGTCATTATCTGTCATTATCTGAAAGAGGAGAATAACGATCTCTGTCTTTTCAAACTTCCACCAATGAGTGTGCAATACCAGATGAACTAGTATTTAAACTAGTTGTTAGTTTTTGAAATGACTATTGATTTGCTTTAAATGGATACTGTGAGACTCTGGCACTTGTTCTACTCACCCAGAGTCAGATGAACTCGTCGATGCCATTTTTATGTCTCTGCGTGCAGTATGAAGGAAGTTAGTAGTTCTGCGAGCCAATGCTATTTTCCCATATATTGAAAGCCTTTCAGCATGTACAATTGAGCACATTCTCACTTTGTAGCCTACTCTAAGTAGGCCAGAGTAGCCGGATAAGACTGCTTTGATTCAGTTGACTGACATAGGGTGCATACCATTTTAAGATTATAATTAGAATGGTTCAGTACAATATAATGGCCCACCCTGTTCTTAATTCCCAATTGGTGATTACATAATTAGGCATTGTTTGCTTTCCCTCGCTCATCAACTCACCCATTCTCCCCCTTTCTCCCCAATCATACTTCATTTTATTTCATCTCTTGTTATATGTGCAAAATTAGTTTTGGTATAGTTTAGGTTCAGTTTCGAGGCAATTATCAATTGATCATCAGCTGGGCACCGCACTTTCAACTGTCAGAAGAAGAAGTGGAGCAGGCCCTACTGTTTTAGAAAAAAAGGGTTAAAAAAGGGTTCTACCATAGGAGAACCCTTTTTGGTTCCAGGTAAAACTATTTTTGTTTACAGGTAGACCCATTTTGTGTTCCATATGGAACCCACTTTGGAAAGGGTTCTACAGGGAACCCAAAAAGGTTCTACTTGGAACCAAAATGGTTCTAACAAGTGTTCGTCAAAGGGTTCTCCTATGGGGACAGCCGAAGCACCCTTTAAGGTACTAGATAGCACCTTTTTCTAAGAGTGTACTGTTGGGAGAAGGAGGTGCAACAGGGGAAAACCAGGTTTTCTGATTATCATTCCAGTTATGTTTGTGAAATCACGGTTCTAACAAAGGCAGTGTGTTATATAGACTTATTTAGGACAAGTCAAGGATTGGGGACTTTAAAAAAATGTAATGAGCAGTCAAAATGCTTTGGCTGTACCGTTGTTAAGACCAGAGAACTTTTCCCCTGTGACAAGTGAGGCATGGTAGAATGAGACAGGCCATCCCTCAGATACAGCACATCACCACCACCGACCCCTGCATCTGTTCTACTCTCATTGAATTGCTCATTTCATTTTGGGTTGTTTGATCCGTCCTTTGAGAAATCCCCCAAAACTTGTAATCCCCATTTTTGTCTGTCAGCCCTGGGAACATTAACATTGAGGCATCCTCTTAAATTAGTAATTGACTTAAAAGGGTTATTTTTGTCACCTATTATATACTTGTTAGTTTGGGGAACCCTGCTCTAGTCCAGCCAATACGTTCTAGCCAATGGAACAAAGCTTTTAGGCAATGTAAGTATACGTTGGTTAATTAAACAAAGGTTTATGCAATAGATCCAAGCTGTAGCCAATTAAACTAAGCTTTAGGCAGTAGAATCAGCAAGCTGAAGCCAATGGAACTGAGCTTCAGGCTATGCAGTCAAACAGCTCATCTTAAATCAAACACATGATGTGAGACAAAGGTTTTTACTCTGTTGTGTTATTAGACAATTATCTACAATAACTACGAAGAGAATGATGAGAGGCCTGAGAATGATGTAGAAGACTGATGAAGCAGCTCGTCAGAGGACAGAATGAAACACTTTATTAGACTCTTAAAAACACTGTGAGAATAGAACATAGAACAGACACACTTTTCCTTTGGTCCAGTTTTCACATTGTGGGATCGCCTAGTGATTGCCTTGTGCCACTGTACCTGTTCAAACAGGTTTTAGAGTGACTGAAAGTTGAGTGTGTTATGAGCTCTTGAGAGCTCAGAAGTGCAGAGATGCTTTCCTCTCTGTGTGCTGCCCCTCTTCCCAAGCTTATGGAAAGGGATGGTTGGGGAGTGTGTTTGAGAGTGGGCTTCACTTTTCATAATGAACATGGAATATACAGTATGATCTTTATTCTACCGAGTGAGACTATTTTCTTTGTGCAGATAATTAGTTGTGTTATTGACAGAGGAACATATGTCTGGGGGTGTGCATGGATTATTAACAGATGACACTGTTTTTCTGTGACTAGGCACTGACCTAACGTAATCGCATGGTATGCTTTCGTCGTAAAGCCTTTTTGAAATCAGACACTGTGTTGGGATTAACAACAAGTTTATCTTTCAAATGGTGTAAAATACTTGTAAGTTTGAGGAATTCTAATTATGAGATTTCTGTGGTTTGAATTTGGCGCCCTGCACTTTCACTGGCTGCTGTCAAATTGATCCCGTTATTGGGATTTCAGCCGTAAGAAGTTAATTGAAGTTGTGATCTTGCACCGCAGGACTTAGAGGTACCCAGCATCACAGCTTCATTGCTCCAGAGCACCACAAGGGGGAGGTAGAGCACTCAATATTCATTTGGGTCCCAAGGTTTTTATATGACCAATTATATTGAGTGGTTCCAATGATGAATTTTGACTTGAGCCACCCGTGCCTGGTGGCGTTCTTCAACAAAGATGGCTAACAAAACATTATGGTGGAACCAAATGTAAGTAGTTATAACGTCATAACGATTCAAGCAAAACATTTACAATTGAGAGGAATATGTTAGTTAATGTAGAGACAAACATTTGTCATAAATTTTGTCATAAAGTTAATTTACAAAAATCGTTATTTAGCAAGTTATCTGACTAGCTGACATTAGCTAGCTAGCTAGTGTTAGGAGAATGACTTTCTAATTTGTGTTGTTTAATGTTTTAGGGACTCCTGAGAACCAGCAAACCAGGCTGTCGTCTTGTGAAACAGTGGATGTAAAGAAACTAGCTAGCTAAAGCATTTACTGCAAATTGAATGTACAATTGTGTAAGCTTGCCTCGCAATGCTGCTGAAGTAACATAGCTAGCTAACTATTTACTTGCTTTTTGCGTAGTGGAGGATAAAAATAACTGTATGCCTATGGATGTGTAGCTAGATACAATACGCAGCCGACCTGTGTATGGACCCTAAAACGTTAGGTTCTGAACTAATATTCATACCAATTTATGAACCTCAGCTATAATAGTTGTTGTATCAACTTCAAGTCTGTCATTAATGAAGCCTTTGGATGAAGTAGAATATAATAATTTTTATGTGCCAGGGATGCAAGTCCTATATACATGTACTGTAGTTATTACCACGCATGAGATTCCCACATTGTAGCCTGTACATTGAATATATTCACTGATCATGTACCCATCCTTGGCAAATAAAGGTACGATTCAGGTATGAATCTCTGAGGCATTATTTTTCAGTCATATCAAACTTCATTATTTGAATGATCCTGCATCTGCATGTATGTATTACAATTATACACTTCAACAGTGTTTACCACTCCTGCTCCTGGGACATCAATGATTACTAATTGTAACTATGCAATAGACTAGAAACAAGGTTGATATTAAAATCATATATTCAGTAAAAGAACTATGCATATCTAACTCCCTTCATCTGCATTAATCTGAGGACACAGGATAGTATTTAAATGAGATATTTAATTTCAACCAGTGGAGAATGTGAAACGCTTTATTGAAAGAAGTTCATTATCCAGGTGTGATATTTGTAATATTACATTATAAATACAAGTTCAATCTGTACTTCAATACACATATGATGTGCATTATAAAAAGAGGAAGAAAGACGGGGGAGTGGTGGGGAGAGAGGTGTATAAGACAGAAAGGAAATAGGTAAGAACAGCGACAGACAGCACATGATTAATGAATTACAGCGCTACCCTAATATTCTCTCAGTTCATCACAATTGCGGTGTCTCCTAACCAGCATTGGGCCCCCAGTTGACCTGAAGGTTATCTTAAGAGTGGGTGTGGTGCTGATGACGGGACTGGCTTCCTCTCAAACATCAAAACATACCTGCAGATGAGAGACAGATGGATAGAGAGAGAGAGCATGGAAGAGGGAAAGGCATAAGATGGGAACAACAACAATTTGATGCAAGTTTGGGAGGGGGGCTAATAGCTGAACAACAGACTATTCAACCTTTACTAAAGAATAATAGCCGAGCTAGGTGTGAAAACCCCTCCTATCGCAGACCAGATTTGCCCTAACGACAAGGGGTAGCTTGCTACTCAATGTAATAAAGTAATAACTTTTCAAATAAGTTACCTTACACGTTATGTTGGCTGACATGTATGTGCCGGTATGTTAGCTATCTACCTAACGTTAGTAGTCATACATCAAACGTGCCAGTATATTAACTATAGGCTATCTAAATACCCCCCAAAAAATTGCATTCTCAATGGACATTTGGGTGCTTTCGTAAATTCACTCGGGCTATCTATAGGCTGGACAATAGAACGAGTCAAAATTCACCCAAGGATGAAAAACGGTTTAGAACGTTGGCTAAGTTGGAACACTAGTGCGAGCCCATAGCAAATGAAGGGAATCGAACATTCGCAGAGCCTGTTTAGACTGGAGTTCCGCTTAGAATTCCATTTTGCCTAATGGCACAACAAATGTATACCTTATTACTTTACCACTACAATCTGTCCGTCGGCAGAAACTGGAAAAAAACAACTTGTGTAGAAAGTAAACATCCGCACCTCGATGGTGTCAACTGTGCTTATGTCTGGGTAATTAGAAAGTTGGGGAAAAATGTAAACTTCGGACTATTTCTGGTCTAGCAATCGATGACAAACGAGCTCGCTGCCCAGACTTACAAGAGGAGATTTTCCTGATAAAAATTGTGCCCGACTTGAAAAAAACGAAATATGCAGTGAGATATTTGGTGAAATAGACCGGCATGCCTCTCCATAGGAAAACAAAGAGGGGAGCTCAGCGTTCCAAGGACGGAATGTTGTCGAGCGCTGGAAAGGTTAAGAGTGTGCTCCTAATCTCAGCTCGTTACCCGTATAAAAGACACCTGGGAGCCAGAAATCTTTCTGATTGACAGGGGGTCAAATCATTAAAATGCAAATCAATTTATAACATTTTTGACATGCGTTTTTCTTGATTTTTTTGTTATATTCTGTCTCTCACTGTTCAAATAAACCTACCATTAAAATTATAGACTGATCATTTCTTTGTCAGTGGGCAAACGTACAAAATCAGCAGGGGATCAAATGATTTTTTCCCTTACTGTAACTATATCTCTGAATGTGTACATTTCACAATTATGGAGTTTGCATCTAATTCCTGTATAAAATGAATGAGTAAATGTGACACTGTATGTGAAATCATGTAATGTGATGTTAAACCTTTAATGTGAGAGAGTTACATTCCCTTTAAAGTTTAACTAAGTCATTGGCCTGCCCCCGTGAGCACAGACATGATCAGGCGTCATGGAACTGCCCTCTTCTACTGTTACGAATCAAAGCCCCTCCTAAGAAAATCCTCTCCAGACTAAGCAAACCCACAGCAAGAGCTTTTGAATAGTTAAGACCATGCATACCTCGGTGTAACCTAAGGTGGCACAGGAATGAGTACCAAGACTAGAAAACCATACCATGTGGAGCATTGGCTACAAGGCTAGAAATGGTTAAACTCTGAGACTATCGATCCCTACAGAATTAGAGCAAATCGTAGATACTAATTACTAGTCTGCAGCTAGAAATTATGTAAACCTGGGATGCGAATACTGACAAAACACCTATTCTTTGAGAACATTTCTGAATGGTACTCTGAAGTTTCCATTCTGAAGTATCCAGTGTCATGACTTGGGTACAGAAAGCCCCATCCCCCTCTCCCTGTCTCCTACACCCAGGCTGCTGTGGTCAGAGAGAGGTCAAAAATTCCTGGAGGAGATTATCTCCTCATGGTCACAGTATAGAGACAGAGTGAATCTTCATAGAGAACAAAGACATTTCTTCCACCTCACAGAACTAGAGAAACAAGCAACATTTATGTTCTGGAGAAGGTATAAAATATCGGTGAAGAATCCAGCTACGAACTGGTCCATTTGGTACAATTTTGTGAAACTCATGAGAGACAATACGGCCATATTACCATAACGCTGTTTATATAATAACCTCAGATATGAGGCTACATCTAATTGTTGTATAAGATGAATGAGTGAGGATAATACTGTTAGTGAAATTGTGTAATGTGATTTTGGACTGTTTAATGAAGGAAACTCCAATTCCCTTTGGAGTTGAACTAAATCAGAGGACCACCCATGAGCCCAGTTATGCTCGGGCATCCTGGGACAGGCCCTTTTCTGCAATTACGAATATAACCCCCACATTGAGAATTTCTCAACAGACCATGTTGCTCTCAATTACGAGAGGACAAAGGTTGCAGACCAGCTTACCTCAATAACGAGTGGGCCAAGGTTTGAGATGAGACTGCTGAATCTTTTAACCATCCCACGTGGTTAACCTCTCTGGGGTACGCGGGACGCTTGCGTCCCACATGGCCAATAGCCAGGGAAAATGCAGAGCGCCAAATTCAAATACATTTCTATAAAAATCAAACGTTCATTAAATTACACACGCAAGATAGCAAATTAAAGCTACACACGTTGTGAATCCAGCCAACATGTCAGATTTCAGAAAGGCTTTTCGGCCAAAGCATAAGATGCTATTATCTGATGATAGCACAATAGCAAACAATTAGAGAGTAGCAGATTTCAACTCTGCAGGCAGTACACAAAACGCAGAAATAAAATAAAAATCATGCCTTACCTTTGACGAGCTTCTTTTGTTGGCACTCCTATATATCCCATAAGCATCACAAATGGTCCTTTTGTTCGATTAATTCCGTCAATATATATCCAAAATGTCCATTTATTTGGCGCGTTTGATCCAGAAAAACCTGTAAACTTTGCCAAAACATTTCAAACAACTTTTGTAATACAACTTTAGGTATTTCTAAACATATATAATCAATCTATTTGAAGACTGGATGATCTGTGTTCAATACACGAGCAAAACAAACGGACGCTACTTTTCTGGTTACGCGCCTCTATCAAAAAGGTACACATGAAGTGACGTTCGTTCTGAGCTATGGTACTTCTTCATTACACAAAGGAAAAACCTCAACCAATTTCTACAAACTGGTGACATCCAGTGGAAGCAGTAGGAACTGCGGGAAAGAATTAGAATTCTGGATTCCCCATGAAAACATATTGAAAAGACCTCGGAGTTTCGCCTGCTAAATAAGTTTTGTTATATTCACAGATATGATTCAAACAGTTTTAGAAACGTCAGAGTGTTTTCTATCCAATACTAATAATATGCATATATTAGGATCTGGGACAGAGTAGGAGGCAGTTCAGTTTGGGCACGCTATTTATCCAAAAGTGAAAATGCTGCCCCCTACCACAAACTGGTTAAACTCTTAGACTATCGATACCGACAGAATAAGAACAAGTCTTTAATATTAATTACTAGTCTGCAGCTAGGAATTCGTTATCATTGAACGCGAAGGCCGGCAACCGCCCGAAACATCTATCCATAACGACATGAATGAATGTCACTCTGAACTATCCATTCTAACCATGACATAGAGGGCGGACAAACTCTCCAACAGAAACAAACTTTTCAACAGAGACACCGACGACACACTGAGCATAAATATATATATTGATTGCAATTGTTCCCGAATGAGTGAGTGTTCATGTGCAAAGGATTAGCATTTCAATTGTTATAATTATCAACTGTGTGTTGTCTTATCTCAGTCGACCCCCACTTCCCTTTTGTACACCAAGCCACGATGCCGGGTTAGCCCACTAGGGAAACTCCATTATCATTTCCTTGTAAATATCTACTGGTTCTTTATGCATTTCTGTGAATTACTTAGTTAGGAAATAAATAATTTTAAGACAATTGATGTATGGGTGACTCATAGTGAAGACTCGGTTCGTGCAGATAACCAACAATTTACGACGTTTGGAATGAGACTAACGTGAGGTGAAATAAAGAACAATTCATTAATCAATATCTGAAAAGTTATATTAGGAAAATTATAACTTTGTAATCTGAATATTTTCCTTGGTGCCCCGACTTCCTAGTTAATTACAGTTACATGATTAATCAGTTTAATCGCGTAATAATAATTACAGAGAGTTATTTGATAAAGATTAATCTTCAGTTTAATGATATTAAAGACAAGACACCAGAAGTTGATCTTCAGGGAAACAGAAATAGAGAGAGAGACTAGGATGAATTCTCCAGCAGACAGACCGGATTCCAACAGAGAAAACAACAATGACATACACCATAAATATGTACTTAAAATTATTCTCGAATGAGCGGCCGTTCATGTGTGAAGGATTAGCATTTTAATGTATATAATTATAGACTGTGTAATGAATCCATTTTGTCTTTCCCGCTCTTTCTCTGTCTCTTTCTTTCTTCACCACACCCCCTTCCCTTTGTCCACCAAGCCGTCATATCGGTTTAGCCCACTAGGGAATCCACCCTATCATTATTAGTAACCAATATCCACTGTTTGTTGGTTTATGCATTTCTGTCATTATTTAGTTAGTTAGTAAATAAATCATTACGTCAATTGTTGTATGGACGATTTAAAGTAAAGGCTGGGTTTGTGAGACTGACGTGAGGTAAAGAATAATTCATTAATAGACGACTAATTGATCAGAAATTAAAATATCTGAAGAGTCATATTCGGAAAAGTAGAACTTTATAATCTGATGATTTTCCGTGGCGCCCCAATTTACTAGTTCATTACATTTACGTGATGAGTTTAATAATGTAAAAATAAATACAGAGAATTGATTTGATAAAATAACAGTCTTCACCTTTAATGATGCCAAAGACATGACAAAATAGACTAGAAACATGATTTAAGTAAAGGCTCATTTGTAATTCATATATATATATAAAAGAAACAGTACACCACACTTCCTATACATATCTAACTCCATTAATCTGCATTAATCTGAAGACACAAGACAGGTGTAGTATTTCATTGAGATACTTAATTTCAACCAGTGGAGAATGTGTAACGCTTTATTGAAAGTTCATTATCCAGGTGTTATAAATACATAATAGATGCATTATAAATATTATAATTGTAATAATTGTAATATAACATTAGGCAATGATACCTTCAATATCTGCACCCTGCAAAGACTCCCGAACTCTTTGCCATTGTACACGATGGCCCATTGCTCTGAGACTTCCTTTGACCATTCTAAAGCCCACATGGGGCATCCTTGCCTTAATTGCCCTGACATTCTGGTCTAACTCTTCATCTGACATATCAGAATAGCGTTCCCTGACAGACATATTGTGTTCTTTCATCATTTTAACTAACCGTTACACTGTCATGAAATATGACTATATATCGACTATGAAACAAATAGGACATGGCCTGCTTATGAGTTGCCATGAAAGAAGGTTAGTCAGGCTAGATGTGCCAAGCTTATAGAGACATACCCCAAGAGACTTGCAGCTGTAATTGCTGCAAAATGTGTCTCTACAAAGTATTGATTTTGGGGGGGTGAATAGTTATGTAACCTCAAGTTTTCTGGTTTATTTGTCTTATTTGTTTGTTTCACAATAAAAAATATTTAGCATCTTCAAAGTGGTAGGCATGTTGTGTAAATCAAATGATACACCCCCCCCCCCCAAAAAATCCATTTTAATTCCAGGTTGTAAGGCAACAAAATAGGTCAAACGCCAAGGGGGTGCATACTTTTGCAAGACACTGTAAATGTTTTTGGTTAGCTTGAGAATAATAATTGCATGATTTATCATTCTATATGGATGTATGTAGTATGTAATATAGCAGGATGTTATGAAACGACACTGAATTTGATGGAAGATCGCCCAGAGCTGCTTACCTGAGATCATACAGTCACAAAGTCCTTCGTAAGTGTCCACAATGACTTCCTTTGTCTCGGAAAGAAAGACTAAACAGTATTGGCTGTAGCCAAGCTGACACTCAAAACATGACCAAAATGGAGGGTGGTTGATAGCGAAATTAAATTAGTTTTGTTTTCAAGTACATTTTTTGTCCTCAAAATATATTTTTTCAGTAAATGCATAAAGTTTTGCGCTCTATTACAAAATATTTGATTGCAACATTTAAAAAAAAACTTGGATGCCTCGATTGAAAATAAAAAAGTTGCTTTCAGAACAATTATTTTTGATTGAAAACAAGGTAGTTTTGCTCTCGACAAAATATACAAATATACCTCATACCGCATATAACAATTTGCCTGTGAATAATAAGATCTTCATACAAACTTGCTATACAGAATTCTTGATGCACAACCGAAGGTGCTGCCACATCCTGCCAGCACACCCACAAGCGAGCCACTTAGGCAGTGTAACGATTATCTTCTATCTCCTCCTCTGACGAAGAGGTATAGCAAGGATCGGACCAAAATGCAGCGTGATGATGATTCATGTTTTTTTAATAAAGGAAAAAACTATACATGAAGAAACTACAAAATAATGAAATGTGAAAACCGAAACAGTCCTATCTGGTGCAAACACAGAGACAGGAACAATCACCCACAAACACACAGTGAAACCCAGGCTACCTAAATATGGGTCCCAATCAGAGACAATGACTAACACCTGCCTCTGATTGAGAACCATATCAGGCCAGACATAGAAATAGACAAACTAGACATGAAACATAGAATGCCCACTCAGCTCACACCCTGACCAACCAAAACATAGAAACATACAAAGCAAACTATGGTCAGGGTGTGACAGTACCCCCCCCCCCCAAGGTGCGGACTCCGGCCGCAAAATCTGAACCTATAGGGGAGGGTCTGGGTGAGCATCTGTCCGCGGTGGTGGCACTGGTGCTGGTCGTGGCCCCCACTTCACCGTAGTCTTAGTCCCCCACCTTGTCTGCTTCCGTGACCTCCTAGCCACAGCAACCCTACTTAATAACACGGGACAGAGGGGCAGCTCGGGACAGAGGGGCAGCTCGGGACAGAGGGGCAGCTCGGGACAGAGGGGCTCTTCAGACTTCGGCAGCACAGGAGAGGAGGAAGGCTCTGGCAGATCCTGGCAGACTGGCGGATCTGGAAGAGTCTGGCAGACTGGCGGATCTGGAAGAGTCTGGCAGACTTGCGGATCTGGAAGAGACTGGCGGATCTGGAAGAGTCTGGCTGACTGGCGGATCCTGGCAGACTGACGGCTCTGGCTGCTCCATGCTGACTGGCGGCTCTGGCTGCTCCATGCAGACTGGCAGCTCCTTGCAGACTGGCAGCTCCTTGCAGACTGGCAGCTCCTTGCAGACTGACAGCTCTGGCTGCTCCATGCAGACTGGCAGCTCCGGCTGCTCCATGCAGACTGGCAGCTCTGGCTGCTCCATGCAGACTGGCAGCTCTGGCTGCTCCAAACAGGCAGGAGACTCCGGCAACGCTGTAGAGGCGGAAGGCTCTGGCAGCGCTAAACAGGCAGGAGACTCCAGCAGCGCAGGAGAGGAGGAAGGCTCTGGCAGCGCTGGAGAGGCGAGGCGCACTGTAGGCCTGATGCGTGGTGCTGGCACTGGTGGTACTGGGCCGAGGACACGCACAGGAAGCCTGGTGCGGGGAGCTGCCACCGGAGGGCTGGTGTGTGGAGGTGGTACTGAGTAGACCGGACCGTGCAGGCGCACTGGAGCTCTTGAGCACCGAGCCTGCCCAACCTTACCTGGTTGAATACTCCCAGTCGCTCTGCCAGTGCGGCAAGGTGGAATAGCCCGCACTGGGCTATGCAGGCGAACCGGGGACACCGTGCGCAAGGCTGGTGCCATGTAAGCCGGCCCAAGGAGACGCACTGGGGACCAGATGCGTAGAGCCGGCTTCATGGCATTTGGCTCGATGCTCAATCTAGCCCGGACGATACGCGGAGCTGGAATATACCGCACCGGGCTATGCACCCGCACTGGGGACACCGTGCACACCACTGCATAACACGGTGCCTGCCCGGTCTCTCTAGCCCCCCGGTAACCACAGGAAGTTGGCATAGGTCTCCTACCTAGCATCGCCATGCTCCCTGTGAGCCCCTCCCCCCAATAAATTTTCGGGCTTCCATCTGCTTCGCCGTGCTGCCTCCTCATACCTGCGCCTCTCAGCTTTCGTCGCCTCCAGTTCTTCTTTGGGGCGGCGATATTCTCCAGGCTGAGCGCAGGGTCCTTCACCGTCCAGTTCGTCCTCCCATGTCCATTCCTTCTCTTGCTGCACCTTGGGGCGGCTACACTCCCCTGGTTTAGCCCAGGGTCCTCTCCCGTCGAGGATTTCCTCCCAAGTCCAGAAATTCTTGTCACGCTGCTCCTGCTGCTGTTGTTGCCTGTTACCATGCCGCTTGGTCCTGTTGTGGTGGGTGATTCTGTAACGGCTTTCTTCTATCTCCTCCTCTGACGAAGAGGTATAGCAAGGATCGGACCAAAATGCAGCGTGATGATGATTCATGATATTTTAATAAAGGAATAAACTATACATGAAGAAACTACCAAAATAATGAAAATGTGAAAACCGAAACAGTCAATCACCCACAAACACACAGTGAAACTTAGGCTACCTAAATATGGGTCCCAATCAGAGACAATGACTAACACCTGCCTCTGATTGAGAACCATATCAGGCCAGACATAGAAATAGACAAACTAGACATGAAACATAGAATGCCCACTCAGCTCACACCCTGACCAACCAAAACATAGAAACATACAAAGCAAACTATGGTCAGGGTGTGACAGGCAGAGAATGATGCGTGGAAGAGATGGGAGTAACAACAATTTGTTGTAAGTTGGGGATGGAGCTAATAGCTGAAAAATAGACTATTCAACCTTCACTAAAGAATAGTCTAATAGCAGAGCTAGGTGTGAAAAACTCCCTCCTTTCACAGACCAGATTTGTTCTAACGACAAAGCACTGATTATTCTTTTGGGTCCCAATGCACTACTGTGTCTCTAACTGACAATGAATGGGAAATATAAACCAAATAATAAACTTGATAATTGTGCACAACTTTAAATGAAACAAGCAGGGAGCAGGTTTCGAACCCTCGACCTTTTTGAACGAAGTCCAGCGCACTGTCAACTGTACACCAAAAGCCGCAGAGTCGATAAAGCCGTCCTTGCGATAGCTTACTTGGAAATGACTTATCAAGTAAGTTACCTTACACATTATGTTGGCTGACAGTTTGTTAGCTACACTGTCCTTATGAACCACATAGCATATCATTACAGCAGTATGTACCGGTATGTTAGCTATCTACCTAATGTTAGTAGTTATACATCAAACTTGCCAGTATATTAACTATAGGCTAAATACCCATCATTTTTTGACTTGATTATTCTTGTCATTCTTAGCTGAGCTAAATGGTTTAATTGTGCGTTCTCAAAGGACATTCGGGAGCTTTCGTAAATTCGCTCTGGCTATTGACTCTGATTTCAGAGCACTCTCGTCTGAGTGTACCAGAGCGCATAGTAACGAATTTACGAGCACTCAACACCCATTGAATATGGCCGGTGTCAGTAAATGTTGGCAAGAAAGTGTCATTAAAAAATAAAAAAAGTGTAATCTCATTTGTGTCTGGAAGTAGCAAGTTAGCCAACATTAGCTTGGGTGCTTGACTGCCATTGTAAGGCCAGAACGCTCAACTGAATGGTCTGAATTTACAAATTGTCAATCTGACAACGCTCTGAATTTATGAGCGCAGGCACTCCAGATTGAATTTAAGAACATACCTAAAGTCAAAAAATGTCTAACTAGTAATTTGTTATGCTAACTAGCTAGCAAGCGGTTGAATAGCAACAGCAGCAAGTTCCGGTAGAGAAGTAGAGAAGGCAAAGAGCAAGTACGCTCAAAAGTTTGGTTACACTACAATTAGGGTGTGGAAATGTTATGCACCTTAGATATTAATTTAGAATCCTCGAATCCTCTTATGCTGTAGCCTACTACCGACTGCCACGTTGTACAGTGCCATATTTTCCATTCCATCCTAACAGAAACCTTGAGGGATTCATTTTTAGTTTTTCTCCGAATAGAAACAACATAATATTAATCAAATTAATTAAGCCAAATTTCTTGTATTCAGTCCCATATACTATGTTATTGCAAAAAAAGTAAAAAATTCTCTGGTAATGCCAATACGGAAGACTATCAAAGGCTTCTCAAAGATACCCTCTGGTGGTCAAAATAGCACTAACTCGCATTAACAGAAAAAATTGCTAACAAGTAATTAATGTGCCACAGAATGCTGCAGCAGCCCGCAAGGTGTGCTGCAGTATGACACAACTTTTAAAGGAGGAACCATTGTACTTTTCCTGTCATCTCAGAGGTTTTACATCTCATTAGTATAGACAGTTATAATGGAACGTGCAAATGCATTCGAAATGATTGTGGAACCCCTGATGTCTTCCGCTCAGAAAAGTTGTTATTCTTGTTAGACTAGCCTGCTATGCCTTCCATCAAGCAAGCAAAATATATCAGACCAACTTTGGTTCATGCTGTTGTGATGTTGGTTGTGGGTTGATGTCTCTTCGTATATGATGCATTAATCTTATAGGCCTGCAGATCCTATACAGCCAACAGCGCATGGGAATCTCCCTTCTGTAATGTACAGTCCTTCTTCATCCCCTAATTGGGCTGTGGTTTGATATAAATAATATCTTCTTAATACCTTAGTTAGTCTAGTAGTTACATTTGAGAAATAGCTTCATCCCCATTTAGGCCTGCAGTTTAAACTGAAACAGTCTTAACACATTCTAAGTCTCATAGTTTTAAACAGAGGAGTCTACTGTAACTTTATCTGCAGTGGGTTAGTGAGATTGAACTGTTTAGAAGACTCCTGACGACGTTCAGCCATTTATAACACATCTAATGGCAGAGCTGTTTCACTCAAGGCTTTGATTAATATCATGTCATTATTCTATTCACATTACATTCTCTTTGTGTCAGAGAACAGATTTTAATATTTGTTTCTGATGTTCTCTTCCCAATTTTACCTATGTCTTTATTTCAAAGTTGGTCTAATTTTTTTTAGGTGTGTGCTGTCGATTTAAATCTTATGATTGCAGAAATGTTCATTCTCAGCTCTCTCTCTCTTTCTGTGTGGGTGTTTGTCAGTGGAAGGGTTTGAATTGTGTCTGTGTGATTTGTGCCTGGGATTTTCACAGCTTCCTGGGGAGAGGAGTTGAGGGATAACGATAACAATTCTCCAAATCACCTCTGCGCTTTAGCCTCCTCAGTTCGTGGGTGGAAGGCCTCTCACTGATTACACTTTGTCTCTAGAAGAATTCATCACACTGTCCTCCTCCCTCTGCAAGAAGAAGAGTGATTCTGCCGTCGTCTCTCAAGGTGTGGGACGCAAGGAAACTTTGGAGATGCACGCTAATTGACAGTCATTTGTGATTTGGCGACGAGACGATGGCGGGGGAGGAGAGTTTGGGGAGATGAGAGGCAATCTCTGCTCTGCATACCTCAGAACTGGAATAATTTAGAATAAAGTTTTCCACACTACAAGTTCAACAAACAAACAGCCTTTGAGGTGCAGTGAATCAACCAAGTCTTTCTAAGATTGCATTTTCCCTTGAATATTGGAGAAAATATAACTAGGCGATGAACTTGACGTATTACTTGTTTTTCAGTTATTTGATAGACTTTTATAGACATAGGTAGGACAATGTACACAGACTGCTGCTATTGACACCTGTGATTTGACCCATGTGGAGCCACACAGAGGAGCAACGGGAGGCTCTAACATACACACATATAGGAAAAGGTTAGCAGCAGGTGACCTCCACCTGCGCCACAATTGGCACTTCCAGTTTTGGCCAGTCCATTCAGTCTGAATCAGAAGTCAACGTCTGTCCAGTCAGTCCATTCTGGGTATAGTACATTGATTGAGGACACATTGACAGGCTGGGGACTATGACAGCGGAGCAGTGAGGGATGGAGAGAGTCATCTTCTGCCTCAGGAGGATTCATATCTCATTGGTTGTCACTAGTTACCACAGGCACAATGTCAAAATTGGCTATGTCGTAAAAATTGATGTAAGGTTAGGCATAAGGTTAGCAGTGTGGTTATTGTTAAGGTTAGAGTTAGGTTTAAAATCTGGTTTTGAGAAGAGAAATTTTGTGGCTGTGGTAACTAGTGATGACCTATCTCAATGCACAGATACATATGCATTTGTACTGAGGGGTCAAGCTGTTGCTGGCTCCTATGATAACGAGATATACATGTATCTCTACTGCAGGGAGAGTGCATTTGTACAACAACATTGTACTCTTAACAACATTCAGTCAATCCAATTGTTTTATCACTTAATTAACCAGTCACATTGAGATTTAGTACCGTTTTTGGTAACACTTTACTCGACACCCAGTGTCAAAACACATTATGACACAATCATAACCATGTAGGTGTCATAACCATAACCATGTCATAATATGGTCATAACACTATCATGACCCATATGTTTAAACCTGTTGTGACATATATTGAGTTATTTTATGACACCTACTGTCACGTTCTTTATAAGAATCGGACCAAGGCTCAGCGTGTTATGCGTACATTCTTATTTATAAAAGAATGAACACTGAACAAACTAACAAAATAACCAAATGGATCGTGAAGCTATACAAACTAGTGCTGACAGGCAACTACAAATAGACAAGATCCCACACCAGAAAGTGGGAAACAAGGCTGCCTAAATATGATCCCCAATCAGAGACAACAATAAACAGCTGCTGGGAACCATATCAGGCCAACATAGAAATACATAAACCCCTAGACCTACAACAACCCTAGACATACAAAACCCTAGACATACAACACCAGAGTACCCACCCTAGTCACACCGTAACAGTACCGCCCCCCCAAAGGTGCGGACTCCCGGCCGCTAACCTGAACCTATAGGGGAGGGTCCGGGTGGGCATCTACCCTCCGTGGCGGCTCCGGTTCCAGACGCAGCCCCCCCCCCCCTCCTTATGCTGATCCCTACGCTTCTGTTGAACTAGACCGTGGATCATCGCCGGAGGCCCCGGACTAGGGACCGTCGTTAAAGACCCCGGACTGGGGACCGTCGTAGGAAGTTACGGACTGTGGACCGTCATAGGAGGTTCTGGACTGTGGCCCGTCTTTGGAGGTTCCGGACTGGGAACTGTCGCCGGAAGCTCTGGACTAGGAACTGTCGCCGGAAGCTCTGGACTGGGAACTATCGTTGGAAGCTCTGGACTGTGGAGGTGCACTGGAAACCTGATGCGTGGTGCCAGCACTGGTGGTACCGGGCTGATGACACGCACCTCCGGGCAAGTGCGAGGAGCAGGAACAGGACATACTGGACTGTGGAGGTGCACTGTAGACCTGATGCGCGGGACCGTACAGATGGCACCGGGCTGATGACATGCACCTCAGGGCGAGTGCGAGGAGCAGGAACAGGACATACTGGACTGTGGAGGCACACTGGAGGTCTGATGCATGGTGCCGGCACTGGTGGTACCGGGCTGGGGACATGCACCTCAGGGCGAGTGCGGGGAGCAGGCACAGGACGTACTGGACTGTGGAGGCGCACTGGAGATCTGGAGCGTAGAGCTGGCACAATGCGTCCTGGCTGGATGCTCACTTAAGCCCGGCAAGTGTGGGGCGCTAGCACAGGATGCACTGGGCTGTGCAGATACACCAGAGACACAGTACGCAGAGCCGGCGCAGGATATCCTGGTCCAAGGAGGTGTACTGGAGACCAGGAGCGCATCCGTCCTGGCTGGATGCCCGTTCTAGCCCGGCAAATGCGAGGAGCTGGAATAGAGCGCACCAGGCTATGAATGCAAACTGGAGACACCGTGCGCATCACTGCGTAACACGCTGTCTAACCAATCACACGCTCCGAACGGTAAGCACAGGGAGTTGGCTCAGGTCTAACCCCTGACTCTGCCAATCTCCCCCCCCCAGAAAAATTTGGGAGCTGCCTTTCGGGCTTCCGTGCTAGCCGTGTCCCCTCGTATCGTCGCCGTTCCTCCTGCGCTATCTCCACCTGCTTCCATGGCAGGGTCTTGTCCCCTGCCATTACCTCCTCCCAGGTCCAGGATGTCCTTCACTCATCTTTCTCCCGGGCCCAGGATGTCCTTCACTCATCTTTCTCCCGGGCCCAGGATGTCCACTCCTCTTGAACATAGTGCTTGGTCTTTTTATGGTGGGATCTTCTGTCAAGTTCGTTATAAGAATGTACGCATACCACGCTGCACCTTGTTCCGATCCTTATAATGAACGTGACACCTACATAAGACTGTCAAAGCCCATATTTTTTCCCTGCCGTGAGGTTTCCTTTTGTTTGAAAGTTTGTTTCTTAAATCCTTTGTTGTTGTTGTAATGAATTCTTTACAATCATGTTTTTTTTCATCCAGTTTAAAATAAGCATTAGGACCATCATAATCATATAAGCCAGATGGACCTATCACATACAGTGCCTTGCGAAAGTATTCGGCCCCCTTGAACTTTGCGACCTTTTGCCACATTTCAGGCTTCAAACATAAAGATATAAAACTGTATTTTTTTGTGAAGAATCAACAACAAGTGGAACACAATCATGAAGTGGAACGACATTTATTGGATATTTCAAACTTTTTTAACAAATCAAAAACTGAAAAATTGGGCGTGCAAAATTATTCAGCCCCCTTAAGTTAATACTTTGTAGCGCCACCTTTTGCTGCGATTACAGCTGTAAGTCGCTTGGGGTATGTCTCTATCAGTTTTGCACATCGAGAGACTGAAATTTTTCCCATTCCTCCTTGCAAAACAGCTCGAGCTCAGTGAGGTTGGATGGAGAGCATTTGTGAACAGCAGTTTTCAGTTCTTTCCACAGATTCTCGATTGGATTCAGGTCTGGACTTTGACTTGGCCATTTTAACACCTGGATATGTTTATTTTTGAACCATTCCATTGTAGATTTTGCTTTATGTTTTGGATCATTGTCTTGTTGGAAGACAAATCTCCGTCCCAGTCTCAGGTCTTTTGCAGACTCCATCAGGTTTTCTTCCAGAATGGTCCTGTATTTGGCTCCATCCATCTTCCCATCAATTTTAACCATCTTCCCTGTCCCTGCTGAAGAAAAGCAGGCCCAAACCATGATGCTGCCACCACCATGTTTGACAGTGGGGATGGTGTGTTCAGGGTGATGGGCTGTGTTGCTTTTACGCCAAACATAACGTTTTGCATTGTTGCCAAAAAGTTCCATTTTGGTTTCATCTGACCAGAGCACCTTCTTCCACATGTTTGGTGTGTCTCCAAGGTGGCTTGTGGCAAACTTTAAACTACACTTTTTATGGATATCTTTAAGAAATGGCTTTCTTCTTGCCACTCTTCCATAAAGGCCAGATTTGTGCAATATACGACTGATTGTTGTCCTATGGACAGAGTCACCCACCTCAGCTGTAGATCTCTGCAGTTCATCCAGAGTGATCATGGGCCTCTTGGCTGCATCTCTGATCAGTCTTCTCCTTGTATGAGCTGAAAGTTTAGAGGGACTGCCAGGTCTTGTTAGATTTTCAGTGGTCTGATACTCCTTCCATTTCAATATTATCGCTTGCACAGTGCTCCTTGGGATGTTTAAAGCTTGGGAAATCTTTTTGTATCCAAATCCGACTTTAAACTTCTTCACAACAGTATCTCGGACCTGCCTGGTGTGTTCCTTGTTCTTCATGATGCTCTCTGCGCTTTTAACGGACCTCTGAGACTATCACAGTGCAGGTGCATTTATACGGAGACTTGATTACACACAGGTGGATTGTATTTATCATCATTAGTCATTTAGGTCAACATTGGATCATTCAGAGATCCTCACTGAACTTCTGGAGAGAGTTTGCTGCACTGAAAGTAAAGGGGCTGAATAATTTTGCAGGCCCAATTTTTCAGTTTTTGATTTGTTAAAAAAGTTTGAAATATCCAATAAATGTCGTTCCACTTCATGATTGTGTCCCACTTGTTGTTGATTCTTCACAAAAAAATACAGTTTTATATCTTTATGTTTGAAGCCTGAAATGTGGCAAAAGGTCGCAAAGTTCAAGGGGGCCGAATACTTTCGCAAGGCACTGTACATGCCCTTATATCAGTCATCAGTCAAAAAGAGGGCATCTAGTTCTGTTCCCAAAATCTGCTTCTGCATTCATCCCAGTCATCAGCAAATGATGGAATTTCTTGTGGAATAACGATGTCGTATCCCTCCAACAAAGTTCCAGACACTTGTAGAATCCATGCTAAGGCTATTGAAGCTGTTCTGGCGGCTCATGCAGGCCCAACTCCCTGTTAAAACACTTTATGTTGGTGTTTCCATTATTTTGGCAGTTACCTATAAATATTGAGCTATGCCTGTCGTGAAGGCATTGCTGGTTATCAGTGAGACCAGGTGCAATGGATTCTCTCACTATCATCTTGCTTCACAAGGGAGAGAGGGACTCTTCTGTTCTCAATATTGACTGACACACACACACACACACACACAAAAGCCTGTGCAGACGCACGCACACACACACACGCATTCACATACCATCCCTAACAGAGATCAACAATCAGTTTCTCAGCCTCTCTTACGCGGTCTTCCTCACATCAACCCTCCCTCTCTCTCTTCTTCAATGCTCCTCTCTCTCTCTCTCTCTCTATGTCACTCTCCTCTCTCTTTCTCCACTTTCTTTCCTCTCTCTCTCTCTCTCTCTCTCTCGCTCTCTCTCTCTCTCTCTCTCTCTCTCTTTTTTTCTCTGTATGGCACCATGCCCACCCCTTCACTCCAGAAACACAGACTCGTTATTGGCCACATCAGAATGTTGTAGTGGCTCACAGCATGGAGAGATCAGATATCATGGTGTTGCTGTTACAGATGTCATGTCCAGGGATGTGTTGCTGTTGCAGGTGTGATGTCCAGCACTGTGTTGCTGTTGCGGGTGTAATGTCCAGGGATGTGTTGCTGTTGCAGATCTAATGTAATGTGACGAGATCAGAGATCACGCTGTTGATGCTGTCGATGTAATGTGGAGAGATCTCTCCATGCTGTGAGCCACTACAACACTCTGATGTGTCCAATAATGAGTGTGTGTTTCTGGGGTTTCGGGCTAGCTTGGAAGCTGGGTGGACATGAAGCCATACAGAGAGAGAGAGAGAGAGGTTGAGAAACCTATCCAACCAAAAACATAGAGACCCAGAAAATCTGAGCCTATGTCTTCGCTATGTTGAATCACTATAACAATACGGAAATACACTACGGAAAAGGAAGGAACAGGACATCAGAAATCCACTCAATGTAATTGAAGAATCCATAGAATATAAATACTTCTGTGAAAATATTATGACTCTTAACAAACAACAACACTAAGAGTTAT
Organism: Oncorhynchus kisutch; assembly: GCF_002021735.2. Classification (NCBI taxonomy): domain Eukaryota; kingdom Metazoa; phylum Chordata; class Actinopteri; order Salmoniformes; family Salmonidae; genus Oncorhynchus; species Oncorhynchus kisutch. The sequence continues at coordinate 14,791,163 of NC_034181.2, forward strand.
CTATCCCAAATGGAGATGTATGGACAAACCACTTCTCCAATCTTTGTGGCTCTATAACAAAGAACAAACAGCCAAAACATATACATGATCAAATACAAACCCCCCAACCCAAAAAAGCATGTGGTGTTGATGGTATTCTAAATGAAATGATAAAATATGCAGACCACAAATTCCAATTGGCTATAAATCAAATCAAATACTTCAACTCTTTAACACCATCATCAGCTCTGGCATCTTCTCCAATATTTGGAAACAAGGACTGATCACCCCAATCCACAAAAGTGGAGACAAATTTGACCCCAATAACTAACGTGGGATATGCGTCAACAGCAACCTTGGGAAAATCCTCTGCATTATCTTTAACAGCAGACTCGTACATTTCCTCGGCCAAAACAATGTACTGAGCAAATGTCAAATTGTCTTTTTACCAAATTACCGTACAACAGACCACGTATTCACCCTGCAAACAAACAACCCAAAACAAAGACAAAGTTCTCTCATGCTTTCTTGATTTAATAGGATCTGAAGTCAAATGTCTACTGTTTGCTGATGATCTGGTGCTTCTGTCCCCAACCAAGGAGGGCCTAAAGCAGCACCTAGATCTTCTTCACAGATTCGGTCAGACCTGGGCCCTGACAGTAAGTCTCAGTAAGACAAAAAATAATGGTGTTCCAAAAAAGGTCCAGTTCCCAGGGACACACACAAAATCTATCTAGACACCTGTAAGTGTGCTGAGAGTAGGGAAGCAAGTTCAGGGAGTGAGTGTTTTAATAAATAAACATAACATAATACTAAACACAAACAACCCACAAACATGACACAGAAAAATAAACAATAGGGAAGGAGCCAAAGGGAGTGACATATATAGGGAAGGTAATCAGGGAAGTGATGGAGTCCAGGTGAGTCTGATGACATGCATGTGCGCGTAATGATGGTGACAGGTGTGCCCCATAACGAGCAGCCTGGTTACCTAGAGGCCGACGCGCGGCTCCAGCCCCAGGGCGCAGACCAAAATGACGTTCCAGGTGATCATTGACTGTACTACTGCAGGTTAGATGATATAGACAGTGACTGTACTACTGCAGGTTAGCTGATATAGACAGTGACTGTACTACTGCAGGTTAGATTAGATAGACTGACTGTACTACTCCAGGTTAGATTATATAGACAGTGGCTGTACTACTGCAGGTTAGCTGATATAGACAGTGACTGTACTACTGCAGGTTAGATGTTATAGACAGTGACTGTACTACTGCAGGTTAGATGATATAGACCGTGACTGTACTACTGCAAGTTAGATTATATAGACAGTGACTGTACTACTGCAGGTTAGATGATATAGACAGTGACTGTACTACTGCAGGTTAGATGATATAGACAGTGACTGTACTACTGCAGGTTAGATGATATAGACAGTGACTGTACTACTGCAGGTTAGATTATATAGACAGTGACTGTACTACTGCAGGTTAGATGATATAGACAGTGACTGTACTACTGCAGGTTAGATGATATAGACAGTGACTCTACTACTGCAGGTTAGTTGATATAGACAGTGACTGTACTACTGCAGGTTAGATGATATAGACAGTGACTGTACTACTGCAGGTTAGATGATATAGACAGTGACTGTACTACTGCAGGTTAGATGATATAGACAGTGACTGTACTACTGCAGGTTAGATGATATAGACAGTGACTGTACTACTGCAGGTTAGATTATATAGACAGTGACTGTACTACTGCAGGTTAGATGATATAGACAGTGACTGTACTACTGCAGGTTAGATGATATAGACAGTGACTGTACTACTGCAGGTTAGTTGATATAGACAGTGACTGTACTACTGCAGGTTAGATGATATAGACAGTGACTGTACTACTGCAAGTACTGTATAATAGAAACAGCTAATACTTACTTTGCCCAAGAGTCGGGCATCTGTTACATGATTTTCTGCTGCCTACAACCCCCTAGAGAGAGTGATTCACTATATACTGTATATCATTAGCGATAGTACTTACTTTTCCCTAAGAGTATATGAAATACTTTTTGGGTGTATTTTAGTGATTGTTTCCTGTCTGTTCCCCACAGAGAAGGTGGGGGGAGGGGGCTGGTGGGGAATTTGCAACATATCACAGTCTTTGCCTGAGATTAAGTATAAGTGTTAATGTAATCTGTGTGAAGAAACTATAGTACCCTGGAGACTGAGGGAGTGAAAATGCTGAAACAGCACTTTGAACATGCAAGCAGGTATGTATTTGGGTTCACTAGCTGAGCTCAAGGGTTGTGAATATAAAATGAGACTATTTTTGGTGCGCTGGGGAGTACACTGCAAAAGTGAAATATAAGCAAGCCTAAATATGGTATCTTATATTGAGTGATAATTCACTTCATAAATATATATATTTTTTTTTACCCAGTTAGATTATCTAAAGTCATTGGCTGATAATGTTGCTTATTTTAACCTAAAAAAGGCTTAATACAAGTAAAGTATTTTATTAAAAATATTTCAGATAAAATATCTAGAACAACATCTTGAAATAACATAAATGACTTGTAATTAGCCTTTTTTTAGGTTAAAATAAGCAACATTATCTTCCAGTGATGTCAGATAATTTAGCTGGGTAAAAAAACAACAGTATCTGTTTTCTAGGTGTGATGGAGAGTCAGACCAAAACGCAGCATGTAGATTGCGATCCATGTTTAATGAAAACGTAAAACTCGAATCAATACAAATGCACTACAAAACAACAAACTTAACATAATGAAAACCGAAACAGCCTATACTGGTGTAAACTAACATAGAGACAGGAACAAAGACACTAAGGACAATCACCCACGACAAACTCAAAGAATATGGCTGCCTAAATATGGTTCCCAATCAGAGACAACGATAAGCACCTGCCTCTGATTGAGAACCACTCCAGACAGCCATAGACTTTGCTAGATAACCCCACTAGCTACAATCCCAAATACATACACACCAAAACCCCAAGACAAAACACACCACAATACAAAAACTCCATGCCACACCCTGGCCTGACCCAATACATGAAGAAAAACACAAAATACTTAGACCAGGGCGTGACAGTATATTCTGTGAATTATCACTCAATATAAGAAATATAGGCTAGCTCTTAGATTTCACTTTTTGCAGTGTAGTTATTAAATTGAAAAAAAAATCCTCTATATGGTGTGACGACAGCGGGTTACTCCTGTTAAACACACCAAATGTTCATAATTTCACAGACAGCTGCTCAATTTAATCTCAACCTGCTTTACAGTCATAATCATCCCAGACATCCCAACCTAATTATTGAGAAATATGACCCGTCACGGTTGTGCTATTGAATTGACATATGTCCAATGCATAAAACATGACACAAGTACATTGACATATTGACATCACCACTCTTAGATAGCGGTTTGGCTACCATACAATCACAAGGGATATCAAGAATAGACGGTTCTACCAAACATATTCATAACTAACCCAAGATAGTTAGTCTTTGTCGTTTATATTTCGAGAAAATGAAGCGTAGTGGGCAGAAGAAGGAGCGTAGTGGGCAGAAGAAGGAGCGTAGTGGGCAGAGGAAGGAGCGTAGTGGGCAGAAGAAGGAGCGTAGTGGGCAGAAGAAGGAGCGTAGTGGGCAGAAGAAGGAGCGTAGTGGGCAGAAGAAGGAGCGTAGTGGGCAGAAGAAGGAGCGTAGTGGGCAGAAGAAGGAGCGTAGTGGGCAGAAGAAGGAGCGTAGTGGGCAGAAGAAGGAGCATAGTGGGCAGAAGAAGGAAACATAGTGGGCAGAAAAAGAAGCGTAGTGGGCAGAAGAAGGAGCGTAGTGGGCAGAAGAAGGAGCGTAGTGGGCAGAAGAAGGAGCGTAGTGGGCAGAAGAAGGAGCGTAGTGGGCAGAAAAAGAAGCATATTGAGCAGAAAATTAATAGAAAATAGAGGAAAGAGACAGATGTATCAGGGGAAAGTATATATGTATATATATGCATGTGTGGGTTCACGCTTCTATGTGTGTTTGACAGGAAGTGTGCCTGCCTGCCTGTGCACTGGTGTGCCTCATTATGAGCAGTGTAAACAGTGGGTTTGATTATTCCACCACTATGATAGGCACACACCAAGTCTAGTAGTAACATGTTTCAAGGTTGCTACACCTCCTCTTCCTTCATCCAATAGATAGAGACCTCATTGGTAAACATATGGTAATTTGGAATGGTCCATTAACATGTTAAGATACATATTAAATGATCATTGATACCCTATACCATTCAAAGCATTACATTTTTTTATATTTTGAAGTCAAAGCAGTATTGTAAATACACTTGATCTATAAAGCCTAACAATTGAATGGCAATTAACTCTCTGCAGTTACTAATGCCTAATGCTCAAGGACAAAGGTAATCAAACCTTAGTCGGGTCTTTTCATTTGTGTTCAGTAGATAAAGCATACTCAGATAATTAGCCTCGAGTAAATCTGCTGTAGCAGTATCCTCTGTTGATTTGACATCCTTATAGGGGGCTGATTACTGATTTCACTAGTACTTCCAAAGCAGCCTTTCTCTTCAGATGGAATGGACAAACAGGTATTTGGGTTTTTGAGGTTGTGCAGATGAGTTTGGAGAAGAGGACCCTTGTAGCATTGAAAGCCCTCCCTCTCTCTGTGTGTCTCTCTCAGTGTGTGTGTGTGTGTGTGTGTGTGTGTGTGTGTGTGTGTGTGTCCAGATCCTCTCAAGGCAGAGAGCTGGAAGAACCTCAATTCAGCTCCTGTAATGAACCTTAAGGCCTTGCCAGATTGACAGTGTGTGTGCACCCTGTGTGTGTCAGGCTGACAGTGATGGCATGAAAATTGCCTTTGACCATGTTTCCGTGCCTCTGCTTGCTCCCACACACACTGACGAGCCACGAGAGACAATCGGGTGTATACGCCTGGCTGCTTAAGATGCTTGACGTTCCACTCTGTGAAAAGAAAGGAGAATATATCTGCACGCTGTGTAGTCGTTAATACACTCTTCTGACTACTGTGGATCTTAGATGTGGGTTTGAATGTACAAATATTTCACTTCCTTTGTACATATTTTAATATCCTTCGCAATTATTAAATCTCATGGGTTTCCTTTAACAATCATAGACTGGAGCTTTTTGCTGCCTAGAACATTGTCTACCTCTGTGCTTCACCAGACAGCCTATCACCCACGTAGACAGATATTCAGATATTCATATTTGTGTGTAAATACATAATAGGGTTGTTTTCTGCCTGTTTTGGAGGGGGATTTAAAGTGCTGAACTTATATGTGAAATATGCAACTCTTTTAATCTGTTTATCCATTCATCAAGAGAGAGTGAAATGAACAGTAGCTGCTGCTAGTTTGTCTGCCAGTCAAGATATTAAAAGATCATTTGAGCCTGAATTTCACACGCATATGTTTTAAAATTAACATCAAATTCACCTTTAAACTCAAGGGCTTGTGCCAGGACTTCTCAGTCACAGATTTAGGGCCTGGGCACTTCCAAAGTGTTTAAAATTATTAACATTGTGTATTAGTCCCCTGAAAGGTAAATTTATCAAGCAGCTGTTTTATAAGGTCGCTGTCCCACTTTAGGTAAATTCCACTTCTGAATGATGATCAGGCTGAACCATTAGGTTACAACTCATACTGTTCCCTCCAGACTTGTCTCTGCCCACATACATACAAGCACTCACTCTCTCACATACATACATACATACATACAAGCACTCACTCTCACACACATACACACATACAAGCACTCACTCTCTCACACACATACACACGCACGCACGCATACACACACACACATACACACATACAAGCACTCACTCTCTCACACACATACACACACACACACACACACATACACACGCACGCACGCATACACACACACACACACAGAATTTCCATTGCTTTCCCACAGGTAATGCAGGATATGATACTCTCCAAATAATCTGAACCTTACAGTGACAGAATAGGGGGAAAATTACAGTTATTTTGAGGTATTATTGCAGATGTAATCTCCTTCCAAAATTCTACTGAACTGGAAAGCATGCAGCTTCCAATATTTCATGTTATGAATAGCAGAGGTTTACAGGGGAGTGTGTTACAGAGGTATCACAGCTATAGTCCACAACTATAGTTCATACAATCAATAGTAGTAATGACAATGGGAAAATATTTAGCCACCTAGAGTTGGTTGATGCACTGGTGTTACATAACAAATCAATCCCCATCAAAATCCGTCAGGTTAAGATGAAGATATATGTTTTGTTTTGTCACCGCATCCACCAGTGTCGCACTTCCGCATCTGCAGTGAAAGGTGGCAGAGCTCAAGTGGTGCTTGTCAGTCTTCTCACGTAAACAAACGTCTGTAACATTTGACCTACAAACTATTACCACTCTATGGAAAGGGGAGACTCTCATGAACATGATGTGGTTCTCGGTTTTGCTCTACAACCCCCAAAAGTGTCAGGAGACTCGTCTGAGTCGGTACCGTCGATGTCTGTTTGGTAGCATCCGAACCGTTTGGGCTGCAAACTAATGGGACCCCACTGTGGAAATGGATATTCTCACAAACACGTTCTATGTTTTGCTCAATGACCCTCACAAGTGTCACAGTACTCTTCTGACGGTAAACGATACCGGTTTCAAAAAAGAGAATGGAAGGGCCTCCCAAGGGGTGCACCGGTCTAAGGCACTGCATCACAGTGTTGTGGCATCACTACAGCCTGGGGTTCGATCCCTGTGTTATTACCGGCCGTGACCGGGCGGCGCACAATTTGTTTGGGTTAGGAGAGGGTTTGGCCTGGGGGAGAGCTTTACTTGGCTCATTGGGCTCCTTGTGGTGGGCTGGGTGCCCGAAGGCTATCTTCCGTCGTCAGCTGAACAGTGGTGCAACTCTGACACATTGGTGCAGCTATCTTCTTGGTTGAGTGGGTGTTAAGAAGCGTGATTTGGTGGGTCATGTTTTGGAAGAAGCATGACTCAACCTTCGCCTCACCCGAGCCCGTTCGGGAGTTGCAGCGATGAGACAAGATTGTAATCACGAAATTGGAGAGAAAAGGTGTAAAAACTACAACAAAAAAACACTAATGGAAGTATAAAGGTGGTTTGTGCCTACCCCCAAAAATGGGTTAAATATGTGTAAAAAACAAACAAAATATTTCCTGAGGTTTTTTTGACATCTCTGAATGTGTTATTCAATTCCTTTTATGGACTTTGGATGTAAATGCCAAAATCAATATTTTATTAATAATTACATTATACTCTTATACCTAAAGTGTTCCTTAAATTAAAACTCAAATAGCTAAATTATCCATAGTATGACCATCTTAAAACAATTCCATATGTCAGCTTAGCACCGTTAGTGCATTCATTTTAATATGAATGCACAAACTGTAAGTCGCTCTGGATAAGAGCATCTGCTAAATGACTCAAATGTAAATCACAGCAGAGACACCAGGAATAAAAATGAAGATTTATGGAGAGCAAAAATAAAAAACACTTAGCAAAGAGTTAGGAAATAAGGAAAACAGTTGAAAAAGCACTTTGTTTTAATTCAATATTGACTAAGGAGTAGAGTTGGGGTCAGCAACACTCCCTCTTTTATTCTTCATTTAGGACTTTAGGAAGTTTTTATTTGTATCATTTGTATAACATCCATGGAACCATTTTGTGCTCCTGATTCAATCATGCCCTTACTTATGCCCAGTGGGTTCATTATAGCCAATTATAATGACAAATATTTTCTTAGAGTAATTTGTTCTTTTCTACTTTGCATGGTTATTGAATTACTTCATTTATTTTAGCTAAACTCTCTCTCGCTGACTCTCTCTCTCTCTCTCTCTCTCTGACTCTCTCTCTAACTCTCTCTCTTTTCTCTCTCTCTCTCTCTCTCTCTCTCTCTCTCTCTCTCTCTCTCTCTCTCTCTTCTCTCTCTCTCTGACTCTCTCTCTTCTCTCTCTCTCTCTCTGACTCTCTCTCTTCTCTCTCTCTCTCTGACTCTCTCTCTAACTCTCTCTCTCTCTGACTCTCTCTCTAACTCTCTTTCTGACTCTAAATCTCTCTCTCTAACTCTGACTCTCTAACTCTCTCTCTCTAACTCTGACTCTAACTCTCTTTCTCTCTGACTCTCTAACTCTCTTTCTCTCTCTCTCTCTCGGACTCTCTCTCTCTCTTTTCTCTCTCTCTCTCTCTCTGACTCTAACTCTCTCTCTCTCTCTCTGACTCTCTCTCTAACTCTTTCTCTCTCTCTCTAACTCTCTTTCTCTCTCTCTGACTCTCTAACTCTTTATCTCTGTCTCTGTCTCTCTCTGACTCTCTAACTCTTTATCTCTGTCTCTGTCTCTCTCTCTCTCTCTCTCTCTGACTCTCTCTAACTCTCTTTCTCTCTTTCTCTCTCTGACTCTCCAACTCTCTTTTTCTCTGACTCTCTAACTCTCTCTCTCTCTGACTCTCTCTCTTTTCTCTTTTCTCTCTCTGACTCTCTAACTCTCTCTCTCTGACTCTCTCTCTGACTCTCTCTCTAACTCTCTCTCACTCTCTCTCTCTCACTGACTCTCTCTCTCTCTCTCTGACTCTCTCTCTAACTCTCTCTCTTTCTGACTCTCTAACTCTCTCTCTCTCTGACTCTCTTTCTCTTTTCTCTCTCTCTCTCTGACTCTCTAACTCTCTCTCTCTCTCTCTCTGACTCTCTCTAACTCTCTCTCACTCTCTCTCTCTCACTGACTCTCTTTCTCTCTCTCTGACTCTCTCTCTCTCTCTGACTCTCTGACTGACTCTCTTTAACTCTCTCTCTCTGTCTAACAATTCAATATCAATTGAAGGACTTTATTGGCATGGGAAACATATGTTAAAATGGACTAAGCAAGTGAAGTAGATAATAAACAAAAGTGAAATAAACAATAAAAATGAACAGTAAACATAACACTCACAAAAGTTACAAAAGAATATAGACATTTCAAACGTCATATTATGTGCAGATAGTTAAAGTACAGAAAATAAAAAAATAAAGATAAATATGGGTTGTATTTATGATGGTGTTTGTTCTTTTTCTTGTAGCAACAGGTCAGAAATATTGCTGCTGTGATGGCACACTGTGGTATTTCACACAATACAGTGCCTTTCAAAAGTATTCATCCCCCTTGGTGTTTTTCCTATTTTGTTGCATTACAACCTATAATTTAAATGGAAATGTATTTGTATTTCATGTAACAGACATACACAAAATATTCCAAATTGGTGAAGTGAAATGAAAAAAAAAACTTGTTTAAAAAAAATATAAAAAACAAAAATGGTGCATGTACACTGTATGTATTCACCCACTTTGCTATGAAGCCCCTAAATAAGATTTGGTGCAACCAATTACCTTCAGAAGTCACATAATTAGTTAGATTGCACACAGGTGGACTTTATTTAAGTGTCACATGATCTCAGTATATATACACCTAATCTGAAAGTCCCCAGATTCTGCAACACCACTAAGCAAGGGGCACCACCAAGCAAGCGACACCATGAAGACCATGAAAAATATCAGAAACTTTGAACATCCCACAGAGCACCATTAAATCCATTATTAAAACATTGAAAGAATATGGTATCACAACAAACCTGCCAAGAGAGGTCCGCCCACCAAATCTCACAGACAAGGCAAGGAGGGCATTAACCAGAGAGGCAACAAAGAGTACAAAGATAACCCTGAAGGAGCTGTAAAGCTCCACGGCGGAGATAGGAGTATCCGTCCATAGGACCACTTTAAGCCGTACACTCCACAGAGCTGGGCTTTATAGAAGAGTGGCCAGAAAAAAAGCCATTGCTTAAAGAAAAAAATAAGCAATCACATTTGGAGTTCGCCAAAAGCCATGTGGGAGACTCCCCAAACATATGGAAGAAGCTACTCTGGTCAGATGAGACTAAAATTGAGATTTTTGGCCATCAAGGAAAACATTGTCTGGCGCAAACCCAACACCTCACATCATCCCAAGTTCACCATCCCCACAGTAAAGCATGGTGGGGGCAGCACCATGCTGTGGGGATGTTTTTCATCGGCAGGGACTGGGTAACTGGTCAGAATTGAAGGAATGATGGATGAATGGAAGGGCCTCCCATTCAAGGGTGCTCTCCCTCTGTCACATTCTCTCTACCTCTGACTTTCTTTCTCTCCCTCTGATGTAATAAATGTTTTTGCAGAATGACACTGTACTTCGAGATTGCAGTGTCACAACTCTGTATCTGTACTTTTATTGTATTTTTATTTAACCTTTAAGTTGAGACCAAGTTCTATTTTTCATATTAGCCCTGTAATTACAAATACCAAATGCAAAACAGGAATACAAAACACGATCATAGAAAACAAACACATTCTTCATCAAAAAGGTGCTAAATCACCTGTCTGAATTGGCCTAAAGGCACCAAAATATCAAATTGTATTTGATTCCACAAGGTTCAAAATAACTAGAATCTGATATTATCTAACACTGTAGAGACCAAAGGGATTTCCATAATTTGCAGTACATTGGAGTACAGACGCAGTACAATACTTGCACAGTGTTAGAATGGTCCCTAAGTGGTACTTTTTTGTCATCTGTCATTAATGTGAATGATTACAGATCATAACCACTAAGGAATGCAATCTGCAGAATGCAGTCCTTTTCCATTTGGACTGGTCAGGGCATGTGTCCACCAGAGTATGTGAGCGGAGCGAGTAGCGGAGCGTGTAGCGGAGCGTGCCCAATTTAACTGGAGTGCGATTCCCAAAGGCTGGAGCGTCGGCCTTCTCGCCCGCTCCAATTTTGCTCCAGTAACATTCACTTCAGGAGCTCACCCCAGCATTAATTTGTAGTCTACTTGTGTGCTGCTATAGCCCCTTGCTTTAGATACTGTCATAGCCTCTCTGCCTTTTGCCTTCTGCCAGGCCGTCATTGTAAATAAGAAGTTGTTCTTAACTGACTTGCCTAGTTAAATAAAGGTCAAATAAAAAAATAAAAAAATGGACACTAGAAAAGTTTATAAAGGAAGGGATAAAACACGCAGGTGCAAGTTACAAAGATGAGGACCAAGAGCAAGAGAGGGAGTGCGGTGATGTAGCTTCCACAACTAAAGAATCATTGTGGCTCAATGAGTGAATGGGTGTGGAGTCAGGCGCAGAGAGCAAAGGATGCGGGAAAAAACACGCTTTAATGTCCAAAAAAATCACAGGAACAAAATAATATACCCAACACAGGTGTAACTATAAAACAAAATAGTACCCTTAGGTAAAATACCAGGACAGCGAGAAAACCCAACAAAACACTAACACCTCTCACAAATACAGATGAACAAGCCCGCACAAACAGAAGCGGGCTAAACAAACTGAAATAACCCCACCCTAACAACCAAACAAGGAACAGGTGAAACCAATTAGACAAAACCAAACGAACACAGAACAATTCAATAGTTTTTTCCCACTCATCAATCTACACATAGTACCCCATAATGACACAGCAAAAACAGGTTTTTACACATTTTTGCTCATTTATTTTTAAAAATACATTTAAAAAATATTACATTTACATAGGTTTTCAGACCCTTTACTCAGTACTTTGTTGAAGCACCTTTGGCACCGATTATAGCCTCAAATCTTCCTGGGTATGACGCTACAAGCTTGGCACACTTGTATTTGTGAAGTTTCTCCCATTCTTCTCTGCTGGGGCCGGATCCACAAAACAGAACTTACGAAAAACTTAAGAAGCCGCTTAAGACAAAAAATAAGAAGTTCATAAGATAGTTCGAAAATGCAGTTCATAGTTTTCTTAGGAACTTCGTAAATATTTTCCTTAAAGAACTTCGTAAATATATTCTTATGTGGCATTAACATTAATGACATGCTTGAAACTCATAAATAAGCCTATGTGACCGGGATGATAGGACACTATATTAAAGTGTTGATATTTACATTTGATTAAAATATTTTTTTTGCTCTGTCTCGAGATAAACATTTTTTTTTGTTCGCTATCGAACCCTTTATACACACACTTACAAAAAACATTATTTTTCACATATTATAGCCAGACTAACGTTAGCTATTGTACATCAAAATAAAAAATGGATAACCAAGGAAAGTGCAATAAAAACTTCAGCAAGCAAGAGCTTGAAGTGATGGTGGAGGAAATAGCAGCCAGGAAAAGATGGTTGTTGGAGAGACTTGATAACTGCGGGGTCACTGCAGACATCAAAAAGAGAGGATGGGCGAGAGTGGCCGAGTTGGACTCTGCCGCCGGGGGCAAAGGACAGTGACGCCGTATAAAAGAAGTGGTCCGACATCAAGTCTGCTGCTAAGAAGAAGGGAGCTGAGAGACCATTCATGTGGACCAGCTTGAGGAGAAGGTGTCGTCCTTGATAGGAGAGATCGTGGTAGAGGGACTGCGCAACCAGTAACTTAGGTAGCTACCTTAGTTAGCCAATGCATCCCGACATTATAGCCAACAACATAGCTAACGACATTATCTTTAGCTAAGTTAGCCAAGTTCTTCTTTGCAAATTGAAATGACAACGCTAGCTATTTATCACTTCTAGAATATTGTAATATATTGGTAATTACAAGCAAGCTAGATTAATTTGTTTTCTTGCTGTATTTAAATATTCGGTAGCCAACTATGTCTGTGGTGCAAGAAAATGTTTACAAAAGTCCATTCGTCTCAAGAGGAGGGTTTAGCTATCCTTAAGTTAAGTACATTTCCAAGAAGACATCCTAAAGCATTCTTTTCAAGATTCCCATTTCTTCTTAACTATTTTCTTAGGAAGAAACTTAGGAAAAACTTTAAGAACATTTCCAATAACTCTATAACTTTATAGAATAGCAACTTTGCTTAACTTTCTTCTTAAGTCTATAGTTAAGGAAAAAATGGCAGTTAAGAAGAAGGTTTTGTGAATCCGTCCCCAGATGGGGCGGCAGGTTAGCCTAGTGGTTAGAGCATCGGACTAGTAACCGAAAGGTTGCAAGTTCAAATCCCCGAGCTGACAAGGTACAGATCTGTCGTTCTGCCCCTGAACAGGCAGTTAACTCACTGTTCCTAGGCCGTCATTGAAAATAAGAATTTGTTCTTAACTGACTTGCCTAGTAAAATAAAGGTAAAAAAAAAAAAAGATCCGCTCAAGCTCTGTCAGGTTGGATGGGGAGAGTTGCAGCATAGCTATTTTCAGGTCTCGCCGAAGAATTTTGGATGGGTTCAAGTCCAGGCTCTGGCTGAGCCACTCAAGGACATTCGGAGACTTGTCCTGAAGCCACTCCTGAGTTGTTTTGGCTGTGTGCTTAGGGTCATTGTACTGTTGGAAGGTGAACTTTCGCCCCAGTCTGAGGTACTGAGCACTCTGGAGCAGGTTTTTATCAATGATCACTCTGTACTTTGCTCCATTCATCTTTCATCTTCATCTTTCAATCCTGACTAGTCTCCCAGTCCCTGCCGCTAAAAAACATCCCAACAGCATGATTCTACCACCACCATGCTTCACCATAGGGATTGTGCCAGGTTTCCTCCAGACGTGATGGTTGGCTTTCAGGCCAAAGAGTTCAATTTTGTTTTCATCAGACAAGAGAATCTTGTTTCTCATGGTTTTAGAGTCCTTTAGGTGCCTTTTGGCAAACTCCAAGCGGGCTGTCATGTGCCTTTTACTGAGGAGTGGCTTCTGTCTGGTCATGCTATCATAAAGGCCTGATTGGTGGGGTGTTGCAGAGATGTTTGTCCTTCTGGAAGGTTCGCCACAGGAACTCTAGAGCTCTGTCAGTGTGACCATCAGGTTCTTGGTCACCTTCCTGACCAAGGCCCTTTTCCCCCGATTGCTCAGTTTGGCCGGGTGGCCAGCTCTAGGATAAGTCTTGGTGGTTCCAAATTTCTTCCATTTAAAAGAATCGGTGTCCCGCTAGCGGGACAACATCCGGTGAATCTGGAGGGTGCGTAATTCAAATAAATAATGATAAATATTATGGATTTTAAACATTTAGGTACATACTGTATAAGTGTCTTATGTCGGCTGAAAACTTAAATTCTTGTTAATCTAACTGCACTGTCTGATTTACAGTAGCTATTACAGCAAAAACAGGCCATGGTATTATTTGAGGACGGCGCCCCACATTAAAATATTTTTCCACCGGCACAGGTTTCATACATTCACATATAAAGATTAAATATTCACTTACGTTTTGAAAATCTTTCTCTGATTTGTCATCCAAAGGGTCCCAGCTATAACATGTAGTGTCGTTTTGTTAGATAAAATCCTTCTTTATATCCCAAAAAGTCTGTTTAGTCGATTTGAGTAGGCCACTCGTTCAACTTGCAGTAATCCGAAAATCTACCCCTAAACTTTTTTCAACTAGTCAAAATACATTTATATTTACTCCTCAGATACCCTAAAATATAATCAAACTATAATATTTATTTCAGAAAATAAGTATGTTCAATAGGAAACCGATTTTAGCAGGTGCGTGATTTCTTCATGGCCACGCGCAACCACTGATTTCCTTCTACTAAAACTGTTTTTCTCATTCGTTTTTGAAGTTACAAGCAGGAAACTTTTTCTAATTTACAATATGACCTTTCTCTCTAAGAGGATGGTCTCTCAAAAGAAAATTCTGGTTGGTTTTTCTTTGGATTTTCTCCTACCATATCTATTATGTTATATTCTCCTACATTATTTTAACATTTATACAAACTTCAGATTGTTTTCTTTCCAATGGTACCAATTATACGCATATCCTGGCTTCAGGGCCAGAGCAACAGGCAGTTTCCTTTGGGCACGTCAGTCAGGCAGAAATGGAGAAAAGGGGCCTATCCCTAAGACGTTTTAAGAATGATGGAGGGCGCTGTGTTCTTGGGAACCTTCAATGCTGCAGACATTTGTTGGTACCCTTCCCCAAATCTGTGCCTCGACACAATCCTGTCTCGGCTATTCCTTCGACCTCATGGCTTGGTTTTAGCTCTGACATACACTGTCAGTTATGGGACCTTATAGACAGGTGTGTGTCTAATGAATTGAAATTTACCACAGGTGGACTCCAATCAAGTGTTAAAAAACATCTCAAGGATGGTCAATGGAAACAGGATGCACCTGAGCTCAATTTTGAGTCTCAAAGCCAAGGGTGTGAATACTTACGTAAATAATGTATTTCTGTTTTTTTATTTTTTATATATACATTTGCAAACATTTCTACAAATCTGTTTCACTTTGTCATTATTTGGTATTGTGGGTAGATTGTTGAGATGTTTTATTCATTTAATACATTTTAGAATAAGGCTGTAAAGTGGAAAAGGCCAAGTGGTCTGAAAACTTTCCAAAGGCACTGTATTCCCACGTTAAAGGAGCTTTCCGTTTTGATTGGGTTATTTTGCCGAAAGAATTTTAGGCCTACCTATAGATTTTTTTTTAAGAAAACTACATTTCTGCCCAGCCTGGCAAGAGTGGCCAAAAGGATGTTCAGCATCCCCATTGGTCCTGCAAGTGTGGAAAGGATATTCTCCGCTGCTGACTGGCTCTCCAGGCACCAGCTCATGAGTCTGAAACCACAGACCAGCCAAACTGTTTCTAAAAATGTATTTAAAAAAAATATTCAAAGGCACTAATAAGTCATTTTTTGTTTAATTTGTATTTCATTCTAAGTCAAAGCCTATATGTGCAATTTATATACTATAATTATTTAATACAACAAAATGTTGTTTAAATGCTGAATACTTTATGTCCCTACCAGCCTATTGTGCCGCACTCGCAAATGCTTCACAATGTATTCGTTGTAGGCTATATCCTTGAAATAATTGAAATAATATAACCTAAATAATAAATGTTCTTTACTTCTTAGACTCTCTATCTGGCTCCTGACCTATTTAGAGTGTTTGCATGTTTAATGACATGTAGCCTATTTTACATTATGTTTCCTTCTTAAATGAACCTTTTCATGTTTATTCAAATACTTTTCATTCAAATCCATATGGTTTGGTTTCAATACTTAAAAAACAATTAGTAGGTCCATGTAGTCACAACAATAGATGGGTGTTGGTTAAATTGTGAATGTAATTAATGGAGTAAATTTGGAGTGGGAGTTTTTATTCCTGTCAGCATAGAGCGTTTTTTACCAGAGCTGTAGGAAAGGACATGGAGCAGTTTTTACCTGAGCTGTAGGAAAGGACATGGAGCAGTTTTTACCTGAGCTGTAGGAAAGGACATGGAGCGGTTTTTACCTGAGCTGTAGGAAAGGACATGGAGCAGTTTTTACCTGAGCTGTAGGAAAGGACATGGAGCGGTTTTTACCTGAGCTGTAGGAAAGGACATGGAGCAGTTTTTACCTGAGCTGTAGGAAAGGACATGGAGCGGTTTTTACCTGAGCTGTAGGAAAGGACATGGAGCTGGTTGAGAGATTGCCAAGAGTGTGCAAAGCTGTCATCAAGGCAAAGGGTGGCTAATTTGAAGAATCTCAAATATAACATATTTTTTTATTTGTTTAACACTTTTTTTGGTTACTACATGATTCCATATGTGTTATTTCATAGTTTTGATGTCTTAACTATTATTCTACAATGTAGAAAATAGTACAAATACATTTAAAAACTTGAATGAGTAGGTGTGTCCAAACGTTTGACTGGTACTGTATGTCCCCATAATATGTTATGCCGAGTGACTGACTGGAAGGGAACGTACAGATATGAACATGTTCCCTGAAGGAGGGAATGCCGTATAACCCATACTGTCCCTGCTCCATCAGGGGGTTTGGGCTCACTGAAGAGCGGTACTGAAATGAAGAAATGGATGCGAGCCTCGGTATTATAGCCAGGAAGGCGCGGCTTCCGAGGGTGGGCTCGGCATCCATTGGTCTGTTGGGTGTGATTTAATTTTGCTTCAGGGAAATAGGATTGGTCATTGACTTCCAGAGTATGTTATACCTTGTTCCATCCGTCAGGGAATAGTAGTTATATTCATAACTGTACGTTAGCTTGTATACCAGGCAGATGTCTGAGAACAGAATGAAGTTGTCGAAACCAAACAGTTTGAACTTGGTGAGTGTATTGCAGGGTGTCGTGTTTGTTTGTCCAGGATTTTGAGTGCTTGTTTGTAGAGTGATTTGAGAGGTTTCAGGGATGTCTCACATGCTTTGGACCAGCTGGTGAGGTAGTAGGATAGATGTGAGAAGATCATAGCATGCAAGAACATCCTGGATGCCTTGATGGAAAGAGAGTTTCTGATTAAAAATAAATTGGCTGTGCTGTATTTGATTGTGTTGGTATTTAATTTTTTAAAACTTTTTTTGAATTGTATGACAGTTTTGATATTTTGGCTGTGTATGGGGGTAGACCTGCTGCTTTTGTTTGATGGAGAAATACATGGCCACTGTTTTTCTCCACATTTAGGGTGAGACAGGAGTTGTAGAGACATTCTGAATCATTTTCCATAACAGATGTTAACTTGGCAGCCAACTAGTTCAGCGCTCCTTTCATGGGTGTAGAGGACATCTGTATCTCCATTCCCTGGCACATACAAGGAAGGTAAATTATGTATAGACTAAACAACAGGGGCCCAAAGGATGGACCACTGGGGCACTCCCATGGTGCACCTTCATAGTGGTAGACAACAGTCTTAAAGCTCTCCCTTTAAAGTCCATTGAGAGAGGAGCTGTCCTGCTGAGTCGACACTAGCGCCATATAGTTCATGGAACTATTTGAATACAAATTTAAAAAACATTATAAAACACAAATATGAATGGGGAAAAGGCCTTGAATTACAATTCAATGTATTTGCCACATTACATAACCATGGTTGGCTTCAGGCTGATGTTGTAGCATAAATAGTTTGAATTAGTATCATAAATGGTTGTGGAGAGATTGACGTTTGTAGAGCAGAGAAGGCTTCTCTCCTTCAAATGCACTTCAAGCCACTCTAATTTGTTGATCTAACTGGCAGATTCCCATTTCGCATCTCTTTCATTGCACTCATGCATACACGCATGCAGGAAAGGCACACACACACACATCTCATCTCTTCCACTCTGATCTTGTCATGGTTTTATAAGCAAGGTAATCAGAAATGGACCTGTGAGCCATCCGCCCCAACAAATCAAACTGTGCCAATCCACCCTGCAAATCACTCAATGTCGGAATAGGAGTTTGGGTTGGGGGGAGAGCAGTGAGTGAACATCAAAGTCTTTATACAGTGCATTCGGAAAGTATTCCGACCCCTTGACTTCTTCCACATTTTGTTACGTAATTATTTAAAAAAAATCCTCATCAATCTCAAATCAAATCAAAGTTTATTTGTCACGTGCGCCGAATACAACAGGTGTAGACCTTACAGTGAAATGCTTGCTTACAGGAGGGAAAGAAAAAAAGTAGGTGTGTGTGTGTGTGTGTGTGTGTGTGTGTGTGTGTGTGTGTGTGTGTGTGTGTGTGTGTGTGTGTGTGTGTGTGTGTGTGTGTGTGTGTGTGTGTGTGTGTGTGTGTGTGTGTGTGTGTGTGTGTGTGGGTAAGTAAAGAAATAAAACAACAGTAAACAGACATTTGAAAATAAGAGTAGCAAGGCTACATACAGACACTGGTTAGTCAGGCTTATTGAGGTAGTATGTACATGTGGGTATGGTTAAAGTGACTATGCATATATTTTTATTTTTTATTTTACCTTTATTTAACTAGGCAAGTCAGTTAAGAACAAATTATTATTTTCAATGACGGCCTAGGAACAGTGGGTTAACTGCCTTGTTCAGGGGCAGAACGACAGATTTGTACCTTGTCAGCTCGGGGATTTGAACTTGCAACATTTTGGTTACTAGTTCAAAACAATCTAACCACTAGGCTATGCTGCCGCCCCATATGATGAACAGAGAATAGCAGTAGCGTAAAAAGAGGGGTTGGCAGTTGGTGGGACACAATGCAGATAGCCCGGTTAGCCAATGTGCGGGAGCACTGGTTGGTTGGGCTAATTTAGGTAGTATGTACATGCATGTATAGTTAAAGTGACTATCCATATAAGATAAACAGAGAGTAGCAGCAGCGTAAAAGAGGGGTTGGGGGGGACACCCACAATGCAAATAGTCTGGGTAGCCATTTGGTTACCTGTTCAGGAGTCTTATGGCTTGGGGGTAAAAACTGTTGAGAAGCCTTTTTGTCCTAGACTTGGCACTCCGGTACCGCTTGCCATGCGGTAGTAGAGAGAACAGTATAACTGGGGTGACTGGGGTCTTTGACAATTTTTTGGGCCTTCCTCTGACACCGCCTGGTGTAGAGGTCCTGGATGGCAGGCAGCTTTGCCCCAGTGATGTACTGGGCCGTACGCACTACCCTCTGAAGTGCCTTGCGGTTGGAGGCCGAGCAATTGCCGTACCAGGCAGTGAGGCAACCAGTCAGGATGATCTCGATGTTGCAGCTGTAGAACCTTTTGAGGATCTCAGGACCCATGCCAAATCGTTTTAGTTTCCTGAGGGGAATAGGCTTTGTCATGCCCTCTTCACGACTGTCTTGGTGTGTTTGGACCATTCTAGTTTGTTGTTGATGTGGACACCAAGGAATTTTAAGCTCTCAACCTGCTCCACTACAGCCCCGTCGATGAGAATGCGGACGTGCTTGGTACTCCTTTTCCTGTAGTCCACAATCATCTCCTTAATCATCTACACACAATACCCCATAATGACAAAGCAAAAACAGGTTTGTAGAAATTCTTGCAAGTGTATTAAAAATAAAAAAAGTATTTAGACCCTTTGCTATGAGACTCAAAATTGAGCTCAGGTGCATCCTGTTTCCATTGATCATCCTTGAGATGTTTCTACAACTGGATTGGAGTCCACCTTTGGGAAATTCCATTGATTGGACATGATTTGGAAAGGCACACATCTGTCTATAAGGTCCCACAGTTGACAGTGCATGTCAAAGCAAAAACCAAGCCATGAAGACTAAGGAATTGTTCGTAAAGCTCAGAGACAGGATTGTGTGGAGTCCCGAAACATTTCTGCAGCATTGAAGGTCCCCAAGAACACAGTGGTCTCCAGTATTCTTAAACTGAAGAAGTTTTGAATCACCAAGACTTTCTAGAGCTTGCTGCTCGCCAAACTGAGCAATTGGGGTAGAAGGGCCTTGTTCAGGAAGGTGACCAAGAACCCAATGGTCACTCTGACAGAGCTCCAGAGTCCCTCTGTGGAGATGGGAGAACCATCCAGAAGGACAACCATGTCTGCAGCACTCCACCAATCAGACCTTTATACTAGAATGGCCAGACGGAAGCCACTCCTCAGTAACAGTCACATGACAGCCCGCTTGGAGTTTGCCAAAAGGCACCTCAAGGACTCTCAGACCATGAGAAACAACATTCTCTGTTCTGATGAAAGCATGATTGAACTCTTTGACCTGAATGTCAAGCATCACATCTGGAGGAAACCTGGCACCATCTCTACGTTAAAGCATGGTGGTGGCAGCATCATGCTGTGGGGATATTTTTCAGTGACAGGGACTGGGAGACTAGTCAGGATCAAGGGAAAGATGAACTGAGAAAAGTACAGAGAGATCCTTGACAACTTGCTCCTGAGCGCTTAGGACCTCAGACTGGGGCGAAGGTTCACCTTCCAACAGTACAAAGACCCTAAGCACACAGCCAAGACAACGCAGGAGTGGCTTCGGGACAAGTCTCTGGACAAATCCCCTTGAGTGGTTCAGCCAGAGTCTGGACTTGAACCCGATCTAACATCTCTGGAAAAACCTGAAAATAGCTGTGCAGAGAAACTTCCCAAATACAGTTGTGCCAAGCTTGTAGCATCATACGCGAGAAGACTCAAGGCTGTAATCGCTGTCAAAGGTGCTTCAACAGGATACTGAGTAAAAGGTCTGAATTCTTATATAAATGTGATATTTCAGTAATTTTTTATTATTATTAATTTGCACCAATTTATAAAAAACTGTTTTTGCTTTTTCATTATGGGCTATTGTGTGTAGATTGATGAGGAAAATCAATAGTTGAATCCATTTTAGAATAAGGCTGTAACATAACAACATTTGGAAAAATTCAAAGGGTCTGAATACTTTCTAAATGCACTGTAAACATTGAAGAGCAAGAGAAAACGAGACTGCCAAAATTTCCAACTTTTATTTTTTGAGTGTTGAGCAGGGGCGTTTCTCGGATTTGAAGACATTGGGGGTCTTAGCCCACAATCAGTAGGGGGGGTCTGTGGGCATTCTTCACCTGCAATTTTGTTTAAGGAATTTCAACAGCTAAATGTATGAATTTGGTATACTTTGTGATGAACATTGAGAGATTAGATATTTTCAGGTTACTTGCACCCCCACCTGCCACAGCAGATACTGCCAGTACTTAGTTACAGCAGCTACGTTGGGTCTCTCTACTCTGTAACACTCTGGAACACATACATCTATAGTGTATTGCCAAAAACCACTCAACAACTTCAAACATAGACACTGATCTGTCAAATGAGCCTCTCTGACCCTCTCGCTATCTCTCTTACACACACACACACATTGTGCAGTAATTACAATCCATAGCTTTAAGTGATACTGTCTACTGTGTGCTCACCCATCCTCTGCCTCTCTCCATCCCTTTCTCTGTGTTGTCTGTTGCTGTCTTTCTTGGCTTCCCTCTTCTGTTGTCTCTCTTAGTATTCCATGTTGTTGTCATGGTTGTAAAAAGTGTAAAAGTAAAGAATTGTTTGAATAGTATTTTAACCAACTTTTCCCCCTCACAAATTCTTTGTAAACCATGTTTTACTTTTTCACTGTCTGCATTTCACCTCTTAGAATTTGTGCTAATAAAACAAAGTATAATCTATGGAGCAGCGTGAAGTGATACAGTTTACTCTACTGTGTGCTCAATCCACTCCATTCGCTCTCTATCTGTCCTCTTCTGTCACTTTCTCTGTGTCTTGTCTGTTGCTGTCTCAGGTTCTTGTTTGTTAATGTCTCCTTTGTCTATCCTCTTCTGTTATGTCCTGTTCTGTTCTTCTGGTGTCTCTCTTCATCATATCCTATTGTTCTGTTGCTGTCCTTGTGTCTTGTCTGGTGTCTCTCTCCATCATCTACTCTTCTGTTGCTGTCTCTGTGTCTTGTCTGGTGTCTCTCTGCATCATCTACACTTCTGTTGCTGTCTCTGTGTCTTGTCTAGTGTGTCTCTTTCCAACAAATCCTCTGTCGTGTCTCTGACTGATTATATTATTATGCCAAGCTATTTTATCAAATCGATAACCTAACATTTGATTTATTACATGATTGAATAAAACCATGCAACAAATATCTTGTTAATAACCTGGGGCACCACGGAAGAGTGTTTATAGAGCTGCTGTACTCCAATTAAACTCTTAAAGATCTTAAAATATTTTATATCAGTAGCAGTGAATTATTAATTGTCACCTTATTCAGTATCATCTGGCTGCTGTTCTAAGTGGCCTGCTGTTCTCATCTGTTCTCCTTGGCTCATCTGAAAGGTAGCAAGGTAGAGGTACAACATGTCATTAGTTAGTTTTAAAGGGCGACTGCACTTCCTCATTTGGCCTTGACTTAGATTTGGTTCATTAAGAAATGCTAGCGGCCTTGTCAGAATTCGAGTTGTTTTTGCAGTGTGGTTTGATGTGGGTGTCTCGTGTTTGTGTTCGGAGGTGGGTAGAGTTAGCCAAGTAATTTCGCCAATTAGCTTGAGCCGACTGGTGTGCAACCTGACTTTGGATAGCCTATCTCAGAGTCTTGTTCGCGACTGTCAATAAATGACACAGCGTAAATTAGATAATAGCCTTGTTCATTTAGCTGACAAGACATGCTTAAAAGTTATTATTTTATTTGATAGGATTTAATAGTAAGAAGAATATCATTGAACTTAGCAGAATCAAATAGAAAGTATATTTTTCCCATTCTGAGGCAAGTGCACATTGGAAGTGGCTATGTTGAGCTTAAAAGTAATCATTTGAAACAGGTCCTATATGCTAGATTTAGAGTTATTTGGCAAATTTAGTTGTGAATGATACAAACCTTAGACTGTTTTAGAAATCTAAATATACAGCATTTGGGCTGCATGGTGTGACTACAGGCTATTGATGATTTGAGAAAGTAGCAAATCTCTGTTCCTTGTCTCAGGCTGCACAGCTGTTCTATCATACCTTTACCCCTACCTACATGAACAAATGACATCGATTAACCTGTACCCCCGCACATTGGTTAGGTACCGGTACCCCTGTATATACGCTCGTTATTGTTATTTTATTTTTTACTTTTTAGTCAATATTTTATTAACTCTATTTCTTGAACTGCATTATTGTTTAAGGGTTGTAAGTAAACATTTCACGGTAACATAATTTTTTATTTATTTAACCTTTATTTAACTAGGCAAGTCAGTTATGAACAAATTCTTATTTACAGTGACGGCCTACCCCGGCCAAACCCGGACGACGCTGAGCCAATTGTGAGACGTCCTGTGGGACTCCCAATGACGGCCAGATGTGATACAGCCTGGATTCGAACGAGGGACTGTAGTGACGTCTCTTGCACTGAGATGCAGTGCCTTAGACTGCTGCGCCACTTGGGAGCCCCAGAGTGAAATGTCTCTTGTATTCGACGCATGTGACAAATAACATTTGATTTGATTTGATCAAGTTATCTTAACATGTTTTCACAACAAAACAGATTTCACTAAACTGTTGACAGCCTTTGTGCTGAGAGGAGGAGATGGAAACGCACGGTGGTGAAATATTCTGTATAGCTAAAGGAAATGTGTGACCCAATAAATTATGAAAATATAAACAATCCCCTACCGTAAGCCACCCTGCACAATCAATGAACCAACAGTGTTGCCTAGGGCTATACATTCTCTCCCTGACTCATGGATATACATTTTGGAGCCTAGCATAAGATACCCAGTCCATCCAGTATGCAAAATAATACAGTCCACACTGAAAGGCAATTACTTAACTCTGTTTAATTATGGAGTATAAGTGTTTCTGTCGTGCGTAAAATGCCGTTGGCTATGTATTGTATAACGACACCACCAGGGGGGTTTGGTCTATTTGGTTAAAGACTTGGTCTTTAACCAAATAGGGCTTTCTTCTGTATACAACCCCTACCCTGTCACAACAGAACTAATTGGCTAAAACACATTAACAAGGAAAGAGATTCTGCAAATTAACTTTTAACAAGGCACACCTGTTAATTGAAATACATTCCAGGTGACTACCTCATGAAGCTGGTTGAGAGAATGCCAAGAGTGTGCAAAGCTGTCATCAAGGCAAAGGGTGGCAACTTTGAAAAATCGTAAATACATTTTGATTTGTTTAACACTTTTTGGTTATTACGTGATTCCATATGTGTTTTTTCATAGTGCAACACGACTCCCAAAATGATAGATTAGAAGCTGCATATGCCCTAGGCTATACACATATAAAGAGACATGAGCCAAAACAAATTGACCTGTAGAATGGAATAAGTTATAAGACCTCTATGATTCATTTGACTTTGTCAGTTCTACCAGCTAATGTGAGATTTTTAGATTACATAATATTTGAGGATACATGTTTTAAGGGCCTAGGTATTTTCAATGTTTTGTTCACCTTCAATCTAACCACAAAGATGGACATCTTTTCCTCTCTCTTTCTGGCTGCTGTCGTGTCTTTACAATGGATTAAATTATATGACATGCTATTTTATAAAAATATTTTCTCTCTAATTAATATTACCTGATTAAACTAACCAAAGGAATTCTGTTGACTAGGAAGTCGGGGTACCATGGAAGAATGTTTATAGAGCTGTGATCTTCCGAATAAACTCTTAAAGACCTGGTAACCTTTTATATCAATAGCAGTTAATTATTAATCGTCACCTTATTCAGTCTCATCTGAACATCGTACAATTCTTGGCTATCTTCACGAACCCTGGCTAACAAGTAGAATCAGCAATACAAAATTTGGTTTAATTATTTATTTACTAAATACCTAAATAAATCACACAGAATTACATATATCCCAGATTTATCATACATTTACTACTTATTATGTCATACAAGGAAATGTCCCTAGCGGACGGAACCAATATGATGGCTGGGGGTTGGGTTTGAATGAAAGCACGGGAAGACTGAGTATCAAAAGGATTGGTTCTCTATCGGACCTCATGGAGCTATACTATAATAAATACAGAATCTTATACATTCTAAATAACCGCCCATTTGGAAAAGGAAAATGCAATAAATATTTACACTGAGCTACGTTTCAATAGATTGGTTGTAGATGGAAGGCTGGGTTGCCCAGCAGAGATCTCCCTTGTCCTTTGAAGAATATGTCTTGTGGTTAAACGGATACGTTGTAGTACCGTCATCGTGTGGTAGAACAGATATGTTGTAGTACCCTGTCTTTCTGAAGAGATTGTCCATCCTTTCCTAGTCCACGTTTACAGCTGCTTCTGCTAACTAGATGTTTAGGATGTATCACTTCTTTAGTGAATAAGAGTTCAAAGTTCATACCAAGTTTTCCCATACTATAAGTTCATGCTATATTCTGGCTGGTGTAGTGGAAATCATCATTCCAGCGTGGTGATCGTCACCGCCACATTGAAATTCGCCCTCGTAAACATATGGACAGCAGTCCTCACGTCATCGGGAACACAATTTTACTTTTGTTAGGTTGTAGTCGTTCAACCATTCGCAACCAGAGCTCACGCTGAGGTTGGCTTAGTTCTGTAGTTAATATTAGCCCTTTTAAACGTATGGACATCAGTCCTCACGTCATCGGGAACACAAGAGGTTGACTTTCGTCAATGGGCTTTTGTAGTGGGGGAGAGAAGGGCGTGTTTCATAGTTCACAACCAATAGTTCACTTGGGCGGGGCCACTGAGTGAGCATAGTTCACTTATGAAAACAATTATGTCATTTAGAAGCTAAAATTACATTTGATATTTTCACAAATAGTTTCATATTTAAACATTTAAATTGCACAACAATTCCAATTCCATGTGAATCGTCAATGTCATGACACTGCCCTCCTCGTTCCATTCGAAGTTCAAGTTCAAGTTTGTTTATTTGTCATATACACATGATATACATGGAGAACTCAGTGCAATGAAATGCTTACTTGCAGGTTAACCTTTCAACAATGCAACAACAATAGAAAAAGTAAGTAGCTAAGTGAATAAAAAGAGTCATAAAAGTTAAGGTCAATAAAACAATTTCAGTAGCTACTGTAGTGGCTAGCTGCATAAGCGAAACCCATCAAATACACTTGCTGGAAATAAACACCTTTCCTAATATCATGACGTATATAATATACTGTTAAATAACTCATTGACACCCAGTAGCTTAAGGATACTGAGCACTAACACTTGCGTATCAGCATTAGCCAACCCTTATGCTGAGGGAGACTAGCTAGTTAGCTACCATCAATCTGCTGCTGCTGCACTTTGACTTTCTGGCTGTTCTGCCCTCTCCACCTCATTGACTACTGCCTCAACTTGCTCAACCTGCTCGCCATTTTTGCCACTATTTTGGAAGAAGTTCACGATATTCTCTGACTAAGTGACAGGTGTTTGGCTGAGTGATGACATTGACATCTTACCGGTGCTGTAGGGGTACAGGTCAAGGGACGTGAGTGGTCCACTGCGTTGTGAAATCACACCAGACACCGTGTCCCTCCAGACACCGTGTCACTCCAGGGGCTTCTAGTAGTCCCTGCCACTGCCTAGCGCAGCATATTGTATCGTTTATTTTTGTCATTAACATTTCTCAGCAAAAACATGTTTTTTTTAATGCGGCATAGCAGAAGTGATGTGTGGTTACAATCATATCAGACAGAGGTTTTTTTTAATGAAAAAATGTACCATCAAAAGGTTTGGGCCTGGATCAAAAACATCCTGAAGCTGCTGGTGTTAATTATTTGAACTGACACACTCCAATAATTGGGACAGAGAGAAGTTGAAGCTGTGATTTTCTTTTGGAGCTGAAAAGAGAACATTTCAAACAGATCCACTGACAGTTGAATAATTGGAAGGATGTTTGGTTTCAGAATGTTTAAAGTGCAACTAAAGGCAATGAACAACTTCTCTGATAGAAACGAAATGTGGAATCGATATTAGTTAGAAACATTTATTCTAGTGTGAAAATTGACTGTAAATAGGAAAATTTTTGTCATAAAGTCAGTCTCATCCAAAACTGAGATTTTTAAGTGAGTTCATCATGACTGGGTTTTGATTTCAACAATGCCCACTTGCCCACTAACACCGGATACACAGCTGCGGTCTATCCAACACACAGACAGTGAGACAGACCTCCTTTTTTACTTGAGAAATACTGCACCAAACACATTAGTTAGATGTAAAATTGCACAGTTAAAACCGCCTCTGCCTACACGTCAAAATGAATTATCTTAGATTCATTCGGACTATTTAGAGGAAGTGATTCTGGCTTTGTTCCTATGGTGTCTCATGGGGTACATACATTAGTAACTGCCATATTGAACCACACCCCCAAGACTGAGGTCTCGTTTTTATTTTAATGAGCAACAGACAAAAACACATGCGGAATCGGTCTGTTTAGTTGCTCTCTAAATTGTTAGTTTTTTTTATACTAAAAGAGCTTTCTTAAAAGGATCTAACTGTACACTTCACGATCTGTCTGGGTTGAGATGCTCTCAGCATTGCCCTGTTTACCTCTTCTCTTCTCACCACTTCTCACCTCAGCTCACCTCACCTCTCCTCACTTCCCCTCTGCTCTCTTTATGAAGGAGTAGGACAATGAAAAAAATGTATTTTAGATGAGATTGCAGTCAAGAGCTTTGCAATTAAAAAAGTAATCCAAGATTACACATGAGCCAGGCGGAATAAGATGAGCGGGCTCATGGAATAGATGAGAGAATAGGTTTAAGCATTGCAGACAGCCAGAAGGAATGATGGAGAGAAGAAGGAAGTCTATATTGAAGATACATTTTTTGTGTGTGTGGGTGTGTGCGTGCGTGTGTGAGTTTTTTCTTTATAATCATTTCACTTCCCCTGTGACAACCATGAGCACGGGCTGACTTGACTTTTCTGTGCCTCAGCCTACCATTACAATGTATAAAAATGCATATCAGCTATTTTTCAATAGTTCTCCATATTACCAGAGCTTCATCTTTGTCAGGCATATGTGTGTAGGTGGCAGGGAAGTCAGGCGCAGGACAGTCAAACGGAGTGTAAAATGTCTTTTAATAATGTCATAGTAACATGCTCCATAACACTAAACAGGAAAAAGAACATAAACAAATATGGGTACGAAGACCCGTCGCGCACTTATACAACAAAAACACTACACTGACAATAAACAATCTCTGACAAAGACATGAGGGGAAACAGAGGGTTAAATACACAACAGGTAATGAATGGGATTGAAAACAGGTGTGTGGGAGGACAAGACAAAACCAATGGAAAATGAAAAATGGATCAATGATGGCTAGAAGACCGGAGACATCGAACGCCGAGCACTGCCCGAACAAGGAGAGGCAACGACTTCGGTAGAAGTCGTGACAATCTTATTCTGTCAAACCATTTTAATGGTGGATTCGCAGCCACAATTTGTGGAACATGCCAAAACGTTGGTGCTAACAGTAGATGGCGAAGGGATGAGAAAGAATGGATAGGGAATGTGTGTGTTTATGTGACATGGCCATATAGACAGAGAAGGTACAGCATTTTCTCACTTGTGTTAATCAAAGGTCAAGATTTACGTTGTAGTCTGCCTTCATTTCATTTCCCACCAGATATTTTCTCAGACAATAATGTTCAAGGCACAGCGTACTTCCTCTGTGTGCTTAACATCCATGTCCATATACTGTGTGTGTGTTAGCATGTGTGTGTTTGCATGTGTGTGCGTTCAGTATTCAACCAGTGTCATCTTTAAAGCCTGGTCCCTGGAAATCATGTTCTCTGTGACTGAGCAATGTCTTTTTTCTTCCTTTCATGTGTTTTATCTCACTATACAGTACATGCAGTCTATCCCAACAATACGTCACACCTCTTCTCCTCATATTCATTGTTCCGCCCACCAAGGAACACAATCTCCTTCACACAGACTCTAGTGAAGCACAAGATATCGTGTTGGTTTCAGATTAGCGTAATACCTGGGTTTGTTTCTGCAGAGTTAAGGATTATTTCTCTATTTCTATCAACGAGTGAGGACTGGATTAGGTGCATGATGGTTCTTTTGTGGGTTGACGTAGAGAGCAGGACACAGCAGGGTTTGGGGGACAGATGGTTGTGTGATGGAGCGCAGAGAGTGTGTGTGTGTGGGGGGGGGGGATTGTCTGTGTGTATGTGTGCATATCTACAGTGGATTATAGCATCAAAGAACTGGATTAAAGCAAAGTTTCAATACACTCAGAAATGTATCAACATGATAAATATGGTCGTACTGGACTGAAGCCATGAAGTTACTTAACATTCAAGTTGATGTTGTGTTTATTAGAAATGTGATGGACCAATAGATATTGACTAAGTGACAGGTGTTTATTATATTACAAATATTACAACGTCTAATATTTTTGTCAAATTGACAAGATGTTGTGTTGAGAACAAAATTATTTGACGCTGTTGGTAGACGTTGCTCCATAGTGACAGATCTAGGATCAGTATGCACTTGCTATGCCAACTCCTTCAAATGCAAGACTGACCTATAAGCATATTTTTTTTTTTAAACTTATTTTACTAGGCAAGTCAGTTAAGAACAAATTCTTATTTTCAATGACAGCCTAGGAACAGTGGTTTAACTGCCTGTTCAGGGGCAGAACGACAGATTTGTACCTTGTCAGCTCGGGGATTTGAACTTGCAACCTTTCAGTTACTAGTCCAACGCTCTAACCACTAGGCTACCCTGCCACCCTGCCAACTTCCTCCTTCTCAATTGTTTGTCCATAAAATCCTGCGCATTACCACACTGCTCTAGTCTACTCCTGGTCAATATTTTTTTTAAACCAGGAAATCTCTGGTGTTTCTGGGAATTTCGCACACCCTGAATTTTGAGGTGTAAACAATGTTCGCTGGTGTGAAGATTCTCAGAAATGCATATTTTCATGTGTAAACAACATTTGCTGGTGTGAAGACTCTCAGAAATGTATTTTCATGTGTTGAACCTCAATGTTGCTCTCACATCACATATGAGGAGCAGAGATCAGTGTGTGTTGTCCATTCTCTTGATACTTTTATCTCTCTCTGTGTGTGTGTGTGTGTGTGTGTGTGTGTGTGTGTTACTGTGTGTTGTCCTCTTTTTGAATCTCTCTGCGGCATTAGGAGAGCCAGCTTGGTACTATAGTTTTTTCTGATTGCTTAGGCACTATCTTTAAAACTATAGGCTATTTTTTGCAAAACCCTACACACTAACCACAAAACCTTCCACCAAACCAGCAAAACATTATACATCTCTTGCAAAAGCAAACTATTCTTGCAAAACTCTTCAAACTCTTTAAAAAACAAGTTTTTGTGTCAATACAGTACACACAAACCATCATTAGAATAAGCACACGAAGCACCAACTACCCACTGATAGTATAAATGAAAAACACTGTGTGCAAGGCATGGCAGTTTGCAATAAAGGTTTGTCATACATATAGAAAACACACATACACACAGGTATCCAATGTATAAAGTATGGATGTGTTTTCCAAACATAACACACTATCAATACAAATAAGGGGAAAACGTTTTTATTTATTCTTCTCAAAATGTTCTAACTCTCCTCAAACAACAAAAGTGCAGTAAGAAGAAAACAAAAACATTTGTGCTAGAAAAAAAATTACAGGAAAAAATGTGGCTCCATCTCACCTTCTTTGTGGGTCTGGCCATAAGACTTCATCCACATCACATGCAATGTTGTCTTGAGCTAGGCAGCATGGAAAGTATGGCCTGGAGTCCCGTATCCAGGCCTGGCATGACCCCTGATCCATGTCTCCACAAGCCTCCTCCATTGCCTGTAGAATGCGTTGGTGGGGCTGGCGATCATACACCTTCCAACTCCATGCAGAGGATAATTCCTCAATAGGACTCAAGAACGGAGAGTATGGGGGAGATTGAGTGTGATGAAAAGTAGTGTAGCAATGTGGAGACCAATTTTTACAGTTTTGCTAGAAGTTTGTTATTAAATTGCAAACTGAGTGTAAAGCAGAGAACGTGCATTCCGATTGGCACACTTGGTAAATGCATTGGCTACAAGTGTTAATGGTTTCAGAGATAGTGCTTCAAGAATCACTGTTAGTGTTTAAGCATTCAGAAAAAACTGTAACATATAAGCGTCAGTCTGGTATGCTTTTGCAAAAATATGTCTCAAGAAGCACAATGCGTAAGTCAATACATCATAAACAGTATATGCATCATGTATATTGACACATAGATATGCATCAAAAGTGATTGACGAATAAGTCAATGCTTTGCATTCAAGGCAAAAAACGTTGGTGATAAAGCTGCGATGGGTAAACAGGCAGAAATATAAACTCACAGACAGACAAGCCTCTCTCTCTCTATTCTCTAATCCTCCCCTCTCACTCTCTTCAATCTCTCCCTCCCTCTTTCCCCCCTTCTTCTCTCTTTCTGCTTCCTCTTTGTCCCCTTACTTTCCTTCTGCCTCCTCTCTCCCTCTTCTCACCACCCTCCCTCCTTCAATCTCTTCCTCTCTCCGTCTCCCACTCCCTTTACCCTCCCCCTCCTCTCTTTTTCCCTCCTCCCCTCCCTGTCCATTCTCTCTCCATCCTCATATCTCTCTCTACCTCCCCCTCCTCTCATCTATTTTTCTCTCTCTCTCCCTTTCCCTCTCTCCACCTCTCTCTCCTCTTTCCCACCACAACAGACAGGATATTAATGTATAGATATGTGTCAAGGGCTTTGACGTATTAGTCATTGCATTGCATTCAAGGAAAAAAGGTTGGTGATAAAGCTGCAATGGGTAAATTTGTAAAAGACTCAGACAGACAGACAGGCAGACAGACAGACAGACAGACAGGCAGGCAGGCAGGCAGGCAGGCAGGCAGGCAGGCAGGCAGGCAGGCAGGCAGGCAGGCAGGCAGGCGATCAGTGCGAGCGAGGTGGGTATATCTCACGCCTCATGGTCTCTTTATTTCTGAAATGACTCCAGGATCCTCCCCAGTAGCTAACCATAGAATGGCAGACATCACTCAGATGGTTAAGCAATGGACACTTCAATAAATGGAAGCAATGACCTAAACGTCTGGTCATTTTAGTTTCTGAGGTGCCGGCAGACGTAACCTAGCTAGTGGTAAACAAGACCATCATGCAGTGACATCACTTCCTCTGGGATCTGAGGTAGTGTCGCCCAACACCAAGCAATGGTGTATAAATACATCTAGCTAAGACCATGGTTATTCTGGTGCTGCTTTGTGAATATGCTGTTGTGAATGTCCCTTTATATGCCGCTGACTCAGATAAGCACACCATTAAAGGTCTGGGAGGTGAACCTAATAATAACATAATTCCTCAATTTCCTCTAGTGCGCTCCTCTCCATCTCTCCCTCGTTCCCTCACTCCTGATCTCTGTGCCAGGTTGAGTGAGCAAGCGAGGGAGCCTGGTGAAAAAGAGATCTCTGAAAAAAAGTTTGGAACAGAGGTCTTATCAGATGGGAAAGCTGTCAATCAAAAGTTTGAAAGATGTAAAACAGAAAAGCAGATAAATCAAATTGTCCGGGAGAAGAAGAGAAAATCCTGTTGCGAAATAACTGATGGAAATACCAGCTGCGTTAAATACATTTGACTGGTCATGCTTATCGGTCTAGGGGTAATTTGCATAATTTTGTGGAATTACATTGGCATGTGTGTACAGTATATTTGTTATGTATTTATCACACGAGTACAGTATACGGATACAGAGCCTTTGAGTGGAAAATCTGTCAGACGCTGCTAGAGCTTCTGCTGCAGCATCTTGTCGTGCTTTCAAGGTATCTGGGATCTCTGAAAAATACGAGGTCAAATCATGACGTCAGTGATCGTCAAGTCAGAAAGTCGGAGCTCTAGAAAGAGGCCCGAGTTCCTGGGTTGGAATTCCGTGTTGGATGACCGTTCAAAAAAAAAAAATCCCAGTCGGTCTCATTTTTTCCCAGTTGTCTTTAACGCACTGAAGTCGGATATTTCCAAGTTCCCAGTTTTTTTTACCTCATCATCAATCGGCATCAATAGGCAGGCTTCATTAGCGCATCACACACCACTTTCAATGAGCTGTAGGCAGTATCCATTTTGAAAACATATACTTAATTGTTTGAAACCTGAATATTTTAATACATATTATGAGGCATGTCTTACCTTGCTTCAAGGTAGCTTATTAGATCTCCTCTTTCTAAAATGTATTATTTCATCTCCATCACATGAAACCGCTCCCATGCAGTGCTCTTTTGAAGAAATAATAGTTTATCAACATTTCAAGTTAAATGTTCTGGTCTGCTGCATCAGACTAATTGCTTTTTAACATTTTTTTTTAACGTAGTCTAGGCCTACTGGTTGTATACATTTGGGATCTATTGTCCCACAACTGTCCCAGAGTCTATTTGGAATAGGCTGTTTCTTCCTCGACAAGCTGATCAATGGAATAGATAGCCTAAACGTTCTACTATAGTAGATTGACATGGGCTAGTGATTCTGCTGTTTGTTACTCATCTTGTTGGCTGAGGAAAAGTACATGTAGACAGTTATTCTAACATGTTCAAAGTGCACATCCGAATTTGGTAAGAAGGACCTCACATCGTTCCATCCTCGACTTGCGTGTTCTGTTAATATGAATGACCATATTCTAAATGTGATTTCTGTCATTCTGAGACGCCCTAATCAGGTTACGCTCCCAATGCATACGGGTCCGGTACCTTTCTCAAATGTCCAGTGAATTAAAATGTTGCCGTTCAAATGTCCGGTGCTACGTTTTCCTTAAGGAAACACCTGCGTATGTGTGGGTGCATGTGTATGTGAAAATAAGTGGTGTGTGTGGACGTACATGCGCATAAGTGGTGTGTGTGCGTGTGCATGCGCATGTGCATAAGTGGTGTGTGTGTGTGTGTGTGTGTGTGTGTGCGCACACTTGTATGTCTGTTTGAACAGTAAAGCAGAGTTGGTGCCAAAACACGTCAGATCAGACACTGCATGGTGAAATGGTTTCTGTAACAAAAAAATTCTTGCTGACACAGAAACTAACAACATGACGGACAGTTCATTCATACTAGCCCGGGTGTCAGTCTGTTCCTGCTGTCTCACCAAGTCCTGATGTAGTTGTAATGCCAAAGCCTTTGGATGGGAAACAAGTCTTTCAGGGAATAGTTTAGGTGCTTGGTAATAACTTGTGTAAAAAACAATGAATTAGAAGATTATCGGCACAGTGAATTTGTTAGCTAGCTAGCCAGACAGTTCAAGTGTAATGATTCAGTGACATCCGGTGAGGTCAGCAGGTGGATAAGCACTGGCTATTATGAAAGACAGATTTACTAAGCAACTTTTATTTTTGTGTTTAACCTTCTTTTCGACAGGGACTCATGCTGAGACCAAGGTGTCTTTCACAGATGAGCCCTACACATCAATGTACAATACACAGATCAATATACACATCAATATTCACATATTGATTCAGGTGGAGCACACCCACAGGTCTGAAAAACATGTAACCAGACAAGGTGACACACCTAAAAAGATTGTGGTCAAGTTCCTGAGGTTTAAGGACAAAATGGCTGTTTTTTATTATTATTTATTTGTTTACCTTTATTTATAGAGTTTTTTTCTCATTGAGATAACATCTCTTTTCCAAGAGAGACCTGGTCCTGAAGCCTGGAGAGACCTGGAGAGAGCCAAGAACTTGAGAGGAACCAACATCTTCCTCAATGAGGACTTCTCGGAACCTATGCACTAGATGCAGAAAGAATGTATCCCAGCTATGAATGCTGCCATATAGCCTGGGTACATTGCTTACATTCGCACAATGTCCAAAATTCACAGTCAATATCTTCAGCCCAATGTCACACACACACACACACGCACACACACACACACACACACTCACTTACACACACACATTGCTTTAATCTGTCTCCACATTATGTCCGATTAGCTGGCAAGGAAAGGGCATTGAAAAGCCCATAATAATACAGTTGAAGTCAGAAGTATCTATATCCACAGTAAAACGAGTCCTATATCGACATAACCTGAAAGGCTGCTCAGCAAGGAAGAAGCCACTGCTCCAAAACCACCATAAAAAAAGCCAGACTACAGTTTGCAACTGCACATGGGGACAAAGATCGTACTTTTTGGAGAAATGTCCTCTGGTCTGATGAAACAAAAATAGAACTGTTTGGCCATAATGATCATCGTTATGTTTGGAGGAAAAAGGGGGACGCTTGCAAGACGAAGAACACCATCCCAACCGTGACATCCTAAACATCATGTTGTGGGGGTGCTTTGCTGCAGGAGGGACTGGTGCACTTCACAAAATAGATGGCATCACGAGGCAGGAAAATTATGTGGATATATTGAAACAACGGATTCATATACAGTTGAAGTCGGAACTTTACATACACCTTAGCCAAATACATTTGAACTCAGTTTTTCACAATTCCTGACATTTAATCCTAGTAAAAATTCCTTGTTTTGGTCAGTTAGGATCACCACTTTATTTGAAGAATGTGACATGTCAGAATAATAGTAGAGAGAATGAATTATTTCAGCTTTTATTTCTTTCATCACATTCCCAGTGGGTCAGAAGTTTACATACACTCAATTAGTATTTGGTACCATTGCCTTTAAATTGTTTCACTTGGGTCAAACGTTTCGGGTAGCCTTCCACAAGCTTCCCACAATAAGTAGGGTGAATTTTGGCCCATTCCTCCTGACAGAGCTGGTGTAACTGAGTCAGGTTTGTAGGCCTCCTTGCTCGCACACACTTTTTCAGTTCTGCCCACACATTTTCTATGGGAATGAGGTCAGGGCTTTGAGATGACCACTACTATACCTTCACTTTGTTGTCCTTAAGCTATTTTGCCACAACTTTAGAAGTATGCTTGGGGTCATTGTCCATTTGGAAGACCATTTGCGAGCAAGCTTTAACTTCCTGACTTATGTCTTGAGATGTTGCTTCAATATATCCACATAATCTTCCTGCCTCATGATGCCATTCATTTTGTGAAGTGCACCAATCCCTCCTGCAGCAAAGCACCCACACAACATGATGCTGCCACCCCCGTGCTTTATGGTTGGGATGCTGTTCTTCGGCTTGCGAGCCAAATTAATATCAGTTTCCATTGGCTGTAGTGACCATAACACCGTGGCAATATCAAGGAAAGACAATGAGCCAAAGGTTGGGCCTAAAGTAATTTATAAGATATCATACTAAATGTTTTTTCAGGACTCATTTATTGAAGATTTACAAAACATAAATGTTGGTCAGGTGTTCAGTATATGAGGAAGTGAATCCAGGAAGTATTTGTACAATTATTCATGCCAATCGTTGACAAGCATGCACCTGTTAACATCCCGGATCCGGGATAATTGTCATCAACTACACTAAATAGCATAGCACAACGGTCAAATAATCTTACTACAAAATATTCATATTAATGAAATCACAAGTGAAATATAGTGAAACACAGCTTAGCCTTTTGTTAATCACCCTGTCGTCTCAGATTTTGAAATTATGCTTTACAGCGATAGCAAGACAAGCGTTTGTGTAAATTTATCAATAGCCTAGCATAGCATTATGTCCAGGTAGCAGCAGGAATCTTGGTCACGAAAATCAGAAAAGCAATCAGATAAACCATTTACCTTTGATGATCTTCGGATGTTTTCACTGACGAGACTCCCAGTTAGACAGCAAATGTTCCTTTTGTTCCATAAAGATTATTTTTATACCCAAAATACCTCCGTTTGTTTGTCATGTTATGTTCAGAAATCCACCGGAAATAGCGTTCATGACAACCCCAAAAACATTCCAAATTATATCCATAATATCGTCAGAAACATGGCAAAAAAATTTATAATCAATCCTCAAGGTGTTTTTCAAATATCTATTCGATATCATATCAACCAGGACAGTTAGCTTTTCAGTAGGACCGGGAAGAAAAATGGCTACCTCTCTCTTTTACGCAAGAATCACTCTGAGAGCCATCAGCTGGCCACTTACGCAATGTGTTCGTTTACGCTCATTCTTCAACATAAAGGCGTGAAACTACGTCTAAAGGCTGTAGACACCTTAGGGATGCCATAGAAAAAGGAATCTGGTTAATATCCATTTCAATGGGCAATAGGGATGCATAGAAAGACAGGGGTTTCAAAATAAGGGTCACTTCCTGATTGGATTTTTCTCAGGATTTCACCTGCAATATCAGTTCTGTTATACTCACAGACAATATCTTTACAGTTTTGGAAACTTTAGAGTGTTTTCTATCCTAAGCTGTCAATTATATGCATATTCTAGCATCTGGTCTTGAGAAATAGGCAGTTTACTTTGGGAACGTTATTTTTCCCCCCCCCAAAAAAAGTGCCCCCTAGCTTCAAGAGGATTTATCCTCTTAAGCCCACTCGAGACGCAGACGTCTCATCTAGCCATCAGCAAATGCAAATGCGCTACGCCAAATGCTAATAGCACTCGTTAAAACTCAAACGTTCATTAAAACACACATGCAGGGTACTGAATTAAAGCTACACTCGTTGTGAATCTAGCCAACAAGTCAGATTATTAAAATGCTTTTCGGCGAAAGCATGAGAAGCTATTATCTGATAGCATGCAACACCCCAAAATACCTGAATGCGACGTAAACAAAATAATTAGCGTAGCCGGCGCTACACAAATAGCAGAAATAAAATATAAAACTTTCATTACCTTTGACGAGCTTCTTTGTTGGCACTCCTATATGTCCCATAAACATCACTATTGGGTCATTTTTTTCGATTAAATCGGTCCATATATACCCAAAATATCCATCTATGGAAACTGTGTGATTCAGAGAAAAACACCGCTTCAAAACGCTACGTCATTTTTTTTTATTAAAAAAGTTGACGATAAACTTTCACAAAACACTTCGAAATACTTTTGTAATCCAACTTTAGGTATTAGTAAACGTTAATAATCTATCAAATTGATCATGGGGCGATGTGTATTCAATAGCTCCACGTCTTCAAATCATGTTCCGAAATCTCTCTTCCAAAACTTCCTGTCGGAGACCGGATGGAAAGTGGTCTCTCTTCTTCGTTTGACCAAGAAACAACGTCCAGGCAATTGACAAGACTGGCGACATCGTGTGGAAGCTGTAGGACTTGCAATCTCAGCCCCATTTAATTTGGTCTCCCATAGATAATACATGCAAGTGGCGCACCGATATTTTTTTATCAGTTTTTCTTGCGCTTTTTGATGAAACACACGCTCTGTTATAGTCACAGCCGTGATTTAACCAGTTTTAGAAACGTGAGAGTGTTTTCTATCCACACATACTAATCATATGCATATACTATATTCCTGGCATGAGTAGCAGGACGCTGAAATGTTGCGCGATTTTTAACAGAATGTTCGAAAAATTGGGGGGTAGGCTTAACAGGTTTTAAGTTCCAATTGCAGTTCAACAAAGGCTGTATAGACAATAAAAAGTACAGGACCTACAATGTACACATCTACAATGTGATCCATGTCTTATATTTTTGAATCATCAGATACTCTTTGAAGAGGTAGAGGTTTCAGATGAGCAGGTACTCTGCAGTCCTTGCTTCAAGAGGTGCCAGGACAGAGAAGAGCTTCGACTGGGCTGAGTGGGAGCTACCCTCCTATAGGGATGGGGGGGCGGAGAGACCAGAGGTTGCAGAAAAGAGTACTCGGTTGTGATGTAGGGTGTGAGCCTAGCCTGAAACTAGGGAGGGGTTGTTCCTCGTTCTGCTCCTTAGGAAAGTACCATGGTCTTGTAGTGGATGCGAGCTTCAACTGGAAGCCAGTGGAGTGGAGCGGGGTGACATGGGAGAACTTGGGAAAGTTGAACACAGTCGGGCTGCAGCGTTATGGATAAGTTGTTGGAGTTTGATGGCACAAACTGGGAGCCCAGCCAACAGTGAGTTGCAGTAGTTCAGACGAGAGATGACAAGTGACCTACAACTTAGATGACAAGTGACCTGTGCCGCTTCCTGTTTGAGGCAGGGTCATACTCTGAGGATGTTGTAGAGAATGAAGGTCATACTCTGAGGATGTTGTAGAGAATGAACCTGCAGGAGCAAGTCACTGCTTTGATGTTTGCAGAGAACGACAGTGTGTTGTCCAAAAAGTGTTGTCCAGGGTCACCCCAAGGTTCTTTGCCCTCTGGGAGGGGGACACTGTGGAGTTGTCAACCATGATGGAGAGGTCATGGGATGGGCAGGCCTTCCACAGGAGAAAGAGCAGCTCCGTCTCGTCAAGGTTGAGCTTGACAAGGCACACAGAGATGCGTGTCGCCACCTTGGTGTAAGAAGGGAAAAGGAGAAACAGAGTTGTGTCATCTGCATAGCAATTATAGGTGAGACCATGTGAAGACATGACGGAGCTGAGTGTATAGAGAGAAGAAGAGAGGGCCTAGAATCACGCCCTGCAGTAGTGAGAGCATGTGGTGCAGACACAGATCCTCTCCACATCACTTTGTAGGAGCGGCCTGCCAGGTAGGATAGAATCCAAGAGTGTGCAGAGCCTGAGATTCCTAGCCCTGAGAGAAGGATCTGATGGTTCATGGTGTTGAAGGCAGCAGTTAGATCTAGGAGGATAAGAGCGGAGGAGAGAGAGTCAGCTTTGGCAGTGCAGAGAGCCTTTGTGACACAGAGGAGAGCAGTCTCGGTTGAGTGACTCGTCTTGAAGCCTGACTGGTTAGATCGTTCTGAGAGAGAGAGTGATAGTTGGTCAGAGACAGCACACTCAAGTGTTTTGGATCAAAAGGAAAGAAGGAGTACCGGTCTGTAGTTTTAGACAAAAAAAGAGTTGAGTGTTGATTTCTTGAGTAGGGAAGTGACTCTGGCCATTTTGAAGTCAAAGGTGACAGAGCTAGGGGTCAGAGATGAGTTGATGGGGGAAGTGAGGAATGGGAGAAGTTCTCCAGAGATGGAGAAGGGAGTAGGGGATGGGGTTGAGTGGCAGGTTGTTGGGTGGCAGGACATCACTAGTCGCAGGATTTCTACTTTAGAGAGAGGGGAGAAAGAGGTGAAGGTGTAGGGTAGTTTTGTGTGAGTGGAACCAGTGGATTCAATAGTCTGGATTCAATAGTCTGAGTGAATGAGGAGCGGATGTCGTAAATCTTAATTTCAAAGTGGTTGACAAAGTTGTCCACAGAGTTGGGAGGGGGTAGAGGATTAAGGAGGGAGGAGAAGTTTGGAAAGAGTGTTCTAGGGTAAGAGGTTGATATTTTCTTTCTAGGGTAAGAGCTTGATATTTTCAGCGATATAAAGTGGCAACAGATACAGAGGAAGAGTGAAAGGATGTAATTTGGAAGTTTAGTTTTCTACATTTTCAATCAGCTGGCGGCATCCCTGTTCTGTTAGCTCGCAAATGATTCACTCAGCCATGGAGCAGGAGGGGAGGGTCGAGCCGGCCAGGAGGAATGGGGACAATGAGAGTCATAGGATTCAGAAAGGGAGAAGAGTAGGGTCGAAGAGCCAGAATCAGGAGACAGGAGGGAGAAGAATTTAGCAGAAAGGACAGACAATAGGATAGAATAGTAAAGACTAGTGGGAGAGAGAGAGCAAAGTTTGAGATGGCACATAACTATCTCAATAGGGGCTGAGTGGTTAGGGTTGGAGGAGCTGGAGATAGAAGAGGAAACCAAGTAGTGATCAGAGACCTGGAGGGAGGTTGCAGTGAGATTAGTAGTTGAACAGCATCTAGTAAAGATGAGGTCAAGCGTGTCTTGTGAGTGGAAAGGGGACTGGGAAAGGGTGTGGTCAAAAGAGGAAGGTAATGGAAAGAAAAAGGTGGAAAGAAATTAATCGAAAGGAGACATCAGGAGGTTTGTCATGACTGTCCTTATCAGGTCAGGTTACAGGAGACCACAACCCTACATATTATCACTCAACCCCAACAGAGGAGGAGAGATCTAGGGGTCTGAAGATGTGGGGGTTTTATAACCCCTCACGCCCATGGTAAATCTTAGGCCACAGACAACATTCCTGTGTCCTGTCACTATGGAGAACCAACCTCAGAACATTAAACATGAAATAAAGGGACTTTGGAACAATGGTTTCCGTCAGCCACAATGGTGGTCAAGACGATAGATGGAATATGAAAATGTGTGTCATTTTGTTTTGTTATTAAAGGTTAATAGATGACATTATTACGAAAACATTGTAACTTTAAGAGTTTTCCTAGGATATGCTTGATGTTTATACATTGTACGTTGTGTGGAAAATATCCAAATCAAAGATAATATTTTGTTAATGATGAAATGTGAAGTTAGTTGTCTAAAATTGGATTTGAGTAAAATCTAGACCTTGCCTCTTAACTTGGTATGCCCAGAGAATTGCCCTAAAGGTGGTTATGCCCACTTTTGACACGAGGGTATAAGACACGTGAGTTAAGAATTAACGTATCAGACTAAGTGACCCGAGCTGCAGCCAAAGTCTAAAAAGTCAACAAACCCAAAACTCAACCCAAGGTTGAAGACAAATAAATATTTTTCTACCCATGTTACTGATGAGTAGCTGTGTCTAAGCGGGTGAATTCAAGCCGGACCACCTCTCTCTCTTTTAATTCCCCATTTTGGGTAACACGCTCCATAGTGTGTTGGCCCGTTACACTAAGTTCTAATCAATAGCCTAGACTGTGTTTTGTGTATGTGTATCTTTTATCATCATTTTAGCTTTTTAGTAAATAAATAATCCACTAAGATCGGTGTGGTACGAACTCATTGGTGGGACCCGGGTCTGTGCAGATTCCCGGATTATGCAATGTTCAGAATGAGATTGTAGAGGAAACTGATTAATTAGCGACTGTTGTAAAATCGATATTCTGATATTCTTTGAGTTAATTTAGGAAATAGAAACTCAATAAAACTAATGTTCTAATGGTGCCCCAGGTTAATGAGTTAATAATTGCTGAATTCATTTAATCACGCAATTAGAAACCTTTAATCATTCGATGAGCAACAGTCGTCACATTAACTAATACAATGTCACGACAGGTTGAAGTTGCCCAGTACAATGAGTGGTGAGCCATCATCAGGAAATGAGCTTATCAAGGTGTCAAGCTCATTCAGGAACTCTCTAAGGGCACCTGGTTGGCGATAGATGATCAAAAATGTAATACGGACCTTGCCTTGACCACTCTGAATTAAATCCTTAAGTTAACCGTTGAGTTGTTTCTGTTTCACTTTTCTGCAGTTTGACTGACAGCTAACACATGTGAAAATATTCCGGAATTGTCACGCCTTGGTCATTGTATTTTGTGTTTTCGTTATATATTTGGTCAGGCCAGGGTGTGACAGGGGTTTATGTTATTGTATTTCGTATTGGGTTGTAGTATTTGGGATCGCGGCTGATTAGGGGTGTTGTATAGGCTTGGCTGCCTGAGGCGGTTCTCAATCAGCTGTCAGGTGATTCTCGTTGCCTCTGATTGGGAACCGTATTTAGGTAGCCTGAGTTTCGCTTTGTCTTTCGTGGGTGATTGTTCCTGTCTCTGTGTTGTGTCACCAGATAGGCTGTAATTAGGTTTCACGTTCCGTTTGTTGTTTTTTGTATTTATTAGTTATTTCATGTATCGCCATTTTCTTTATTAAAGATCATGAGTAACCACCACGCTGCATTTCGGTCCGACTCTCTTTCAACAAACGAAGAACGCCGTTACAGGAATTAAAATGGCCACAAAGTGCATAATCTACAGACAGCACAAAATACGGCCCCACAGTGCATAATTAATATGGCCCCATGGTGCATATTTCTGTTGCTTTGCTGCAGTAATGCAAGGGGACTGCATTTCCTTTGGCAATTGAGTGCAGGTCATGAAAATTTGTAACAGGTAGTGGATATGCACATTGAGCAAATTCCACCCATTTCACAGGCGCCGTGCATATACAAGAGAATACATACAGTACCAGTCTGTCACATATACTCCCTCTTTGTTGCTCAAGGTCTCCAGTCTGCTTATTACGCACAACGTTGTCACCATCGTTACGCGCACCAGCACCTTTTCAGACTCCATCCCCTTCCTTATTTCCTTCCCTATAACTGTCACTCACTTTGGTTCTCTCCCTAAGCATTATTTACTCTGTTTCTGTTCCATGTCTATATGCTTTTTGTGTTTCTTGTTTAGGTCCGTGTTAGTTTATTTATTAAATTATTCACTCCCTGTACTTCCTTCCCGACTCCCAGCGTACACATTACACAGTCAAAAGTTTGAACACACCTACTCATTCCAGGGTTTTTCTTTATTTAGACTTTTGTCTACATTGTAGAATAATAGTGAAGACATCAAAACTATGAAATAACACATATGGAATCATGTAGTAACCAAACAAGTGTTAAACAAATCAAAATATATTTGAGATTCTTCAATGTAGCCACCCTGCATACTGCTTATATGCTTTTAAATCATAAATAATGCACAGGAAATAGGAGGAGCCTGAAGAAGACCTAAAGTGGTTGAAATGTCGGTCCATTTGTTATATCAGTAACTTTGCCACAGATGGATATACCCTGGCATTTGATGGACATTTTAGACTCTCATGCAGGCATGTAGAGTACCTCCTGTGTGTCGCTCTCATTAAAGTGTCTAATCTGTGTCATGCCTACTCTCGCTCTCCGGCACAGGTAGTTTACTAAGCACCGGTCCACACCACGCACACCTGCTCCCCATCATTACGCACACCTGCCCCCCATCATTACGCACACCTGGACTTCATCATCACTTTGATTATTCTCGCATTATTTATCCCTCTGCAGCCCAAGTCATCAGCCAGTACTGCTTTGGTCTAACGGTTTTCTTCTGGGGAAAGAGAGGCGGACCAAAATGCAGCGTGATTAGTTTTGTACATCTTTAATAAATATGAAAGTACAACAATCTACAAAACAAGAAACGTGAAAAAAACAAAACAGTCCTATCTGGTGCCACAAACACAAAGACAGGAACAATCACCCACAAAACCCAACACAAAACAGGCTACCTAAATATGGTTCCCAATCAGAGACAATGACTAACACCTGCCTCTGATTGAGAACCATATCAGGCCAAACATAGAAATAGACAAACCAGACACACAACATAGAATGCCCACCCAGCTCACGTCCTGACCAACACTAAAACAAGGAAAACACACATGAACGATGGTCAGAACGTGACAGTACCCCCCCCCCCCCCCCCCCCCCCCCCCAAGGTGCGGACTCCGAACGCACAACCTAAACCTATAGGGGAGGGTCTGGGTGGGCATCTGTCCGCGGTGGCGGCTCTGGCGCTGGACACCACTCCATAATTGTCTTAGTCCACCTCCTTAGCATCCCTTGAGTGGCGACCCTCACCGCTAACCTTGGCCTAGGAACCCTAACAACGGGCCCCACTGGACTGAGGGGCAGCCCCGGACTGAGGGGAAGCTCGGGAGTGAGGGGGAAGCTCGGGAGTGAGGGGGAAGCTCGGGAGTGAGGGGGAAGCTCGGGAGTGAGGGGGAAGCTCGGGACTGAGGGGGAAGCTCGGGACTGAGGGGGAAGCTCCGGCAGGTTGATGGATCTAGCAGATCCTGGCTGGCTGGCGGTTCCGGCAGATCCTGGCTGACTGGCAGTTCTGGCAGATCCTGGCTGACTGATGGTTCCGCCAGATCCTGGCTGACTGGCAGCTCTGGCAGATCCTGGCTGAATGGCG
Source organism: Oncorhynchus kisutch (assembly GCF_002021735.2). Taxonomy (NCBI): domain Eukaryota; kingdom Metazoa; phylum Chordata; class Actinopteri; order Salmoniformes; family Salmonidae; genus Oncorhynchus; species Oncorhynchus kisutch. The sequence continues at coordinate 14,835,924 of NC_034181.2, forward strand.
GATCCTGGCTAACCTGGAAGATCCTGGCTGACTGGCGGATCCTGGCAGACTGGTGGATCCTGGCTGACTGGCAGTTCTGGCAGATCCTGGCTGACTGGCAGATCTGGCAGATCCTGGCAGACTGGCGGATCCTGGAAGATCCTGGCAGCTCCTTGCAGACTGGCGGCACTGGCGGCGCTGGGCAGACTGGCGGCGCTGGGCAGACTGGCGGCGCTGGGCAGACTGGCGGCGCTGGCGGCGCTGGGCAGACTGGCGACACTGGCGGCGCTGGGCAGACGGGTAGCTCAGGCGGAGCTGGGCAGACCTGCGACTCTGATGGCGCTGGGCAGACTGGCGGCACTGGCGGCGCTGGGCAGACTGGCGGCACTGGGCAGACGGGTAGCTCAGGCGGCGCTGGGCAGACCTGCGACTCTGATGGCGCTTGGCAGACGGGTGGCTCAGGCGGCGCTGGGCAGACTGGTGACTCTGGACTGAGGGGCTCTGGCGCCTCTGGACTGAGGGGCTCTGGCACCTCTGGACTGAGGGGCTGGAGCTCTGGCAGCGCCGGACAGAGAAGCTCTGGCGCCTCTGGACTGAGGGGCTCTGGCGCCTCTGGACTGAGTGGCGCTGGCGCCCCTGGACTGAGGGCCACTGGCGCCCCTGGACTGAGGGCCACTGGCGCCCCTGGACTGAGGGCCACTGGCGCCCCTGGACTGAAGGCCACTGGCGTCCCTGGACTGAGGGCCACTGGCGTCCCTGGACTGAGGGCCTCTGGCGCCCCTGGACTGAGGGCCTCTGGCGCCCCTGGACTGAGGGGCTCTGGCGCCTCTGGACTGAGGGGCGCTGGCGCCTCTGGACTGAGGGGCGCTGGCGCCTCTGGACTGAGGGGCGCTGGCGCCTCTGGACTGAGGGGCGGAAACTCTGGTAGCGCCGGACAGGCGGGAGCACCTGTGTTGATGGGACGGAGAGACAGCCTGGTGCGGAGTGCCGGCACTGGTGGTACCGGGCTGGGGCCACGCACCTCAGGGCGAATGCCTTGCATACTACGCCAAATCAACTGCTCTCTTTCTTCACACTCCCCCAAATCTATTAACACCTCCTCGAGTGTCTCCTCATCTCCCATCCGTTCACTCTCCTCCATTCTGTCCAATAACTCAACCCTCTCAGACTCAGCCCTCAGCTTCGCCGATAGCTCCGATAACATCCATGGCTCCTTATGGTAAACAGGGGGAGTTGGCTCAGGTCTGGCTCCTGACTCTGCCACACTCTCCCTGTGCCCCCCCCCCCCCAAGGAATTTTGGGGCTGCCTCTCGGGCTTCCAGCCGCTCTGCCGTGCTAGCTCCTCATAATGCCGCCTCTCTGCTTTCGCTGCCTCCAGCTCGGCTTTGGGGCGGCAATATTCCCCTGGCTCTGCCCAGGGTCCCTTCCCGTCAAGGATCTCCTCCCAAGTCCATTTCTCCAAATAGTGCAGCCTCTCCCACTGCTGCTGCTGCCTCTGTTGCTTCTCCTACTGCTGATTTTGCTGCTGCTGCTGTTGCTCCTGCTGCACCTGTCGCTTCTCCTGCTGCTGCTGTTGCTGCTGCCTCTGTTTGCCACGCCGCTTGGTCCTTGGTTGGTGGGTGATTCTGTAACGGTTTTCTTCTGGGGAAAGAGAGGCAGACCAAAATGCAGCGTGGTTAGTTTTGTACATCTTTAATAACGATGAAAGTACAACAATCTACAAAACAAGAAACGTGAAAAAACCAAAACAGTCCTATCTGGTGCCACAAACACAAAGACAGGAACAATCACCCACAAAACCCAACACAAAACAGGCTACCTAAATATGGTTCCCAATCAGAGACAATGACTAACACCTGCCTCTGATTGAGAACCATATCAGGCCAAACATAGAAATAGACAAACCAACACACAACATAGAATGCCCAACCAGCTCACGTCCTGACCAACACTAAAACAAGGAAAACACACACGAACGATGGTCAGAACGTGACATTTGGTTCACGTTCAGTACCCTTCGCCTATTTTGTTTATCTCCCTTGTCCATGTTTATTAAACTCACCTTCTGCACAAACACGTACATTACAATTACATTGTTGTGAAAAGCACTTTATAAAATGTGAATGTTGGACTCAAACCTCAAATACAAGTGATCAAATAAACACCGGTATCTCTCTATGAACGGATGGTCATAGAGAGATGGAAGGTCAATACATGATTGCATTTTCCCTGAACTTTCACCATTGCCTCACAGTACTTCAACTCCTCCATGTCCACCCATTGGTCAATCATGAAAGAGGAGAGGGGATGAACGGGCCATGGCCAAACACAGTGACTTGCACCTTGGGGACCATATTTAACATCACTGGTCAGAAGCCTGTCAGTAAATGAGACTGGAGAAACATGGGTAACCACATGAGGTTAGCAGAGATCAAAGCTCTTTGGATGTGCTGTTTGATCCAACAATCAAATTGCTCTCAGCAATAAGAGATCATATCGTTCTAGGAGATGTATAATTGAAAGATCATATCGCAGATACAGTAGAGCTGTTCTGTTTCATCATGTACTGTACAGTAATAGACATCTTATTTATGAATCATTTTCTTACAGACAAAAGATTCTGAGATCTGTGCATGTGTTTATGGGTCATACCAAGGAATACGTCTGTTTTGAGTCCCTTTGATATTTTAATTAGAAATTGTGCACCAATATTGAACATTTAAAAGCCTGTTACATTAAATGAAGTGCCCTTTAATATAGACCACATGTGCAGTTCAATAAATCTGATTTTATATATGAGTAAAGACTTGGTAAAGTGCCAGAATTGATTAAAGTGACTTCTAGGACAATTTTATCCCCAAAATTACTCCAAGTTTTCACCATCAGTATAAAGCCCTAGTTGCAGTATTTTGTTGCTTTAACTAAGTTGGAGATTATTGGAGATTATTGTTGAAGATGATTATTTATTTCATGTGATCAGTGATCAAATAAAATGTTATGTGAACTTAACTCTCATTTTAATATGGTAAACTATTCCTTTATATTTTTTTCAGAAGAAACATTGAGCATCTAACAATAAAAGCATAGTGTAAGAGCAGCTGGTTCTAATCTCCTTGGCCATTTTCTGGTGTGTTGTATTGGAGAACCGAGCGAGTCAAGCTTAACACGTCAACCCTGTTACCCATAGATTGTCTGGTAATGTTTTGACAATTTTGGTGAAGCGTGCATTCAATTGCCCCTCCCTATTGCATACAAGCTTCCATTCCTCCTGTCACAAGAGGATTGATGGCTGTTATTAGATGAAATTGCCTGTTACGGTTAACCCTGTTACTTTATTTGGCACTTAATAGACCCCTCACTATGGTCAAAATGGGAAAACTCATTTTTTAATTCAGTTGAACATTTTATGACAATGTTAAAATATTCAAATGTTTTGTTTTCTAGCAAGTTACACTACCCAAAAGGGAGTCATTTGGGGGTACGTACTTGTCCCTTATTAGGTGTTTAGTTAGACGCTCCAAATAAGGGGAAAACCCACCATCTGTTGGTTGAATATCTCATCTGTTGCCTGGCTCTGTGCTTCCTTTCTATGGAATCACCGCTCTTTGATGTCATCAGATAATTGCTCCTTTTTGAACTGGGGATGGAACGCTGGCATGGCATTAACCATCAGGATGTTCTCATGGCAACCACCTTCATGTGTGTCAGCTGTAAGCAACTGCTCATTGTTTCCAGTAAGAGGAAACACTTTAGTCTGGAGATACCACATGTAGGCCTGGGAGAAAGGCACTTCTGGGAGTGGGGAGGAGAGGAGAGGAGGGGAGGGGAGAGGGGAGGGGAGGGGAGGGGAGGGGAGGGGAGGGGAGGGAGGAGAGGAGAGGAGAGGAGAGGAGAGGAGAGGAGAGGAGAGGAGAGGAGAGGAGAGGAGAGGAGAGGAGAGGAGAGGAGAGGAGAGGAGAGGAGAGGAGAGGAGAGGAGAGGAGAGGAGAGGAGAGGAGAGGAGAGGAGAGGAGAGGAGAGGAGAGGAGAGGAGAGGAGAGGAGAGGAGAGGAGAGGAGAGGTGAGGAGAGGGGAGAGGAGAGGAGAGGAGAGGAGAGGAGAGGAGAGGAGAGGAGAGGAGAGGAGAGGAGAGGAGAGGAGAGGAGAGGAGAGGAGAGGAGAGGAGAGGAGAGGAGAGGAAATACAGTACAGCAAAACTGTCAAGGGACAGCTCCATAGGGAAATATCAGTTTGTCATTTAGTATGAAGGTCTATCTTGTAAAATAAATGGCATCTAAATCAGACTAACCTAGATAGAAAAGGTTATATAAGAAGTGTAGTTGAATAGATGTACAGTATGTCTGCATGCAGTGTCAGTTGGTTTTGAATTCTAAGTGCCGGTAACCTTAAGAAACCTGTGCAATGATGGTCAGGGCTTATCTGATTGTCACAAAGGAAATTACTTGGACTTTTGTGTAGGTTGAATTTAGTGCCGTCATCATCAGCTAAAAGCTTCAAGCTATTATGAATCCGCTCATACACTGACAATGTGAACAATTATTATTAAACGGAGGTGTCCATTTGCCCTGAATGTCATCTTCCTGTGCTGTGTATTAGATTCTGAAGACTGTTCAGCCCAACCTTATTATAGGTCAATGAAGTTGGAATTACCATCCACTTCACACTCCAGCAGTCCGACGGAATGGGCACATCTCAGGAAACACATTACCATTGGAGAGGACCCAATGCTCTTTTCACTGCACCCAATGCAATCGTCTTCATCCAAAGTTTGACTTTGATAGAGCTTCAACTCAAATGAATAATTAACAGTAAGAGTGAAGTTTTTGATAGCTTTTCATACACAGTTGATGTTGTTTATGTCAAAGGAGGTTACTAGGGATCCCAGGCCACCACACAGACACGGTTGGAAAGGTTTAAAAGGTTTTTATCTCAATCAACCAGGCCACACATTCACAAACACAAATCAGAAGAAAGATGAAACAAACTCGGACCCAAAGATATAGTCCGTGCTGCCGGAGGACTATCCAAGATAGCTGCCTCTGCCACACTTTCCCCGGTAGTCGCTAACCAGTCGTAGGTCATTGTCTGTTGTCTCCATCTATTGGTTTCGCCCATCCCATGGTCTCCTTTCCCGAAACATGCAGGTTTTCCAAAAATCCCAGTTGGAATTTTCCTGGAATCAAGAGGAAATATAAAGGAAATCTGGAATCCCCCAACCCCTATCAACACAAGCACCAAAGAAAATGCCATTCCTCACCATAATTGCAGTAGCAGACAAACGCCATTCCTGGCCATTTTAATTATTGTGTGTGGGGCCGTCTGTGATGTTGTCTGCAGACTATGGGCTGTGTGGCCGTTCTAATAGAGCATATTTTTACCTATGTTAGCTGTCAGTCAGACTGCACAAAAGTTAAACTGACATTTACCACGACTGTTGAGAATAGGAATTAATTTAGAAATGTTGGTTAAATTTAGGCAACAGGGTTATTAACCTTACACATTAATTCCAAGGGGTTAAGGGAAGGGTTAAGGTTTGGGATAGAGTTAAAACAGAAACAAATAAAGAACTCCTATTGAACCCGTGATCCTCTGAGCCGTAGATCGCAGGCTACTAGATAGTAGTAGTTGCTCGCGTTGGCCCTAGTGGACAGTAAGAAATTGCCATGGAAATAAGATGAACTGGGAAAGACAATTATTTCATTTCAAATATGGATTACTAGGTAATCCACTAGAGTTTGGCCTGGGTATTTTGCAACCTTAATCCAGCAGCATGCCCAAACTGGAGCAGAAAGCCCCCCTTTCAGTTGTGTGGTAGCTCGTTAGGTGAACTAGGCCCAGGTGTAGCTCGTTAGGTGAACTAGGCCCAGGTGTAGCTCGTTAAGTGAACTAGGCCCAGGTGTAGCTCGTTAGGTGAACTAGGCCCAGGTGTAGCTCGTTAGGTGAACTAGGCCCAGGTGTAGCTCGTTAAGTGAACTAGGCCAAGGTGTAGCTCGTTAGGTGAACCAGGCCCAGGTGTAGCTCGTTAGGTGAACTAGGCCCAGGTGTAGCTCGTTAAGTGAACTAGGCCCAGGTGTAGCTCGTTAGGTGAACCAGGCCCAGGTGTAGCTCATTAGGTGAACTAGGCCAAGGTGTAGCTCGTTAGGTGAACCAGGCCCAGGTGTAGCTCGTTAGGTGAACCAGGCCCAGGTGTAGCTCGTTAAGTGAACTAGGCCCAGGTGTAGCTCGATAGGTGAACCAGGCCCAGGTGTAGCTCGATAGGTGAACCAGGCCCAGGTGTAGCTCGTTAAGTGAACTAGGCCCAGGTGTAGCTCGATAGGTGAACCAGACCCAGGTGTAGCTAACCAGGGTGCAGTTCCATGGAGACCACCCAATGGGGAGGTGTCTATATTAAGTATTTTCAGAGACATAAAGGAAAGGAGAAGCACAGCAAACCAAAGGAAAATATGCTAAATTAGAACAAGGCCCACAAAATATGTCAAATAAAGGTCACTGCAAACTAAATTAAACTTAAATAAACCAAATACACACAGAAAGGGATGGTACTCCAAAGCTTAAATAAACATGTGACATTTTATGCTCACAATAACCTGATTATGTGAATGTCATTTAAATTACGCTGACAATTATAACTAGAATAGAATCCATGCTGTACTCTCAGTGTAGAATCCATGCTGTACTCTCAGTGTAGAATCCATGCTGTACTCTCAGTGTAGAATCCATGTTGTACTCTCAGTGTAGAATCCATGCTGTACTCTCAGTGTAGATCCATGCTGTACTCTCAGTGTCGAATCCATGCTGTACTCTCAGTGTAGAATCCATGCTGTACTCTCAGTGTAGAATCCATGCTGTACTCTCAGTGTAGAATCCATGCTGTACTCTCAGTGTAGAATCCATGCTGTACTCTCAGTGTAGAATCCATGTTGTACTCTCAGTGTAGAATCCATGCTGTACTCTCAGTGTAGAATCCATGCTGTACTCTCAGTTTAGATCCATGCTGTACTCTCAGTGTAGAATCCATGCTGTACTCTCAGTGTAGAATCCATGCTGTACTCTCAGTGTAGATCCATGCTGTACTCTCAGTGTAGAATCCATGCTGTACTCTCAGTGTAGAATCCATGCTGTACTCTCAGTGTAGAATCCATGTTGTACTCTCAGTGTAGAATCCATGCTGTACTCTCAGTGTAGATCCATGCTGTACTCTCAGTGTAGAATCCATGCTGTACTCTCAGTGTATCATAGTGACAGTACAACAAGGCTCAATATAAACTCTCCTGCGAATATACACTGAACATACACTCGTGAGATTCTATTGGTGTCAGTGTTTCTTGTTTCAGGGTGAGTAAATAATATAGTAGAAGTGTCTATTTCCTCTAGCTTATTGATTTGTCTGGTCCCTGAGTGACATCATATTAGATTGGAGGGCACATTACAGCCTCTTCACAGACAGCTAGGGGTGTGTGCTATCTAGCAGTGCTGTGTACCACTGCGTTACTCATTGAGCATGCAGTACCTTATGTTCACCTCTTATTTGAGTGTGACCTCAGAGGTGCGGCCAGCCTTAGGGCAGCAGTCAGGGCTATGTGCTGAATGTTAATAACATACCAGAGAGAGAGGGATGGGAGGAAGGAGGGAAAGACGGGAGAGGAGAGGAGAGGAGAGGAGAGGAGAGGAGAGGAGAGGAGAGGAGAGGAGAGGAGAGGAGAGGAGAGGAGAGGAGAGGAGAGGAGAGGAGAGGAGAGGAGAGGAGAGGAGAGGAGAGGAGAGGAGAGGAGAGGAGAGGAGAGGAGAGGTGGGAAATAGGAGAGGACAAGATCAGAGAAGAGAGAGTGGGAGAGAGGAGAGAGTGGTAGAGAGTGGTCTGTGGAGAGAAGGGGAGAGGGTGTGTGTGTCTGTGAGAAAGAGCTAGAGAGAAGAGACAGGCCGACAGATAGAGAAAGAAAGCGGAGTGGACTGGACTGTAGGGTAAGAGAGGAGGAGAAGGAGGAGGAGATGAGATTTGTCTGATGGGAGATGAGGCAGGTACCACTCCTCTCCTCCTCTCTGTGATGCTGACTGTTCTCTAAGGGGTTTCCTAAGGGCCTGCTAGGAATCACCATATAAGAGAGTATAATCTCTCATTGCCCCCTCCAGCCCCCAGTTTATCAGGATCAGACAGATTATTCTGGGGGCCTCATGCCTCAAGGTATCAATATAAATATTAATATTGTTTGTGATAACAATTGAGTTTAAAGTTTGGTTGGAACATTTTGTTTTCCTTACACGTTTTGTCTTTTTTCTCTCTCTCATCTCCCTTTCCATCTCTCTACATCTCTCTTTCCTTTCTCTCCATCCCCCTCTCTCTCTTCCCTCGCTCTCCTCTCTCTCTACATTTATCTCTCTCTCTCTCCCCTTCTCTTTCTCTTTCCTCTCTCTCCTCTCTCTCTCCATGTATCTCTCTCTCTCCCCCTCTCTCTCTCTTTCCTCTCTCTACATTTATATATCTCTCTCCCCCTCTCTCTCTCTCTTTCCTCTCTCTCCTCTCTCTCCTCTCTCTCTACATTTATCTCTCTCTTTCCTCTCTCTCCTCTCTCTCCTATCTCTCTCCATGTATCTCTCTCTCTCCCCCTCTCTCTCTCTTTCCTCTCTATACATTTATATATCTCTCTCCCCCCCTCTCTCTCTCTTTCCTCTCTCTCCTCTCTTCTCCTCTCCTTCCCCCTCTCTTTCCTCTCTCTCCTCTCTCCCTTTATCAGGTTTCAAGTAAGACCCAAGTGCAGACTGTGTTGTTGTTGCAATAAACATTGTTACTTCAGGGGCAGGCAAATGACAGGTCAAGGCAGGCAGGACCAGGGTCAGGTCAGGCAAGGGTCAAAACCAGGAGGACGGGAAAAAGAGAGAATGAGGAAAAGCAGGAGCTGAGACAAAATGCTGGTTGACTTGAACAAATGAGACAAACTGGCACAGACAGACAGAAAACACAGGTAAATATACCCAGGGGATAAGTGGGGAAGATGGGCGACACCTGGAGGGTGGTGGAGACAAACACAGGGACAGGTAACAGATCAGGGTGCGACTCCCTTCCCCTCTCTACATGTACATCTCTTTCTCTCTCCTCTCTCTCCCTCTCTTGTGGCCTCTCCCTTTCTATAAATTCAAATAAATGTATTTCAATTAGATAAGCTTTGTTGTTCTGAAAAGTAAAGGATCTTACATTGCGTGAGCAAATTATAACAGGAGTCTCTGTGCAAATACACCTTGTACACAATGAGATGGTATGCTGCACCTATTTTAAATGTCGCCTCCCTCCCTCCCTCCCCCCTCTCTTACTCTGTGTCTGTCTGTCTCTTCCTCTCTGTTTCACTTTCATTTCACTTTGTCTTTCTCTCTTTATCCCTCCTTCTTTTTATCTCTTTCTTTGACTGTTCTTCCATTCTCTCTCCTCCAGTCTTAAAGCCATGGTATAGTATCTTGCACCCTTCTTCTACAAAGCGAAGAGTAGTAAAGTTCGGCGCCTAGAATATGAACAAGGTGAACCATGGTGATACAAAATGGTACTCCACAAAATCTAGCACGCAAAGACAAAGGAAGTTTGGTGGTATTTATGTCAATTGGTGTCATGAAGTGAAGGATTTTGTACTGAAAGAAGCCAGTGCACAAGAAAAAGATGAATCCTTTGCACTTCTATACGCAATTCACAGGCCAATGAAACATTCTGTTGAGTATGAAACATGAGCAAGCCTTTAATGTGATGTAGGTTGTTCATACAGTAATATACAGTCGCACAGTACTATAGTATTATAATAGTGAGGACAAACACTGAGCGAACAAACATTAGGAACACCTGCTCTTTCCATGACACACCAGGTGAATCCAGGTGAAAGCTATGATCCCTTATTGATGTCACTTGTTAAATCCACTTCAATCAGTGTAGATGAAGGGAAGGAGATGGGTTGAAATAATATTTGTAAGCCTTGAGACAATTTAGAGATGTATTGTATTTGTCTGCCATTCAGAGGGTGAATGGGCAAGACAAAAGATGTAAGTGCCTTTGAACGAGGCATTGTAGTAGGTGCCAGGTTCACCTGTTTGTGTCAAAAACTGCAACGCTGCTGGGTTTTTCAAAACAACGCTGCTGGGTTGTTCAACAGTTTCCTGTGTGTGCCGAGAATGGTTCACCACCCAAAGGACATCCAGCCAACTTGACACAACTATGAGAAGCATTGGAGTCAACATGGGCCAGTATCGCTGTGGAACGCTTTTGACACCTTGTACAGTCCATGCTGCGACAAATTTAGGTTGTTCTGAGTGCCAAAGGGGAGCAACTCAATACTAGGAAGGTGTTCCTAATGTTTTGTACACTCAGGGTATTTGATGATGAGAAGATATTACAGTAGAACAAATTAATTTGCAATAAAAAAATGTAAGAAAACACTGTATTGACAATCCTCCAGAGACACCCCTCCCTCCCTCCCACACACACACACACACACACACACACACATTCTCTGGACTTTTGTCTAGTCCCCTCAATTTTCCTGGGATGTCATTGAGGACCAGGTCAGGATGTTTTCAAGTTAACATCATGTTTTAAAGGTTCTCACTGTTGATACAGTGCCAAAATGTTTTCCATATCAGCAGTCCAGTTTTCAAGATATTTGTCTTTCAAGAAGCAAAGTCTCACCAGCAACATAATCAAATGATCCTTTGTGCATCATCATGATGATGAGGCCGGTGACACTTTGCTTCTTGAAAGTCCAACATCTTGAAAATGTGACTGCTGATATGCAAATAACATTGGGACTGTATCAACAGTGTATCAACTATATCATTGTGTTTACTTGATAGCTACCTACACAAATATCTAGCTAGAACAAAGTGTTAATAAGATAAATTCATAAAAATTATTAAAAGCAATACAAATAAATGTTCTCCAATGATACAAACACTAAAATATAGTTATTGAGCAAATGTTCCATTTGAATGAATCTAATGGGAATGTCTAATGTCCTTAGGATGTTGGGAATCCTCCTGGGGTATATAGGAGATGAAAATACATCTAAGAACTGAGTTTAGGGAATCTAACATCACACACAATATGCAATACTTAGAGTTTTACAGTCTATTTATTTTGGGACCTCTCCCCTTCCTACTCTTTCTTTCCACCCTTCTCTTTCCCTCTCCCTCTCTTTCTGTCTTCTTCTCTCTCTTTCCCCTCTGCGTGAACTCTCTCTTTGTCTGTGTGAGCTCAATACATGAGCGGTGAATGACATGGTTGATTGAAAATATTAATAAATATGATAAAATCTTCATTCCTGGCTTACTGGCTGACTGGCTGGGTGGATTGGTTAGGAGAGCAAGGATAATCCTTGCTCAGTGTTTCCTTCCTCGCTAACAGCTTAGTCATTTCAGCCACGGTCAGGTGGTCAACTGGACATCTGACTTGCCCGTCAGACAGACAGCATTCCAAATAGCATTCGATTGCCTATGGACCCTGTTCAAAAATAGTGCACTATGGAGGGAATATGTTACCATTGTGGACAGACCTACAGACAGGTACAGGGCCATGGGGTTAGAGGTTAATGCCATACTCCTGTCGTCACTGAAAAACATTTTTTTTTGCTGTTTAATATATATAAGATAAGAGCATGTGCTATATAAATATATTATAAATCCTCTGAGATTCATGACCAATTCTGATCTTATTGTTGCTCTTCTGTAACCCTGCTCTTTAAAAATGACAGTGATGCACTGTGGGGAGAGGGGGGATGGAGAGAGAGAGAGATACAGAGAGAGAGAGAGATACAGAGAGAGAGAGATACAGTGAAAGAGATGCAGAGAGAGAGTCACAGAAAGAGAGAGAGATACAGAGGGAGAGATATATATATAGAGAGAGAGAGATATACAGAGAGAGAGAGAGATACACAGAGAGAGAGAGAGAGAGAGATACAGAGAGAGAGAGAGAGATACAGAGAGACAGAGAGAGATACAGAGAGAGAGAGAGATACAGAGCGAGAGAGAGAGATACAGAGAGACAGAGAGAGATACAGAGAGAGAGAGAGAGAGATACAGAGAGAGAGAGATACAGTGAGAGAGAGATACAGTGAAAGAGATGCAGAGAGAGTCACACAGAGAGAGAGAGATACAGAGGGAGAGATACAGAGAGATGTAGAATCCCCATATTTTAATGAAGACAGCTTCTCCATCCTGGAGGGGGAAATCAATCATTTCCAGGCCCAGGGACATGTACTAGTCTGTGGCGACCTAAATGTCAGAACCGGACAAGAACCTGACACCCTCTGCACACAGGGGGACAAACACCTGCCTGGAGGTGACAGCATTCCCTCCCACATATGCCCCCCTAGGCACAACTATGACAACATAACCAACAAAAACGGGTCACAACTCCTGCAGCTCTGTCGCACGCTGGGTATGTACATAGTCAATGGTAGGTTTCGAGGGGACTCCTATGGTAGGTACACCTATAGCTCATCTCTTGGCAGTAGTACTGTAGACTACTTTATCACTGACCTCAACCCAGAGTCTCTCATGGCGTTCACAGTCAGCCCACTGACACCCCTATCAGACCACAGCAAAATCACAGTCTACTTAAACAGAGCAATACTCAATCATGAGGCATCAAAGCCAAAGGAACTGAGTAACATTAAGAAATGCTATAGATGGAAGGAATGCAATTTGGAAACCTACCAAAAAACTATTAGGCAACAACAAATTCAATCCCTTTTAGACAATTTCCTGGGTAAAACGTTCCACTGTAATAGTGAAGGTGTAAACTTGGCAGTAGAAAATCTTAACAGTATATTTGACCTCTCAGCTTCCCTATCAAATCTAAAAATCTCAAATAGAAAACCAAAGAAAATTAACAACAATGACAAATGGTTTGATGAAAAATGCAAAAATCTAAGAAAGAAATTGAGAAACCTGTCCAACCAAAAACATAGAGACCCGGAAAACCTGAGCCTACGCCTTCACTATGGTGAATCACTAAAACAATACAGAAATACACTATGGAAAAAGAAGGAACAGCATGTCAGAAATCAGCAATTAATAGTAATTGAGGAATCCATAGACTCTAACCACTTCTGGGAAAATTGGAAAACACTAAACAAACAACAACACGAATAATTATCTGTCCAAAATGGAGATGTATGGGTAAACCACTTCTCCAATCTTTTTGGCTCTATAACAAAGAATAAAGAGCAAAAACATATACATGATCAAATACAGATCTTAGAATCAACTATTATTAATCAACTATTAAAGACTACCAGAACCCACTGGATTCTCCAATTACATTGAATGAGTTACAGGACAAAATAAAAACCCTCCAACCCAAAAAGGCCTGTGGTGTTGATGGTATCCTCAATGAAATGATCAAATATACAGACGACAAATTCCAATTGGCTATACTAAAACTCTTTAACATCATCCTTAGCTCTGGCATCTTCCCCAATATTTGGAACCAAGGACTGATCAACCCAATCCACAAAAGTGGAGAAAAATTTAACCCCAATAACTACCGTCAACAGTAACCTTGGGAAAATCCTCTGCATTATCATTAACAGCAGACTCGTACACTTCCTCAATGAAAACAATGTACTGAGCAAATGTCAAATTGGCTTTTTACCAAATTACCGTACAACAGAGCATATATTCACCCTGCACACCCTAATTGACCACCAAACAAACCAAAACAAAGGCAAAGTCTTATCATGCTTTGTTGATTTAAAAAAAGCCTTCGACTCAATTTGGCATGAGGGTCTGCTATACAAACTGATGGAAAGTGGTGTTGGGGTAAAACATACGACATTATAAAATCCATGTACACAAACTACAAGTGTGCGGTTAAAATTGACAAAAAACACACACATTTCTTCACACAGGGCCGTGGGGTTAGACAGGGATGCAGCTTAAACCCCACCCTCTTCAACATACAGTGCCTTGCGAAAGTATTCGGCCCCCTTGAACTTTGCAACCTTTTGCCACATTTCAGGCTTCGAACATAAAGATATAAAACTGTATTTTTTTGTGAAGAATCAACAACAGGTGGGACACAATCATGAAGTGGAACGACATTTATTGGATATTTCAAACTTTTTTAACATATCAAAAACTGAAAAATTGGGCGTGCAAAATTATTCAGCCCCTTTACTTTCAGTGCAGCAAACTCTCTCCAGAAGTTCAGTGAGGATCTCTGAAGGATCCAATGTTGACCTAAATGACTAATGATGATAAATACAATCCACCTGTGTGTAATCAAGTCTCCGTATAAATGCACCTGCACTGTGATAGTCTCAGAGGTCCGTTAAAAGCGCAGAGAGCATCATGAAGAACAAGGAACACACCAGGCAGGTCAGAGATACTGTTGTGAAGAAGTTTAAAGCCGGATTTGGATACAAAAAGATTTCCCAAGCTTTAAATATCCCAAGGAGCACTGTGCAAGCGATAATATTGAAATGGAAGGAGTATCAGACCACTGCAAATCTACCAAGACCTGGCCATCCCTCTAAACTTTCAGCTCATACAAGGAGAAGACTGATCAGAGATGCAGCCAAGAGGCCCATGATCACTCTGGATGAACTGCAGAGATCTACAGCTGAGGTGGGAGACTCTGTCCATAGGACAACAATCAGTCGTATATTGCACAAATCTGGCCTTTATGGAAGAGTGGCAAGAAGAAAGCCATTTCTTAAAGATATCCATAAAAAGTGTTGTTTAAAGTTTGCCACAAGCCACCTGGGAGACACACCAAACATGTGGAAGAAGGTGCTCTGGTCAGATGAAACCAAAATTTAACTTTTTGGCAACAATGCAAAACGTTATGTTTGGCGTAAAAGCAACACAGCTCATCACCCTGAACAAACCATCCCCACTGTCAAACATGGTGGTGGCAGCATCATGGTTTGGGCCTGCTTTTCTTCAGCAGGGACAGGGAAGATGGTTAAAATTGATGGGAAGATGGATGGAGCCAAATACAGGACCATTCTGGAAGAAAACCTGATGGAGTCTGCAAAAGACCTGAGACTGGGACGGAGATTTGTCTTCCAACAAGACAATGATCCAAAACATAAAGCAAAATCTACAATGGAATGGTTCAAAAATAAACATATCCAGGTGTTAGAATGGCCAAGTCAAAGTCCAGACCTGAATCCAATCGAGAATCTGTGGAAAGAACTGAAAACTGCTGTTCACAAATGCTCTCCATCCAACCTCACTGAGCTCGAGCTGTTTTGCAAGGAGGAATGGGAAAAATTTCAGTCTCTCGATGTGCAAAACTGATAGAGACATACCCCAAGCGACTTACAGCTGTAATCGCAGCAAAAGGTGGCGCTACAAAGTATTAACTTAAGGGGGCTGAATAATTTTGCACGCCCAATTTTTCAGTTTTTGATTTGTTAAAAAAGTTTGAAATATCCAATAAATGTCGTTCCACTTCATGATTGTGTCCCACTTGTTGTTGATTCTTCACATAAAAATACAGTTTTATATCTTTATGTTTGAAGCCTGAAATGTGGCAAAAGGTTGCAAAGTTCAAGGGGGCCGAATACTTTCGCAAGGCAGTGTATATATCAACGAATTGGCGCGGGCACTAGAAAAGTCTGCAGCACCCGGCCTCACCCTACTAGAATCCGAAGTCAAATGTTTGCTGTTTGCTGATGATCTGGTGCTTCTGTCACCAACCAAGGAGGGCCTACAGCAGCACCTAGATCTTATGCACAGATTCTGTCAGACCTGGGCCCTGACAGTAAATCTCAGTAAGACCAAAATAATGGTGTTCCAAAAGGTCCAGTCGCCAGGACCACAAATACAAATTCCATCTAGACACTGTTGCCCTAGAGCACACAAAAAACTATACATACCTTGGCCTAAACATCAGCGCCACAGGTAACTTCCACAAAGCTGTGAACGATCTGAGAGACAAGGCAAGAAGGGCCTTCTATGCCATCAAAAGGAACATACAATTTGACATACCAGTTAGGATCTGGCAAAAAATACTTGAATCAGTCATAGAGCCTATTGCCCTTTATGGTTGTGAGGTCTGGGGTCCGCTCACCAACCAAGACTTCACAAAATGGGACAAACACCAAATTGAGACTCTGCACGCAGAATTCTGCAAAAATATCCTCTGTGTACAACGTAGGACACCAAATAATGTATGCAGAGCAGAATTAGGCCGATACCCACTAATTATCAAAATCCAGAAAAGAGCCGTTAAATTCTATAACCACCTAAAAGGAAGCGATTCCCAAACCTTCCACAACAAAGCCATCACCTACAGAGAGATGAACCTGGAGAAGAGTCCCCTAAGCAAGCTGGTCCTGGGGCTCTGTTCACAAACACACCCTACAGAGCCCCAGGACAGCAGCACAATTAGACCCAACTAAATCATGAGAAAACAAAAAGATAATTACTTGACACATTGGAAAGAATTAACAAAAATACAGAGCAAACTAGAATGCTATTTGGCCCTACACAGAGAGTACACAGCGGGCAGAATAACTGACCACTGTGACTGACCCAAAATTAAGGAAAGCTTTGACTATGTACAGACTCAGTGAGCATAGCCTTGCTATTGAGAAAGGCCACCGTAGGCAGGCATGGCTCTCAAGAGAAGACAGGCTATGTGCACACTGCCCACAAAATGAGGTGGAAACTGAGCTGCACTTCCTAACCTTCTGCCCAATGTATGACCATATTAGAGAGACACATTTCCCTCAGATTACACAGATCCACAAAGAATTCGAAAACAAATCCAATTTTGAAAAACTCCCATATCTACTGGGTGAAATTCCAGTGTGCCATCACAGCAGCAAGATTTGTGACCTGTTGCCACGAGAAATGGGCAACCAGTGAAGAACACACACCATTGTAAATACAACCCATATCTATGCTTATTTATTTTATCTTGTGTCTTTTACCATTTGTACATTGTTAAAACACTGTATATATATATAATATGACATTTGTAATGTCTTTACTGTTTTGAAACTTCTTTATGTGTGATGTTTACTGTTAATTTTTATTGTTTATTTCACTTTATATATTCACTTCATATATTATCTACCTCACTTGCTTTGGCAATGTTAACACATGTTTCCCATGCCAATAAAGCCCTTGAATTGAATTGAGAGAGATACTAAAAAATATAGCGACAGAGAGGGAGACAACTAGAAAATAAAGTGGTGGAGAGAGACAATTAGAAATATAGAGAGATATAGAGAGAGACAACAAGAAAAATATATAGAGAGAGACAACTAGAAATATATAGCGATATTCAGACAACTAGAGAAATATAGCAATGGAGAGAGAGAGACAACTAGAAATATATAGAGATACAGAGAGAGACAACTAGAAAAATAGAGAGATAGAGAGAGAGACAACTAGAAGAATATATATATATATATATACATGTATACATATATATATATAGAGAGAGAGACAACTAGAAATATAAAGCGATATAGAGAGAGACAACTAGAAAAATATAGCAATGGAGAGAGAGACAACTAGAAATATATAGAGACAGAGAGAGAGACAACTAGAAAAATATAGAGATAGAGAGAGAGACAACTAGAAGGATATATATATATTATATATATACATATATATAAAGAGAGAGAGCGAGACAACTAGAAATATAAAGAGATAGAGAGAGACAACTAGAATAATATAGAGTAATAGAGAGAGACAACTAGAAATATATAGAGAGAAAGAGACAACTGGAAATATATAGAGATATAGAGAGAGACAACTAGAATAATAGAGAGTAATAGAGAGAGACAACTAGAAATATATAGCGAGAAAGAGACAACTGGAAATATATAGAGAGAAAGAGACAACTGGAAATATCTAGAGAGAAAGAGACAACTGGAAATATATAGAGATATAGAGAGAGACAACTAGAATAATATAGAGTAATAGAGAGAGACAACTAGAAATATATAGCGAGAAAGAGACAACTGGAAATATATAGTGAGAAAGAGACAACTGGAAATATATAGAGAGAAAGAGACAACTGGAAATATATAGAGAGAAAGAGACAACTGGAAATATATAGAGAGAAAGAGACAACTGGAAAAATATATAGAGATATAGAGACAACTGGAAATATATAGAGAGAAAGAGACAACTGTAAATATATAGAGAGAAAGAGACACCTGGAAAAATATATAGAGATATAGAGACAACTGGAAATATATAGAGAGAAAGAGACAACTGGAAATATATAGAGAGAAAGAGACAACTGGAAATATATAGAGATATAGAGACAACTGGAAATATATAGAGAGAAAGAGACAACTGGAAATATATAGAGATATAGAGACAACTGGAAATATATAGAGATATGGAGACAACTGGAAATATATAGAGAGAAAGAGACAACTGGAAATATATAGAGATATAGAGACAACTGGAAATATATAGAGATATAGAGACAACTGGAAATATATAGAGAGAAAGAGACAACTGGAAAAATATATAGAGAAAGAGACAACTGGAAATATATAGAGAGAAAGAGACAACTGGAAATATATAGAGAGAAAGAGACAACTGGAAATATATAGAGAGAAAGAGACAACTGGAAATATATAGAGATATAGAGACAACTGGAAATATATATAGAGAAAGAGACAACTGGAAATATATAGAGAGAAAGAGACAACTGGAAATATATAGAGAGAAAGAGACAACTGGAAATATATAGAGAGAAAGAGACAACTGGAAAAATATATAGAGAAAGAGACAACTGGAAATATATAGAGATATAGAGACAACTGGAAATATATAGAGAGAAAGAGACAACTGGAAATATATAGAGAGAAAGAGACAACTGGAAATATATAGAGATATAGAGACAACTGGAAATATATAGAGAGAAAGAGACAACTGGAAATATATAGAGATATAGAGACAACTGGAAATATATAGAGAGAAAGAGACAACTGGAAATATATAGAGATATAGAGACAACTGGAAATATATAGAGATATAGAGACAACTGGAAATATATAGAGAGAAAGAGACAACTGGAAATATAGAGAGAGAAAGAGACAACTGGAAATATGTAGAGAGAAAGAGAGAACTGGAAATATATAGAGAGAAAGAGACAACTGGAAATATATAGAGAGAAAGAGACAACTGGAAATATATAGAGAGAAAGAGACAACTGGAAATATATAGAGATATAGAGACAACTGGAAATATATATAGAGAAAGAGACAACTGGAAATATATAGAGATATAGAGACAACTGGAAATATATAGAGAGAAAGAGACAACTGGAAATATATAGAGAGAAAGAGACAACTGGAAAAATATATAGAGATATAGAGACAACTGGAAATATATAGAGAGAAAGAGACAACTGGAAATATATAGAGAGAAAGAGACAACTGGAAAAATATATAGAGATATAGAGACAACTGGAAATATATAGAGAGAAAGAGACAACTGGAAATATATAGAGAGAAAGAGACAACTGGAAATATATAGAGATATAGAGACAACTGGAAATATATAGAGAGAAAGAGACAACTGGAAATATATAGAGATATAGAGACAACTGGAAATATATAGAGATATGGAGACAACTGGAAATATATAGAGAGAAAGAGACAACTGGAAATATATAGAGATATAGAGACAACTGGAAATATATAGAGATATAGAGACAACTGGAAATATATAGAGAGAAAGAGACAACTGGAAAAATATATAGAGAAAGAGACAACTGGAAATATATAGAGAGAAAGAGACAACTGGAAATATATAGAGAGAAAGAGACAACTGGAAATATATAGAGAGAAAGAGACAACTGGAAATATATAGAGATATAGAGACAACTGGAAATATATATAGAGAAAGAGACAACTGGAAATATATAGAGAGAAAGCGACAACTGGAAATATATAGAGAGAAAGAGACAACTGGAAATATATAGAGAGAAAGAGACTACTGGAAAAATATATAGAGAAAGAGACAACTGGAAATATATAGAGATATAGAGACAACGAAATATATAGAGAGAAAGAGACAACTGGAAATATATAGAGAGAAAGAGACAACTGGAAATATATAGAGATATAGAGACAACTGGAAATATATAGAGAGAAAGAGACAACTGGAAATATATAGAGATATAGAGACAACTGGAAATATATAGAGAGAAAGAGACAACTGGAAATATATAGAGATATAGAGACAACTGGAAATATATAGAGATATAGAGACAACTGGAAATATATAGAGAGAAAGAGACAACTGGAAATATAGAGAGAGAAAGAGACAACTGGAAATATATAGAGAGAAAGAGAGAACTGGAAATATATAGAGAGAAAGAGACAACTGGAAATATATAGAGAGAAAGAGACAACTGGAAATATATAGAGAGAAAGAGACTACTGGAAATATATAGAGATATAGAGACAACTGGAAATATATATAGAGAAAGAGACAACTGGAAATATATATAGAGAAAGAGACAACTGGAAATATATAGAGAGAAAGAGACAACTGGAAATATATAGAGATATAGAGACAACTGGAAATATATATAGAGAAAGAGACAACTGGAAATATATAGAGATATAGAGACAACTGGAAATATATAGAGAGAAAGAGACAACTGGAAATATATAGAGAGAAAGAGACAACTGGAAATATATAGAGATATAGAGACAACTGGAAATATATAGAGATATAGAGACAACTGGAAATATATAGAGATATAGAGAGAGACAACTAGAAATATATAGAGATATAGAGAGAGACAACTAGAAATATATAGAGATATAGAGAGAGACAACTAGAAATATATGGAGATATAGAGAGAGACAACTAGAAATATAGAGAGATATAGAGAGAGACAACTGGAAATATATAGAGATATAGAGACAACTGGAAATATATAGAGATATAGAGACAACTGGAAATATATAGAGATATAGAGACAACTAGAAATATATAGAGATATAGAGAGAGAGACAACTGGAAATATATAGAGATATAGAGACAACTGGAAATATATAGAGATATAGAGAGAGACAACTAGAAATATATAGAGATATAGAGAGAGACAACTAGAAATATATAGAGATATAGAGAGAGACAACTAGAAATATATAGAGATATAGAGAGAGACAACTGGAAATATATAGAGATATAGAGAGAGACAACTGGAAATATATAGAGATATAGAGAGAGACAACTGGAAATATATAGAGATATAGAGACAACTGGAAATATATAGAGAGAAAGAGACAACCGGAAATATATAGAGATATAGAGAGAGACAACTGGAAATATATAGAGATATAGAGACAACTGAAAATATATAGAGAGAAAGAGACAACTGGAAATATATAGAGATATAGAGAGAGACAACTGGAAATATATAGAGATATAGCCGCAAAGACTATGTCTCTTTAGGAGGTGGATTCAGGTCGTAGAGGTTGGTGTTCAAAACATTGTTGTAAAAACTGCCTCCTCTTCATCCAATTATTGTGACAGCCTCGTACTGAACATATAATGCTTGTCATGTTGATGGATTTTTGGATTTTGTGCAGTTCTGTCAGTGTAAAACTATCAAGCTCTCAACTAAAAGTACCACTTCGCCTACTTTGCCTCCCGCCTCTAGCAATGCGCCAGATGTTGCCGGATATAGAAACACAATTGCAACTAACTCACCGAGATCAATGTGACGTTCCAGATTTAGGTGAATAAAGAAAGACAACTAGAAAAATATAGGGATAGAGAGAGAGAGGCAGCTAGAAAAATATAGAGATATAGAGAGAGACAACTAGAAATATATATAGATATAAAGAGAGAGACAACTAGAAATATAGAGATATAGAGAGAGACAACTAGAAATATATAGAGAGAAAGAGACAACTGGAAATATATAGAGATATAGAGAGAGACAACTGGAAATATATAGAGATATAGAGACAACTGGAAATATATAGAGATATAGAGAGAGACAACTAGAAATATATAGAGATATAGAGAGAGACAACTAGAAATATATATATAAATATAAAGAGAGACAACTAGAAATATATAGAGATATAGAGAGAGACAACTAGAAATATATAGAGATATAGAGAGAGACAACTGGAAATATATAGAGATATAGAGACAACTGGAAATATATAGAGATATAGAGACAACTAGAAATATATAGAGATATAGAGAGAGAGACAACTGGAAATATATAGAGATATAGAGACAACTGGAAATATATAGAGATATAGAGAGAGACAACTAGAAATATATAGAGATATAGAGAGAGACAACTAGAAATATATTTGAGATATAGAGAGAGACAACTAGAAATATATAGAGATATAGAGAGAGACAACTGGAAATATATAGGGATATAGAGAGAGACAACTGGAAATATAGAGAGATATAGAGAGAGACAACTGGAAATATATAGAGATATAGAGACAACTGGAAATATATAGAGAGAAAGAGACAACTGGAAATATAGAGAGATATAGAGAGAGACAACTGGAAATATATAGAGATATAGAGAGAGACAACTAGAAATATATAGAGATATAGAGAGAGACAACTAGAAATATATAGAGATATAGAGAGAGACAACTAGAAATATAGAGAGATATAGAGAGAGACAACTAGAAATATATAGAGATATAGAGAGAGACAACTGGAAATATATAGAGATATAGAGACAACTGGAAATATATAGAGATATAGAGACAACTAGAAATATATTGAGATATAGAGAGAGAGACAACTGGAAATATATAGAGATATAGAGACAACTGGAAATATATAGAGATATAGAGAGAGACAACTAGAAATATATAGAGATATAGAGAGAGACAACTAGAAATATATAGAGATATAGAGAGAGACAACTATAAATATATAGAGATATAGAGAGAGACAACTGGAAATATATAGAGATGTAGAGAGAGACAACTGGAAATATAGAGAGATATAGAGAGAGACAACTGGAAATATATAGAGATATAGAGACAACTGGAAATATATAGAGAGAAAGAGACAACTGGAAATATATAGAGATATAGAGAGAGACAACTGGAAATATATAGAGATATAGAGAGAGACAACTAGAAATATATAGAGATATAGAGAGAGACAACTAGAAATATATAGAGATATAGAGAGAGACAACTAGAAATATAGAGAGATATAGAGAGAGACAACTAGAAATATATAGAGATATAGAGAGAGACAACTAGAAATATATAGAGATATAGAGAGAGACAACTAGAAATATAGAGAGATATAGAGAGAGACAACTGGAAATATATAGAGATATAGAGACAACTGGAAATATATAGAGATATAGAGACAACTAGAAATATATAGAGATATAGAGAGAGAGACAACTGGAAATATATAGAGATATAGAGAGAGAGACAACTGGAAATATATAGAGATATAGAGAGAGACAACTAGAAATATATAGAGATATAGAGAGAGACAACTAGAAATATATAGAGATATAGAGAGAGACAACTAGAAATATATAGAGATATAGAGAGAGACAACTGGAAATATATAGAGATATAGAGAGAGACAACTGGAAATATATAGAGATATAGAGAGAGACAACTGGAAATATATAGAGATATAGAGACAACTGGAAATATATAGAGAGAAAGAGACAACTGGAAATATATAGAGATATAGAGAGAGACAACTGGAAATATATAGAGAGAAAGAGACAACTGGAAATATATAGAGATATAGAGAGAGACAACTGGAAATATATAGAGATATAGCCGCAAAGACTATGTCTCTTTAGGAGGTGGATTCAGGTCATAGAGGTTGGTGTTCAAAACATTGTTGTAAAAACTGCCTCCTCTTCATCCAATTATTGTGACAGCCTCGTACTGAACATATAATGCTTGTCATGTTGATGGATTTTGGGATTTTGTGCAGTTCTGTCAGTGTAAAACTATCAAGCTCTCAACTAAAAGTACCACTTCGCCTATTTTGCCTCCCGCCTCTAGCAATGCGCCAGATGTTGCCGGATATAGAAACACAATTGCAACTAACTCACCGAGATCAATGTGACGTTCCAGATTTAGGTGAATAAAGAAAGACAACTAGAAAAATATAGGGATAGAGAGAGAGAGGCAGCTAGAAAAATATATAGATATAGAGAGAGACAACTAGAAATATATATAGATATAAAGAGAGAGACAACTAGAAATATATAGAGAGAAAGAGACAACTGGAAATATATAGAGATATAGAGAGAGACAACTGGAAATATATAGAGATATAGAGACAACTGGAAATATATAGAGATATAGAGAGAGACAACTAGAAATATATATAAATATAAAGAGAGACAACTAGAAATATATAGAGATATAGAGAGAGACAACTAGAAATATATAGAGATATAGAGAGAGACAACTAGAAATATATGGAGATATAGAGAGAGACAACTAGAAATATATAGAGATATAGAGAGAGACAACTAGAAATATATATAAATATAAAGAGAGACAACTAGAAATATATAGAGATATAGAGAGAGACAACTAGAAATATATAGAGATATAGAGAGAGACAACTAGAAATATATGGAGATATAGAGAGAGACAACTAGAAATATATAGAGATATAGAGAGAGACAACTAGAAATATAGAGAGATATAGAGAGAGACAACTAGAAATATATAGAGATATAGAGAGAGACAACTAGAAATATAGAGAGATATAGAGAGAGACAACTGGAAATATATAGAGATATAGAGACAACTGGAAATATATAGAGATATAGAGACAACTAGAAATATATAGAGATATAGAGAGAGAGACAACTGGAAATATATAGAGATATAGAGACAACTGGAAATATATAGAGATATAGAGAGAGACAACTAGAAATATATAGAGATATAGAGAGAGACAACTAGAAATATATAGAGATATAGAGAGAGACAACTAGAAATATATAGAGATATAGAGAGAGACAACTGGAAATATATAGAGATATAGAGAGAGACAACTGGAAATATAGAGAGATATAGAGAGAGACAACTGGAAATATATAGAGATATAGAGACAACTGGAAATATATAGAGAGAAAGAGACAACTGGAAATATATAGAGATATAGAGAGAGACAACTGGAAATATATAGAGAGAAAGAGACAACTGGAAATATATAGAGATATAGAGAGAGACAACTGGAAATATATAGAGATATAGCCGCAAAGACTATGTCTCTTTAGGAGGTGGATTCAGGTCATAGAGGTTGGTGTTCAAAACATTGTTGTAAAAACTGCCTCCTCTTCATCCAATTATTGTGACAGCCTCGTACTGAACATATAATGCTTGTCATGTTGATGGATTTTTGGATTTTGTGCAGTTCTGTCAGTGTAAAACTATCAAGCTCTCAACTAAAAGTACCACTTCGCCTATTTTGCCTCCCGCCTCTAGCAATGCGCCAGATGTTGCCGGATATAGAAACACAATTGCAACTAACTCACCGAGATCAATGTGACGTTCCAGATTTAGGTGAATAAAGAAAGACAACTAGAAAAATATAGGGATAGAGAGAGAGAGGCAGCTAGAAAAATATAGAGATATAGAGAGAGACAACTAGAAATATATATAGATATAAAGAGAGAGACAACTAGAAATATATAGAGAGAAAGAGACAACTGGAAATATATAGAGATATAGAGAGAGACAACTGGAAATATATAGAGATATAGAGACAACTGGAAATATATAGAGATATAGAGAGAGACAACTAGAAATATATAGAGATATAGAGAGAGACAACTAGAAATATATAAATATAAAGAGAGACAACTAGAAATATATAGAGATATAGAGAGAGACAACTAGAAATATATAGAGATATAGAGAGAGACAACTAGAAATATATGGAGATATAGAGAGAGACAACTAGAAATATATAGAGATATAGAGAGAGACAACTAGAAATATAGAGAGATATAGAGAGAGACAACTAGAAATATATAGAGATATAGAGAGAGACAACTAGAAATATAGAGAGATATAGAGAGAGACAACTGGAAATATATAGAGATATAGAGACAACTGGAAATATATAGAGATATAGAGACAACTAGAAATATATAGAGATATAGAGAGAGAGACAACTGGAAATATATAGAGATATAGAGACAACTGGAAATATATAGAGATATAGAGAGAGACAACTAGAAATATATAGAGATATAGAGAGAGACAACTAGAAATATAGAGAGATATAGAGAGAGACAACTAGAAATATATAGAGATATAGAGAGAGACAACTGGAAATATATAGAGATATAGAGAGAGACAACTGGAAATATAGAGAGATATAGAGAGAGACAACTGGAAATATATAGAGATATAGAGACAACTGGAAATATATAGAGAGAAAGAGACAACTGGAAATATATAGAGATATAGAGAGAGACAACTGGAAATATATAGAGATATAGAGACAACTGAAAATATATAGAGAGAAAGAGACAACTGGAAATATATAGAGATATAGAGAGAGACAACTGGAAATATATAGAGATATAGCCGCAAAGACTATGTCTCTTTAGGAGGTGGATTCAGGTCGTAGAGGTTGGTGTTCAAAACATTGTTGTAAAAACTGCCTCCTCTTCATCCAATTATTGTGACAGCCTCGTACTGAACATATAATGCTTGTCATGTTGATGGATTTTTGGATTTTGTGCAGTTCTGTCAGTGTAAAACTATCAAGCTCTCAACTAAAAGTACCACTTCGCCTATTTTGCCTCCCGCCTCTAGCAATGCGCCAGATGTTGCCGGATATAGAAACACAATTGCAACTAACTCACCGAGATCAATGTGACGTTCCAGATTTAGGTGAATAAAGAAAGACAACTAGAAAAATATAGGGATAGAGAGAGAGAGGCAGCTAGAAAAATATAGAGATATAGAGAGAGACAACTAGAAATATATATAGATATAAAGAGAGAGACAACTAGAAATATAGAGATATAGAGAGAGACAACTAGAAATATATAGAGAGAAAGAGACAACTGGAAATATATAGAGATATAGAGACAACTGGAAATATATAGAGATATAGAGACAACTGGAAATATATAGAGATATAGAGAGAGACAACTAGAAATATATAGAGATATAGAGAGAGACAACTAGAAATATATATAAATATAAAGAGAGACAACTAGAAATATATAGAGATATAGAGAGAGACAACTAGAAATATATAGAGATATATAGAGAGAGAACTAGAAATATAGAGCGATATAGAGAGAGACAACTAGAAAAATAGAGAGATAGAGAGACAACTAGAAATACATAGAGATGTAGAGAGAGACAACTAGAAATGTATAGAGACGAGAAAAATATTGAGAAATAGAGAGAGACAACAAGAAAAATATAGAGATAGAGAGAGACAACCAGAAATATAAAGAGATATAGAGAGAGAACTAGAAAAAATGTATAAATATTAAGAGATAACTAGAAATATATAGCAATAGAGAGAGAAAGAGAGAGCCTGTTAAAAGGGTCGTGAATGAGAAAGATGCAGAGAGTAGGGAGAGAGAAAGAAGGATGGAGAGAGAGAGAAAAGAGTGAATCAATGGGAAGAAAGTTAGAGAGGAGGACCAAAGAGGAGAGTGTGATATGGGGGAGAGTAAACTGTTTTGAATCTGATTGTGTACTGCGCTCTCCCCGTGGAGTTTTTAATCTGCTATTTTAACTGACTGTGGTCCACAACAGGGCTGGATTACTGCCACACTGAGCACATGAGTTTAGCAATACCATTTGTTAGACTTATGTAGCCAAATTGTTCCTAAACAGTCTGAATCTGCCACTGTTCATCACGTCATATTTTGCATTATCACACACACACACACACACACACAGTGTATATAGATTTGTAAGTGTGTGTTTGTATTTCCTGCATGCATGTGTGTTTGTGCATGCCTGTACAGCAGTGATCACCAACCGATCACGATCACAATCGACTGGTCGATCTCCAAGGCATTTCTAGTCAATCACCAAACTTTTTTTATTTTAAACAATAATAAATCCTTGCATTCATATTTTTCTTATTTGATTTGGCACTGTTGGCAGTAGGTGCACTTGATTCAGCAGTCCTAGCGCTGTGAAGACAAAGTGTTCCCATTTTCAACCATTTCATGTGTCTGAAGGTAGAACTCCACCTACCCGGCAGACCCAGAGAACAAATCAAGTGGACCTATAGGCCTACCGCTGGCAAATCAGATAGCTCAGATCACCGTGTCTGCACAGTTTCCTCGAGCCATAGGTAAAAAGAAGCCTTGAACGCGCACAGCAAAGTACATATTGTGAGATTTCAAAACTTTTTATAAAACCATGACTAGAAAGACTCAACCAATACAGCAAAGAACACATGACTAGAGAGACTCAACCAATACAGCAAAGAACACATCACTAGAGAGACTCAACCAATACAGCAAAGAACACATCACTAGAGAGACTCAACCAATACAGCAAAGAACACATCACTAGAGAGACTCAACCAATACAGCAAAGAACACATCACTAGAGAGACTCAACCAATACAGCAAAGAACACATCACTAGAGAGACTCAACCAATACAGCAAAGAACACATCACTAGAGAGACTCAACCAATACAGCAAAGAACTGCTGTTTTTATGAGTGAGTTTCAGTTATTTTTCTATCCCTGTCAACACTTTGTTCAACACTTTCATAAGTCATAAAATGCGCATTCTCCCTACTTCTACTCACGCTACAACCAGCACTGCAGCTGCAATGAATGACTATAGCAAAGTGTTCCCATAAGCTTGCCTTGTTATTGTTAGTGGCTTATGGCTTCTCTGGTCATAGGAGTTACAACTTTAATTGGTGCGTGAGGCAGAAATAATGCAGAAACTTGAGTCAGTGGTAGATCTCAACTTGCATTTTGACTCTGAAAGTGATCTTGACTCAGGAAGTGATCTTGACTCAGGAAGTGATCTTGACTCAGGAAGTGAACTTGAATCAGGAAGTGAACTTGACTCAGGAAGTGATCTGAACTCAGGAAGTGATTTTGACTCTGGAAAGGTTGGTGACCACTGTTGTGCAGTGTACTATGTGTAACTGTGGATCTATCTATTAAAGTGGAGTGAGCGGTCAGATAAACATTACATATGCCTTAGCCTGCATTCTGAGTGGTGCTTATCTAATGAGGCTCTTCTGCAAGTCCTGTATGTGGATGATGAAGTGTGAAGCAGCTCTTATCCTTTAGATCAGCAGGCCTATGCCCGCCTGTGACAGAGACTAATGGGCAGACTTAGACTCTGCCACAGGGCCTGCACTGCTGCTGTCCACTCACATTACTCAACAGTACGCCTCTCCCTTGAGATTAATGAGCTAGCCTAGGTTCCCCCTGCTTCAGGCCTATTACCTACGGATGTTGCCCTTCAGGCTCAGTCCCGATCCTAGACTGAGCCTGATACCAAACGCGGTGCCGGATTAGCACACGGCGGCCGACAACTGGGGTGGGAGAAACCTTATTTTTTTTAAACCACTCAGTGGGATGTCCAGCTCAGGGTTAGGGTGACCCATAGTTCATCAGGCTCTCCTAGGACTTTAAAAACCGGGGAACTTGAGTGGTGAGTATACTTTCTCCACTCTGCAACTGTTATAATTAAATAAATATTGTCTTTACACCCACGGGTGCGCACCAGAAACCCTTCACCTGTGTACCTGGAGTTACTCACCGTGATGGGTCTTAGTTTCCCACAAGATGAAAGGTATATTCACCATGTCAGTCTTAGTCTAACATCCTAAGACATTCTATAGACACCCCAAGCATGAACCCACACTGTAACAAAGAGAGGAAGCTTTCTGTTCTATTTCATTGTAACAAAGAGAGGAAGATTTCTGTTCTATTTCACTGTAACAAAGAGAGGAAGCTTTATGTTCTATTTCACTGTAACAAAGAGAGGAAGCTTTATGTTCTATTTCCCTGTAACAAAGAGAGGAAGCTTTCTGTTCTATTTCACTGTAACAAAGAGAGGAAGCTTTATGTTCTATTTCCCTGTAACAAAGAGAGGAAGCTTTCTGTTCTATTTCACTGTAACAAAGAGAGGAAGCTTTCTGTTCTATTTCACTGTAACAAAGAGAGGAAGCTTTCTGTTCTATTTCACTGTAACAAAGAGAGGAAGCTTTCTGTTCTATTTCACTGTAACAAAGAGAGGGAGCTTTCTGTTCTATTTCCCTGTAACAAAGAGAGGAAGCTTTCTGTTCTATTTCACTGTAACAAAGAGAGGAAGCTTTCTGTTCTATTTCCCTGTAACAAAGAGAGGAAGCTTTCTGTTCTATTTCACTGTAACAAAGAGAGGAAGCTTTCTGTTCTATTTCACTGTAACAAAGAGAGGAAGCTTTATGTTCTATTTCCCTGTAACAAAGAGAGGAAGCTTTCTGTTCTATTTCCCTGTAACAAAGAGAGGAAGCTTTCTGTTCTATTTCACTGTAACAAAGAGAGGAAGCTTTCTGTTCTATTTCACTGTAACAAAGAGAGGAAGCTTTCTGTTCTATTTCCCTGTAACAAAGAGAGGAAGCTTTCTGTTCTATTTCCCTGTAACAAAGAGAGGAAGCTTTCTGTTCTATTTCACTGTAACAAAGAGAATAAATGTTCTGTTCTATTTCACTGTAACAAAGAGAGGAAGCTTTCTGTTC
Source organism: Oncorhynchus kisutch (assembly GCF_002021735.2). Lineage (NCBI taxonomy): Eukaryota > Metazoa > Chordata > Actinopteri > Salmoniformes > Salmonidae > Oncorhynchus > Oncorhynchus kisutch. The sequence goes on from NC_034181.2 coordinate 14,866,609, forward strand.
TATTTCACTGTAACAAAGAGAGGAAGCTTTCTGTTCTATTTCACTGTAACAAAGAGAATAAATGTTCTGTTCTATTTCCCTGTAACAAAGAGAGGAAGCTTTCTGTTCTATTTCCCTGTAACAAAGAGAGGAAGCTTTCTGTTCTATTTCACTGTAACAAAGAGAGGGAGCTTTCTGTTCTATTTCACTGTAACAAAGAGAGGAAGCTTTCTGTTCTATTTCACTGTAACAAAGAGAGGGAGCTTTCTGTTCTATTTCACTGTAACAAAGAGAGGGAGCTTTCTGTTCTATTTCACTTTAACAAAGAGAGGAAGCTTTCTGTTCTATTTCACTGTAACAAAGAGAGGGAGCTTTCTGTTCTATTTCACTGTAACAAAGAGAGGAAGCTTTCTGTTCTATTTCACTGTAACAAAGAGAGGGAGCTTTCTGTTCTATTTCACTGTAACAAAGAGAGGAAGCTTTCTGTTCTATTTCACTGTAACAAAGAGAGGGAGCTTTCTGTTCTATTTCGAGCAGTAAACCCTCAAGAGGAAATCCACCGCCTATTTTTTATTAAAGCAAAAACCCTTTACAATGAGTCTACTACTCTATGAATTCCCTAACTCCCAACCTTAAGGAAACCCAATCCTGTTCCAGCTAAGAAAAGTACAAATATATGAACTTTCCCCTGTGAGTAAAGAACAGAGGCTTACTTCTAACTGATGTCTTGAAGAATTTTGAAAAGGTGACAAACTCCAACGCCAACCACAATGTTACAAAAAGTGGAACTTAAAAACAGCAGTAAAAAAATATGGCAAAAATGCCCCAAAAAGAGAGAGGTTCTAAAAGCTAGCTGTCTGCAAAGAAGAGAAGATAACCATATGTAACGTGCAAACAAAGTCTTGCAGTATATACTGTAATGCCATCCTTACACACTCCTCCCCTTATATCAGGTTCATACTACACAGAAATGTCCCTTTATTCAACCACTCCATTAAAACCAGTTATGTCTGGTCCCTACTAGTCCCAGTCCCATTCCCAGTCCCATTCCCAGTCCCAGTCCCAGTCCCAGTCCCAGTCCCAGTCCCAGTCCCAGTCCCAGTCCCAGTCCCAGTCCCAGTCCCAGTCCCATTCCCAGTCCCAGTCCCATTCTTCATTGCACTTATTGACCTCAAAGGAGGGGTCTGGAAGAAGTTCATGTTGCATGGTCCATCCTTCGACCACTTACTTTGGTACTTTGCCAGACTACATCTCTGGCCCTGCTGACGCTGTCTTCGGCGACAAGGGTGCTGATGTAGGCAGTACGGGGGCTGGCTCTGCAATCCTCTGCTGGCTGCAACATCACTTCCCCTTCTGTTCTTCTTCCCCTCACGTCGAATCTCTGTTTTTCTGGCCTCCTGCTCTCTCCATCAAGTTACATCCATCCCATGGTTAACAACAACAACACACACACACTCGTCATCTTCCTCCTCTTTATCCTTCATCTAGCTGCAGAGTGTTACCCAGATGCCTTGCAGGTTGGTCCTGATCCTTGACTTTGACCATGCTTGAAACATATAGATAAACTCTTCATGGATCTCTATCTAAATTCAAAGTGAAAATTTCCAAAGTTACAGTAACATAGCATATATATGCTATGTTATATATAATTATAGTAAATCCTTCTAGTAACCACAGCATAATACATCACCATTTAGACAGTTGGATTCTTATAGGTTGTTATATCAGAAACCATGAGCTGTGAATGCTTCTGATTGTGCTTCCAATGTTCTCTTTGATTCTCTTAAGGAAATGTCCTGCCTCATTTCTCCCTTCACTGTCTGTTGGGCAACAGATTTTACATTCATCACACCAACGTCTTTCATCAGCCCCCTTCATCAGCTTGAATAGTAGTTTAGGATCTCACTCACAAAGCCTAGCACCTTCTGTGATGGAGAGCTAGACATCTGCATTATAAGGCAAGAGGAATGAGGAAGTAAGGCCTTTCCTGTAAGGCATAATCAGAGTCAATGGAAATCAACAAAACTTGTTTATTGGCAGGGGTGTAAAGTACTTAAGTAAAAATACTTTAAAGTACTATATAAGTCATTTTGGGGGGTATCTGTACTTTACTTTACTATTTATATTTTTGATAACATTTAATTTTACTTTACTACATTCCTAAATAATATATTGTACTTTTTAATCCACTGACACTCAAAAGTACTCATTACATTTTGAATGCTTAGCAGGACAGGAAAATGGTCCAATTCACACACTTATCAAGAGAACATCCCTGGTCATCCATACTGCCTCTGATCTGGCGGACTGGAGTGTTGGACTGTATCCCTGGCTATATGTAGATTTAAAAACTTTATTTTTTTATTTACTTTTGAAACATACGTTTTTTTTTTGCAGTTACATTTACTTTTGATACTTAAGTATATTTAAAACCTAAAAACTCAAGTAAAAGTGAAAGTCCGAGAGAGAGAAAGGGGAGGGAGGGAGGGAGGGAGGGAGGGAGGGAGGGAGGGAGGGAGGGAGGGAGGGAGGGAGAGAGAGAGAGAGAGAGAGAGAGAGAGAGAGAGAGAGAGAGAGAGAGAGAGAGAGAGAGAGAGAGAGAGAGAGAGAGAGAGAGAGAGAGAGAGAGAGAGAGAGAGAGAGAGAGAGAGAGAGAGAGAGAGAGAGAGAGAGAGAGAGAGAGAGAGAGAGAGAGAGACTTTTCCTCAGGTGGGTTCAGAGATACTGTTTTGTTTTGAGTGGTTTTGATGTCACTGTTTAATTTTTTTCCTTCCTTTTAATTTGTTTTGTTCTTTTTTGTTGGGGGCATTACAGGTGCATTATTCACATTATCCACATTTGAATAGTTCTCCGACATGTTTCCCTCTTTGCAAGTTTGTTAATTTTGTCCAGACTCACTAACTTTGCCATATACATTTTGAAACCGCACTATGGATTTCATCCCAATAGCCAGAAGAGGGAAACAAGGGAAGCATTGAACTACAGAAATTCAGCCGTGGCACTATATATTTTGACAATAGCTATTCTGCCAGTTAAAGCAACTGGGATATTAGTCCATCTACTGAGTTCAAATGTAATTTATTTGAGCGTTCTGTTAAAGTTTCTGGCGATGGTTTTATCTAAGGAAGGCTAAATATATCTATTCCCAAATATTTAAAATGGGAAATGATTGGGATTCATAAGTAGAGATGGAGTCCTCCATCGGGGTCTTGAGAGGCAGTAGGGTTGATTTGGTTAGCTTTATAACTTGAGATAGAGCTGAATATGTCTGTGACCTTCAGAGCTTTTGGGAGGGATTGAGATACTTTATCTAGACAATGTAAGATATCGTGATCCTCTAACTGGTCCTGTAAAGAACCGAAAAGGCAACCAACAAAGAGAGAGTCTCCTCTTTGAACTAAAGTTTAGTCAACGGTGTGTTTTGTTAGAAGTTTGAAAAACCTTTGCAGAGACAAAATAGTTTTGGGGGAAACCCAAGCCTGTCATTCCTGCCTGTCAGAAGTTGCTACATGGCCAGGAGTGTGTGTCGTGTTTCAACAGAGAGATGCGCGGGCGGAAGAGACCAGAAAACGGGTGTTGGGCACTATGACAGGTGGAGAACACCTACAGATAGGGTGGGAGGTCTGAACCTCAATATGGAACAGTCTCCAGATAAGAGTACTAGCTACGTCATCTCTCGCTTTCTGTTAAAACAGCCAACATCAGTCGGCTGATTCTAGAAATCGCTTAGTTCTAGTCAGGCAGCTCAGTCTCCTATTCAGAAGCCCCCCACAGTGGGTTAACTGCCTGTTCAGGGGCAGAGTGTGTGTGTGTGTGTGTGTGTGTGTGTGTGTGTGTGTGTGTGTGTGTGTGTGTGTGTGTGTGTGTGTGTGTGTGTGTGTGTGTGTGTGTGTGCGCGTGTGTGTATCTCAGTCTGTTTTAGATAGAATTGTTAGAAGTTGGAACTGTTTAGCTCAATACCTCTTTACTGTGCAGATCAATACAACACCCGTACATAGCTCTCTCACCCACTAACATCAATATCTCATACCTCCCAAATCCACTAAGGCCAGGCACAACACCCTCATAGGGTCATTTTTTCCCCTTAATCATATAAAAATCTACTTTTACCAGTTGAATGTAGACACAAATATAATACACTACCTGTTTTACAAACGGTAGGCCTACCTAATGGATGGTCATTCATAAAATTCCATTGCGGGCAGAAACTGCAGTCTACACCCCAGTAAGCACAGTCCGACGACGACGTCCATGGGGTAGATAAGGTTGCTGGACATTCCCATAACAAAAGAATGTCGCTGCAATGGATAGCAGACATTTTACGGGTTTCTGACCAATTCTGCTGTGTTGTGTGTTTTTGCGTTGATCTTAACTTTTATTGTACATAATGTATTTATTATTACTTTTGTTATTACGTGTTTTCTTTTTATATAATAATATAATTTCACTATTTTCTTTCTCTCTGCATTGTTGGGAAGGGCCCGTAAGTAAGCATTTCCCTACAAGTTGTTGACCAAGTATGTAATTAATAAAATTGGATTGGATTTGAACACATCAGCGTAACCCCATAATAACTAAGACCATGTGGCACTTCTATGAGTGTTGTGGAGAAGACAGCCAGCTCTCGTCATTAAAGTTGAACTTGGATATGTTTTTCAATAAGCCGTCACCTCCAGGAAAGTCCGTGAGAGCTCATCATTGCAGGGTACCCCTTAGAGTAGTTTAAACCTTGGTGGCAGGGCACCCCCCTGTATATAGCCTCCACATTGACTCTGGTCCGGCACCCCCCTGTATATAGCCTCCACATTGACTCTGGTCCGGCACCCCCCTGTATATAGCCTCCACATTGACTCTGGTCCGGCACCCCCCTATATATAGCCTCCACATTGACTCTGGTCCGGCACCCCCCTGTATATAGCCTCCACATTGACTCTGGTCCGGCACCCCCCTGTATATAGCCTCCACATTGACTCTGGTCTGGCACCCCCCTGTATATAGCCTCCACATTGACTCTGGTCCGGCACCCCCCTGTATATAGCCTCCACATTGACTCTGGTCCGGCACCCCCCTGTATATAGCCTCCACATTGACTCTGGTCCGGCACCCCCCTGTATATAGCCTCCACATTGACTCTGGTCCGGCACCCCCCTATAAATAGCCTCCACATTGACTCTATACCGGTACCCCCCTATATATAGCCTCCACATTGACTCTGGTCCGGCACCCCCCTGTATATAGCCTCTACATTGACTCTGGTCCGGCACCCCCCTGTATATAGCCTCCACATTGACTCTGGTCCGGCACCCCCCTGTATATAGCCTCCACATTGACTCTGGTCCGGCACCCCCCTATATATAGCCTCCACATTGACTCTGGTCCGGCACCCCCCTGTATATAGCCTCCACATTGACTTTGGTCCGGCACCCCCCTGTATATAGCCTCCACATTGACTCTGGTCCGGCACCCCCCTGTATATAGCCTCCACATTGACTCTGGTCCGGCACCCCCCTATATATAGCCTCCACATTGACTCTATACCGGTACCCCCCTATATATAGCCTCCACATTGACTCTGGTCCGGCACCCCCCTGTATATAGCCTCCACATTGACTCTGGTCCGGCACCCCCCTGTATATAGCCTCCACATTGACTCTGGTCCGGTACCCCCCTGTATATAGCCTCCACATTGACTCTATACCGGTACCCCCTGTATATAGCCTCCACATTGACTTTATACCGGTACCCCCTGTATATAGCCTCCACATTGACTCTATACCGGTACCCCCCTATATATAGCCTCCACATTGACTCTGGTCCGGCACCCCCTGTATATAGCCTCCACATTGACTCTGGTCCGGTACCCCCCTGTATATAGCCTCCACATTGACTCTGGTCCAGCACCCCCTGTATATAGCCTCCACATTGACTCTGGTCCGGCACCCCCCTGTATATAGCCTCCACATTGACTCTGGTCCGGCACCCCCCTGTATATAGCCTCCACATTGACTCTGGTCCGGCACCCCCCTGTATATAGCCTACACATTGACTCTGGTCCGGTACCCCCCTGTATATAGCCTCCACATTGACTCTGGTCCGGCACCCCCCTGTATATAGCCTCCACATTGACTCTGGTCCGGCACCCCCCTGTATATAGCCTCCACATTGACTCTGGTCCGGCACCCCCCTGTATATAGCCTCCACATTGACTCTGGTCTGGCACCCCCCTGTATATAGCCTCCACATTGACTCTATACCGGTACCCCCTGTATATAGCCTCCACATTGACTCTGGTCCGGCACCCCCTGTATATAGCCTCCACATTGACTCTGGTCCGGCACCCCCTGTATATAGCCTCCACATTGACTCTGGTCCGGCACCCTCTGTATATAGCCTCCACATTGACTCTGGTCCGGCACCCCCCTGTATATAGCCTCCACATTGACTCTGGTCCGGCACCCCCCTGTATATAGCCTCCACATTGACTCTGGTCCGGCACCCCCCTGTATATAGCCTCCACATTGACTCTGGTCCGGCACCCCCCTGTATATAGCCTACACATTGACTCTGGTCCGGTACCCCCCTGTATATAGCCTCCACATTGACTCTGGTCCGGCACCCCCCTGTATATAGCCTCCACATTGACTCTGGTCCGGCACCCCCCTGTATATAGCCTCCACATTGACTCTGGTCCGGCACCCCCCTGTATATAGCCTCCACATTGACTCTGTTCTGGCACCCCCCTGTATATAGCCTCCACATTGACTCTATACCGGTACCCCCTGTATATAGCCTCCACATTGACTCTGGTCCGGCACCCCCTGTATATAGCCTCCACATTGACTCTGGTCCGGCACCCCCTGTATATAGCCTCCACATTGACTCTGGTCCGGCACCCCCTGTATATAGCCTCCACATTGACTCTGGTCCGGCACCCTCTGTATATAGCCTCCACATTGACTCTGGTCCGGCACCCCCCTGTATATAGCCTCCACATTGACTCTGGTCCGGCACCCCCCTGTATATAGCCTCCACATTGACTCTGGTCTGGCACCCCCCTGTATATAGCCTCCACATTGACTCTATACCGGTACCCCCTGTATATAGCCTCCACATTGACTCTGGTCCGGCACCCCCTGTATATAGCCTCCACATTGACTCTGGTCCGGCACCCCCTGTATATAGCCTCCACATTGACTCTGGTCCGGCACCCTCTGTATATAGCCTCCACATTGACTCTGGTCCGGCACCCCCCTGTATATAGCCTCCACATTGACTCTGGTCCGGCACCCCCCTGTATATAGCCTCCACATTGACTCTGGTCCGGCACCCCCCTGTATATAGCCTCCACATTGACTCTGGTCCGGCACCCCCCTGTATATAGCCTACACATTGACTCTGGTCCGGTACCCCCCTGTATATAGCCTCCACATTGACTCTGGTCCGGCACCCCCCTGTATATAGCCTCCACATTGACTCTGGTCCGGCACCCCCCTGTATATAGCCTCCACATTGACTCTGGTCCGGCACCCCCCTGTATATAGCCTCCACATTGACTCTGTTCTGGCACCCCCCTGTATATAGCCTCCACATTGACTCTATACCGGTACCCCCTGTATATAGCCTCCACATTGACTCTGGTCCGGCACCCCCTGTATATAGCCTCCACATTGACTCTGGTCCGGCACCCCCTGTATATAGCCTCCACATTGACTCTGGTCCGGCACCCTCTGTATATAGCCTCCACATTGACTCTGGTCCGGCACCCCCCTGTATATAGCCTCCACATTGACTCTGGTCCGGCACCCCCCTGTATATAGCCTCCACATTGACTCTGGTCCGGCACCCCCCTGTATATAGCCTCCACATTGACTCTGGTCCGGCACCCCCCTGTATATAGCCTCCACATTGACTCTGGTCCGGCACCCCCCTGCCGACGTTATCTACCCGAAGGAGTTATTCGGCTGGCTCCTCCGTCGCGACGTTACCTGAACGCCCATCTGCGGCCTGCTAACCGTTAGCTGTCTTACCGGCTGCTATCTGAATAGACAATCGGACAATTTATTTATTTTTATTATTATTATGTTTTCTTCTTGGGCCTCTATAACTATATCTATTGTTTTTATTTTTGTTGTTGTTGTGTGATTTGGATTGATCCCCTCTACCACACGGAACCCCACTAACCTACTGACGGAGCGCAGGAGGTGGCTAACAAACAGACCTCCATCCTATGCTAGCTTGCTACCGATGCCCTGGCTAGCTGTCTAAATCACCAACCAACCTCTCCACTCACCGGACCCTTTTGATCACTCGACTAAGCATGCCTCTCCTTAATGTCAATATGTCTTGTCCATTTCTGTTCTGGTTAGTGTTTATTGGCTTATTTCACTGTAGAGCCTCTAGTCCTGCTCACTATACCTTATCCAACCTATTAGTTCCACCACCCACACATGCAATGACATCTCCTGGTTTCAACGATGTTTCTAGAGACAATATCTCTCTCTTCATCACTCAATACCTAGGTTTACCTCCACTGTATTCACATCCTACCATACATTTGTCTGTACATTATACCTTGATGCTATTTTATCGCCCCCAGAAACCTCCTTTTACTCTATGTTCCAGACGTTCTAGACGACCAATTCTCATAGCTTTTAGCCGTACCCTTATTCTACTCCTCCTATGTTCCTCTGGCGATGTAGAGGTGAATCCAGGCCCTGCAGTGCCTAGCTCCACTCCTATTCCCCAGGCGCTCTCTTTTGACGACTTCTGTAACCGTAATAGCCTTGGTTTCATGCATGTTAACATTAGAAGCCTCCTCCCTAAGTTTGTTCTATTCACTGCTTTAGCACACTCTGCCAACCCGGATGTTCTAGCTGTGTCTGAATCCTGGCTTAGGAAGACCACCAAAAACTCAGACATTTTAATTCCAAACTACAACATTTTCAGACAAGATAGAACTGCCAAAGGGGGCGGTGTTGCAATCTACTGCAAAGATAGCCTGCAGAGTTCTGTCCTACTATCCAGGTCTGTACCCAAACAATTTGAACTTCTACTTTTAAAAATCCACCTCTCTAAAAACAAGTCTCTCACCGTTGCCGCCTGCTATAGACCACCCTCTGCCCCCAGCTGTGCTCTGGACACCATATGTGAACTGATTGCCCCCCATCTATCTTCAGAGTTCGTGCTGCTAGGCGACCTAAACTGGAACATGCTTAACACCCCAGCCATCCTACAATCTAAACTTGATGCTCTCAATCTCACACAAATAATCAATGAACCTACCAGGTACCTCCCCAAAACCTTAAACACGGGCACCCTCATAGATATCATCCTAACCAACTTCCCCTCTAAATACACCAGAGCTGTGCTCTGGACACCATATGTGAACTGATTGCCCCCCATCTATCTTCAGAGTTCGTGCTGCTAGGCGACCTAAACTGGAACATGCTTAACACCCCAGCCATCCTACAATCTAAACGTGATGCCCTCAATCTCACACAAATAATCAATGAACCTACCAGGTACCTCCCCAAAACCTTAAACACGGGCACCCTCATAGATATCATCCTAACCAACTTCCCCTCTAAATACACCAGAGCTGTGCTCTGGACACCATATGTGAACTGATTGCCCCCCATCTATCTTCAGAGTTCGTGCTGCTAGGCGACCTAAACTGGAACATGCTTAACACCCCAGCCATCCTACAATCTAAACTTGATGCCCTCAATCTCACACAAATAATCAATGAACCTACCAGGTACCTCCCCAAAACCTTAAACACGGGCACCCTCATAGATATCATCCTAACCAACTTCCCCTCTAAATACACCTCTGCTGTCTTCAACCAAGATCTCAGCGATCACTGCCTCATTGCCTGCATCCGTAATGGGTCAGCGGTCAAACGACCTCCACTCATCACTGTAAAACGCTCCCTGAAACACTTCTGCGAGCAGGCCTTTCTAATCGACCTGGCCGGGGTATCCTGGAAGGATATTGATCTCATCCCGTCAGTAGAGGATGCCTGGATATTTTTAAAAAATGCCTTCCTAACCATCTTAAATAAACATGCCCCATTTAAGAAATTTAGAACCAGGAACAGATATAGCCCTTGGTTCTCCCCAGACCTGACTGCCCTTAACCAACACAAAAACATCCTATGGCGTTCTGCATTAGCATCGAACAGCCCCCGTGATATGCAGCTGTTCAGGGAAGCTAGAAATCATTATACACAGGCAGTTAGAAAAGCCAAGGCTAGCTTTTTCAAGCAGAAATTTGCTTCCTGCAACACTAACTCAAAAAAGTTCTGGGACACTGTAAAGTCCATGGAGAATAAGAACACCTCCTCCCAGCTGCCCACTGCACTGAAGATAGGAAACACTGTCACCACTGATAAATCCACCATAATTGAGAATTTCAATAAGCATTTTTCTACGGCTGGCCATGCTTTCCACCTGGCTACTCCTACCCCGGACAACAGCACTGCACCCCCAACAGCAACTCGCCCAAGCCTTCCCCATTTCTCCTTCTCCCAAATCCATTCAGCTGATGTTCTGAAAGAGCTGCAAAATCTGGACCCCTACAAATCAGCCGGGCTAGACAATCTGGACCCTTTCTTTCTAAAATTATCTGCCGAAATTGTTGCCACCCCTATTACTAGCCTGTTCAACCTCTCTTTCGTGTCGTCTGAGATTCCCAAAGATTGGAAAGCAGCTGCGGTCATCCCCCTCTTCAAAGGGGGGGACACTCTTGACCCAAACTGCTACAGACCTATATCTATCCTACCGTGCCTTTCTAAGGTCTTCGAAAGCCAAGTCAACAAACAGATTACCGACCATTTCGAATCTCACCATACCTTCTCTGCTATGCAATCCGGTTTCAGAGCTGGTCATGGGTGCACCTCAGCCACGCTCAAGGTCCTAAACGATATCTTAACCGCCATCGATAAGAAACATTACTGTGCAGCCGTATTCATTGATCTGGCCAAGGCTTTCGACTCTGTCAATCACCATATCCTCATCGGCAGACTCGACAGCCTTGGTTTCTCAAATGATTGCCTCACCTGGTTCACCAACTACTTCTCTGATAGAGTTCAGTGTGTCAAATCGGAGGGTCTGCTGTCCGGACCTCTGGCAGTCTCTATGGGGGTGCCACAGGGTTCAATTCTTGGACCGACTCTCTTCTCTGTATACATCAATGAGGTCGCTCTTGCTGCTGGTGAGTCCCTGATCCACCTCTACGCAGACGACACCATTCTGTATACTTCCGGCCCTTCTTTGGACACTGTGTTAACAACCCTCCAGGCAAGCTTCAATGCCATACAACTCTCCTTCCGTGGCCTCCAATTGCTCTTAAATACAAGTAAAACTAAATGCATGCTCTTCAACCGATCGCTACCTGCACCTACCCGCCTGTCCAACATCACTACTCTGGACGGCTCTGACTTAGAATACGTGGACAACTACAAATACTTAGGTGTCTGGTTAGACTGTAAACTCTCCTTCCAGACCCATATCAAACATCTCCAATCCAAAGTTAAATCTAGAATTGGCTTCCTATTTCGCAACAAAGCATCCTTCACTCATGCTGCCAAACATACCCTTGTAAAACTGACCATCCTACCAGTCCTCGACTTTGGCGATGTCATTTACAAAATAGCCTCCAATACCCTACTCAACAAATTGGATGCAGTCTATCACAGTGCAATCCGTTTTATCACCAAAGCCCCATATACTACCCACCATTGCGACCTGTACGCTCTCGTTGGCTGGCCCTCGCTTCATACTCGTCGCCAAACCCACTGGCTCCATGTCATCTACAAGACCCTGCTAGGTAAAGTCCCCCCTTATCTCAGCTCGCTGGTCACCATAGCATCTCCCACCTGTAGCACACGCTCCAGCAGGTATATCTCTCTAGTCACCCCCAAAACCAATTCTTTCTTTGGCCGCCTCTCCTTCCAGTTCTCTGCTGCCAATGACTGGAACGAACTACAAAAATCTCTGAAACTGAAAACACTTATCTCCCTCACTAGCTTTAAGCACCAACTGTCAGAGCAGCTCACAGATTACTGCACCTGTACATAGCCCACCTATAATTTAGCCCAAACAACTACCTCTTTCCCAACTGTATTTAATTTTAATTAATTTATTTATTTTGCTGCTTTGCACCCCATTATTTTTTATTTCTACTTTGCACATTCTTCCATTGCAAAACTACCATTCCAGTATTTTACTTGCTATATTGTACTTACTTTGCCATCATGGCCTTTTTTGCCTTTACCTCCCTTCTCACCTCATTTGCTCACATTGTATATAGACTTGTTTATACTGCATTATTGACTGTATGTTTGTTTTTACTCCATGTGTAACTCTGTGTCGTTTTATCTGTCGAACTGCTTTGCTTTATCTTGGCCAGGTCGCAATTGTAAATGAGAACTTGTTCTCAACTTGCCTACCTGGTTAAATAAAGGTAAAATAAAAAAAATAAAAAAATATAGCCTCCACATTGACTCTGGTCCGGCACCCCCCTGTATATAGCCTCCACATTGACTCTGGTCCGGCACCCCCCTATATATAGCCTCCACATTGACTCTGGTCCGGCACCCCCCTGTATATAGCCTCCACATTGACTCTGGTCCGGCACCCCCCTGTATATAGCCTCCACATTGACTCTGGTCTGGCACCCCCCTGTATATAGCCTCCACATTGACTCTGGTCCGGCACCCCCCTGTATATAGCCTCCACATTGACTCTGGTCCGGCACCCCCCTGTATATAGCCTCCACATTGACTCTGGTCCGGTACCCCCTGTATATAGTCTCCACATTGACTCTATACCGGTACCCCCCTGTATATAGCCTCCACATTGACTCTGGTCCGGTACCCCCCTGTATATAGCCTCCACATTGATTCTGGTCCGGTACCCCCTGTATATAGCCTCCACATTGACTCTGGTCCGGTACCCCCCTGTATATAGCCTCCACATTGACTCTGGTCCGGTACCCCCTGTATATAGTCTCCACATTGACTCTATACCGGTACCCCCCTGTATATAGCCTCCACATTGACTCTGGTCCGGTACTCCCTGTATATAGTCTCCACATTGACTCTATACCGGTACCCCCTGTATATAGTCTCCACATTGACTCTATACCGGTACCCCCTGTATATAGCCTCCACATTGACTCTGGTCCGGTACCCCCTGTATATAGCCTCCACATTGACTCTGGTCCGGTACCCCCTGTATATAGCCTCCACATTGACTCTGGTCCGGTACCCCCCTGTATATAGCCTCCACATTGACTCTGGTCCGGCACCCCCCTGTATATAGCCTCCACATTGACTCTGGTCCGGTACCCCCTGTATATAGCCTCCACATTGACTCTGGTCCGGTACCCCCCTGTATATAGCCTCCACATTGACTCTGGTCCGGTACCCCCTGTATATAGCCTCCACATTGACTCTGGTCCGGCACCCCCCTGTATATAGCCTCCACATTGACTCTGGTCCGGTACCCCCTGTATATAGCCTCCACATTGACTCTGGTCCGGTACCCCCCTGTATATAGCCTCCACATTGACTCTGGTCCGGCACCCCCCTGCATATAGCCTCCACATTGACTCTGGTCCGGTACCCCCTGTATATAGTCTCCACATTGACTCTGGTCCGGTACCCCCTGTATATAGCCTCCACATTGACTCTGGTCCGGCACCCCCCTGTATATAGCCTCCACATTGACTCTGGTCCGGTACCCCCCTGTATATAAGGTTATTTTTTTACTGCTCCTCTTTAATTACTTGTTTTTTTTCCTCTTATTCTTATCTATATTTTTTTTAACTGCACTGTCGGTTAGCGGCTCATAAGTAAACATTTCACTGTAAGGTCTACACCTGTTGTATTCGGCGCATGTGACTAATACAATTTGATTTGATTTGATTTGATATACTATATCCCCAAAGTTAGGGAAAGTTACTACACTGTTCTGAGGTCAGGTGTATATTTTCATTGTGGTTAAGGTTAGTTTGACTGACAGCTAACATATGACAAAATAAGCCGTAATTAAAAGAGCAAGTCATGCCATATCTCTGTTGCCTGCAATTATGTCAATTGTCTTCATTTTCTTCAGGTTTCATCGGGGGAGAATAGACATGCTCCATGCTTCTCCAGTCTACCGCCTGCACCCACGTCATGATCACTGATTCTAGACCAGACAGCTGTGATGCCTGCTGGGAGTCAGTGCTGGTTCTGTAAGATCATGTGTAACCTATCCAACTGTTTCTCTTTTTCTCTCTTTCTCTGTTGTATTCCATTCAGGTGCCATAGAGTGGACGATTTGAAAAGAAATGCATTTCTGGATAACTTTAGGAACTGTTTCATATTTATATGAAATGTTCTGATCAACATAATGCATTTACATGGATGGTTATAATCTATGTAACGCATTTCTGTATGTGGTTAGAATCCATGTAATGAATTTCTGTATGTGGTTAGAATCTTTATTGGAATGCATTTCAAGGTGCCTCGAGCTTTTGTTTCCATTTACAGCTGCCTCTGAACCAAAGCCTCTGCCTTTTTTCTGTAACCTGTGTGTGTGTGTGTGTGTGTGTGTGTGTGTGTGTGTGTGTGTGTGTGTGTGTGTGTGTGTGTGTGTGTGTGTGTGTGTGTGTGTGTGTGTGTGTGTGTGTGTGTGTGTGTGTGTGTGTGTGTGTGTGTGTGTGTGTGTGTGCGCACGTGCGTGACAGACAGACAGATCCAGTCCTTGATAGCATATCTTAACTGTTTCCATTTTGGAAAATTGCACATCTCATTTTGCCTTAGATAGAGTTCATAGAAGTTGGAACTGTTTGACTCAATACCTCTTTACTGTGCAGATCAATACAACACCCGTACATAGCTCTCTCACCCACTAACATCAATATCTCATACCTCCCAAATCCACTTCATATTCAGTCCAATATTTACTATACTGTCTGTGTCCGTATTAGATCCATGATTCACTCAACATTGCGTAAAGAGTTTGCCTCTCCGTTCGTGAAATTAAATAATTCCAGAATAATAGATTATACTCAGATAATTTAATCTCAAAATATGAAATTTCATCCAAAACGCTATATATCCATTTTCAGAAAGGTTTGTAAATGAGATTTTATTGTTGAAATAAAATATGAAAGAAATAGGTGTATTTTTTCATTATCTAATCATGGCATGGGGTTGTTCAATGACATACATGTATTTGTTTATCTTTTATCACTTGGTGGTTTCACTTCAAAGAGACAAATGATCATGCTTTTTTTTAAATGCTATATATCTGCCTCACTCTCAGAAATAAGTAGTACTGCTAGGTTGTACACAGTCAAATGTAACAAATAACTACATTTTTAATAAAGGACTGTACAAATGATACATTTGTGATATCAATATTTAAAAAATGTTTAAAAAATAATTCAATAGAGTAATATGTTATCTGTATGTAAAACATTTACATTTGATATTTTTGTCATTTAGCAGATGCTCTTATCCAAAGTGACTTACAGTAAGTACCTTCATCTTTAAGATAACTAGGTGAGAAAACCACATATCACAATCAAATGTACAGGATATGAACATTCCATTCCAGCTAAACAATGGATGGATATATAGCGTTTTGCAAAAAAAAACACATTTAAAATCCAATAATCCAGAGAACAGTCATATTTTACACACACATGATGGTGCCAGTAAGCAATCCTTTTTTTAATGAAAAAAAAAACATAAATGTGGGAAAATATATGAATATAACGTTTTGGAAATAAACTCTTCATATGTATTTTCTTCCTTTTCTTTCTTTTTACAAATGTCATTGAACGCTTTCCTCTTTTTGTAGAGTAGACGTTACAATCAGAAGTTGTAGTTTTTCGATAGTTTTTTGTATTGTTTCAGTGCTACAAAGCTTGGTGTGATTTAGGACAGAAACCCTCGCGTCGTAGTCGCAACGCGGCGCGCGTGTCTCGTGGATGGCAATGCATGAATTCAGAACATTGTATTTGAATGACACATCTTGCATGGGAATACGATGCCTCGCAGATATTTACAATATCGAATATGCTAGACAGGAGCAGCTTACACAGCATATGCAAATATACTTCCTGTCTCTCTCCACGTCTCACTGTATATGTGCCGTAGGCTATTCTGTTTCTAATTCACACCGTAGGCTAGAGACTGTCCCTGAAAATAACATGTTTCTTTTTTCTGTTTCATTAACTCATTGGAAGTTAACGCTAACACTTTACGACGAAATGTCTCACGGTCTGTGGAATTTGCATCTTATGATCTTAGTGAAAGCACTTTGGAAGTCTTTGTTAAAGTAGGCATAAATTATGGGGTTGAGGAGAGAGTTCGAATAGCCCAGCCAGTTGATGACGGCGCCCAGCCATTCTGGCATGTAACAACTCTCCGCACAGAAAGGCAAGACCAGCGCCACGATGAAAAAGGGCAGCCAGCAGAAAATAAAAGTGCCCATGATGATACCGAGCGTCTTTACCGTTTTCCTCTCCCTGGACAGAGCTATTTTCCTCTTAGCCTCCGTGTTCTTTTCGTTCCTGTTCTCAAACCCTTGTGAGGACTGTGGAGTGTTGGGGAGAGGAAGGTGGTTCTTAGAATTGTTGGTCACTTCTATGATCTCCAACGACTCGCCGTCCTCCCCGTGCTTCACCGAGCCGTTTACGCACGGGGAGTTGAATGTAGGTTCCACACTGCGCTTCCAATTCTTGCCCCCCGCCTCTCCATTAATCTTCTTGTGGAAAATAGCCGGCGACACGGCCAAGCACTTGTCCGACACTTTTACCTTTTCCGATTTCTTCACAGTTTTCCAAACCTGGAACCTGGCTGCCTTGAATATCCGCCCGTAGAGGACCAGCATGAGGATAAGTGGGATGTAAAATGCTCCGAACGTGGAGTAGATGGTATAACCCGGGTCCTGACTGATGGTGCAGGCGTCCGGGTTCGCCCTGTCCTCGGCTTTCCTCCAGCCTAACATTGGAGGGATGGAGATTGAGAACCCAATCAGCCAAGTCACGCTGATTAACATCACGGCTCGCCTGGGTGTCCTTTTGTTCACATAGTCTATGGGGTCCGTGATAGCCCAGTACCTGTCCAGGGCAATTGCGCACAAATGCAGAATGGACGACGTGCAACACAACACGTCCAGGGAGATGAATATATCACATATCTCCTGTCCCAGAGTCCATTTGTTCAGGACTTGGTAGAGGGCTGCCATGGGTAGTACCAGAACTGATACCATGAGGTCTGTAACGGCTAGCGAGCCGATCAGATAGTTGGCCACATTCTGGAGCGACCTCTCCAGCGCAATGGCGGCGACGACGCACGCGTTGCCGAATATGGAACAGAGGATGAGCGCGCCGAGCAGCAGAGAGGTGACCACCTGGTAACTCAGCTCCACCTCAGGCACACTTCTAGACCCCGTTGCATTCTCATTGTCTCCCCACTTTGGAATGACATCCACGACGTCGGGGAAGTCTGTGGTCGAATTGCTGTTGTCACTGACGTTGTTTATAAAATCCATAGTGCGTCAGGGGCATGGGACACCCGATAGGCGCGTCCGGTAGGACTGGACAAGGTAACCAAATGGGGAACCTGGAGGCTCAGTCAGTCCCTCGTGCTGGCGCCGGTGTGAGTTCTACCGGGGTCCATCGGAGTTCCTGTGCCTGTTCCCTCGTTCCGAGGACGCATGACGCGTACTGGTACCAGTGTGTGTGTGCGCATGTGTTTGTTGACGGTCGGGGCGCTCACTGGTCCTGCAAATGATCTGCGCCTGGTGACGACGTGAATTCATTTATAAGCTACCAGCAGCAGTAGGTATACGTCAGACGGCCATTGCATGAGGTCGCCGCGGAGTTCTGTTTCTCTGCTCTCCCTTGCGGAGTCCTTTCGATAGCTGCATATTAAAGAGAAAGAGGGGAGCTTCTCCCTCTTCTGTTTCTTTTCTACTTTAAAAAATATATTTTCTCATTTTTTGCGATATATGCTTGTGTACCTCTGTAGCCTAATCAAATTGTGCAAGAAACTAAAGTAGTTTCCTGCATTGCGAGTAACTATTTATTTATGAAATAAAAATAAAGTCGATTGATATTTTGTTTAAAATTAATTGCAAGCTGAAAACGCGTTTCATCTCATTGAACATTAGAGGGGGAGTAATTCTCTTCAAATGATGACAACAAAATATATATTTATCAAAGTTCAAAAACTATTATTATTTAGCAGTGTGATATAAAATAATTTAAGTATAAATTGTATTTAATTCATAATATATGTCATTCTAAATGTGATTGACAAATAAACTCATTCCCAAAATGAGTGGAGCCTGTATGCGGTATTTCAGGACCAAGGACAGCTCCTTGCTCGAGTCCAGAACAGAAATATGCTGCCATCTGCTGTAAAGGAACGAGAACTACGGCTGCACACCTTAGAGCTTGGAAGAATGTGTGGTTTTCTGAACCACAGATGAGGAAAAAGTCAAAGTGCGAGTCAGAAGCTTGCTCACGCAAGTTCATTAAAGTCCCATGCCGAGGTCGTCTCTAAGAAAGAAACACCGGAACAACCCATAGCCTAACCAACGATAGGCTATTGTTTTATATTAGCCTATTAGGTCTATATTACTTAGTAAGCACTACCGGCTGAGGTTAATCTAATTAAATTGATTCAATGAAATTCAATTGATTCAATTCAATATTTGAGGACTGTAACCATAGAAATACATTGTGTTTATGCTTATTGATAAGCCATTGTCAACTTCCCGTCTATGGTTATTTTGCTCACTGTCACCATTTGTTTACATATTATTGATTTCATACAGAAAAAACATTTGTTTGTAAATGCAACTACGGCCATGTAAATAATTGTTAGGCTACTCGTTTTGAATCCACCGGTAGCACCTTGTGTGGCCATAAAAGTTACTGGTCTGTCTGCCTTACACCTTAGAAATAGCCTAGGTACCAGTATTTTTATCTAACATGACACTCCTTGCCACTCCTGTCATTTACCGAAGAAGTCATTTGTCCAATCAGTCAATTAACGTTATGGTTAAAAGTCATTCTACAGATTTAAAATTGGCATACAAACGCTTACATCATGTAATAATGACCTGACTAGATCATAAAGGAAAAATTGTCCAGACAGAGTGTTGAGTTTACCAATTGACGGTTTATTAACCCAACTTTACACAGGCTACTGTTTGGCCGTAGCCCACGCCAAATAAACGAAAGATACCCCACAAGCCAACCGTGACCTTCTCTTGTGAAACCCAGACGTAAGAGAGCGAACAAAGGCTAAACCTGGTCTTAACTTCCAATGCTCCATCCCCCTGCCCAACCCCCCTCCACGCCACTCCGCCAACCGCCAGGATGCCCGGCTCAGAACATTCCAGGCATTCCGGTGATTGGCAGATAGCAGGTTGATTGGCATGTCGGACCCCGCAAACACTGGGTACTGGTAAGTACAACACAACCACCTACGAGCCTAACACATAACACACAGCTGTCTGTGCGGGTCGCTACAATAATTTGCATTTTGACAGCATTTTGAATCTCCCGTAGTAACCGTGCCATTCCAAACACAAAAACTGTGAAAAGAATTCACGAAAATACAAAACACAGTGGCATGAGCTTCTTTTTATCTTAAAGTAAAGAAACTCTGCTCCAAATTAGGAGTAGACCCTCCCGTAGCTGAGAAGCTTACGGTATTATAATATTGATGATTTACCGTTTATAATGGTTGGATCTTGAAATTATTCTATCAACGAATAGCATATCGTTTTAAACCAATAGCATATAAATTTATATTCCTGTGTCTATTATTTTTCTTAGTTGTCTTTAATTGTTGTGGGATGTTATAGCTATAGTAAACGTGTATGAATTAATTATTTGCTGTTTGGAATCCAACCAATAAATTACTCTAGGCCTAAGAAATTATTGCAAGCCTATTCTGACTAACTTGATGATTGCATGTGTAAATGTTTCAAATAAAAACTACATTGTTTTAATGTTGTTGTTTTTTTAGGGACAGATACAAGAGTCAATGTTTTAATTGTATCTATTCCTAACAGATTTGGCTATTATGATCTATTTATATATTATTAATTCTGCCGGACCCCCGGAAGACTAGCTGCTGCCTCGGGGATCCATAATGAATACAACAACAAATGACTTCAAAGCCGGTGAATGCATCCAACTGGTATTTACGACTTCATAGCTGAAAATTACAAAACAAAAGACAGTGAATAGGATTACCTACCACCTTGGATAAATAAACGTTCAAAACTAAAGCTTGAGTGTTGAGAAGGTGTCAAATGTACACTTAACCCAGTATTATTGTTTAATTGCAACAAATTGTTATGGAAATTATCTATATTAAATAAAGGCCAGAGTGATTTTTTTTTTTTTTAACCACGTTTCATTGGGTTGGCCAAAGCATAAGTTAAATTCGCCAAACCAAAAAAATATCACTATTGCGTCATCACTGAAGACTAGTAGTTTTCAAAATTCTAAATGTTATTAATAATTATTGCATCATCATTTATCACGTTATGACGTCACGCATGCCACCTCCAGCCCTATAAAAGGGATCCCTGGCCGTCTACAATTCATTCATAGACTTACTTATCAATCAATCACAATGCCAAGAAGACGCAGAAGATCCAGCAGCCGCCCTATACGCAGGCGCCGCCGTCCAAGGGTGTCCCGGCGTCGCAGGAGAGGAGGCCGTAGGAGGCGTTAGAAATTCCGGGTAACCCTCCCGACCCCCTGGTAGTGTAGAGCTGTTAAAGTCTGCTTAATTAAAAGGTGGGCTTTTAACTAAAACTGTTACGACTTTGACTTTTTATTATTAAATAGTTTTAGGCAGTATAGCTCATTAAGGCAGTTATACAATTTTAAAAACATTACAATGCATTCATAACAGATTTCACAACACACTCAGTTAAGTGTGTGCCCTCAGGCCCCTCCTCCACTACCACACATTGAGGCTAATGGCCAACAAGCTTTATCAACCATAGATTAAATGCACAGCTATCAAGCTGGTAAATAAATTATAGTGTTAAAAAACATTGTTGCATTCAACTGCAGAAAATGTTATTATTGAGGTAATTTCCTTAAAGGTTCAATCAATCAGCAGTTGCTACATCAATTTTTCAAATTAAATTAATTATATGTAGGACTGCCCACTGATTCTTGAAGAATATAACTAAATGCCTGATGAGCTTAGTTCAACTGTCGTACCCCATATTTATATTTCAAACTCCAATGTTTGTAAACAAAGTATATCCTCAAAACATGGTTAAAACACAATTTATTTACAGTTGCTATGTCTCTTCTCATGGTCAGGGGGAAAAGTGAGTGTTTAATGCAGGAGCTGTATTTACTATGCTCTCTTCCAGGACAATGTGGAATTCTGAGTTCTGATGCAACAATTATTTATTCACCGAGGACAATAGGTCAGAAGTGGCTATTCTTAGAAAACAGGTGTGTTGAGAGTATCACCGCCATGTTAACACTCCTTGAGTGAAATACCAACCAGGCACACCTCCCTAAAGAAGTTTAACACTCCCCTGGAAAATGGAACTGGACCGTGGCTCCTGGTGTATTTAATGGATGATAGATACTGTCACCAATCCTGCCGCCCAGCCATGGAAGCACATTACCCGCCATAGGCCAAATGGAGGGAAGCGGCCTATGGCGAATGGGGCTTCTTCGGCGTTGGGAAGCCCGACCATAATCCACTTGTCAAACAGCTTTGCCCTCCTGTGCCATCATCCCCTATCCGGACTTCTTCCCAGGGGGATTCTGTCTGGTATTCCGCCTGGGATTCTGCCTCGGACTTGGATCCTCAACTTTCCAGGAAGACTGCCTCAGACTCGGATCCACTGCGCTCCATCTCTCATGGACCTCGCGGTGTCTGACGCATTGGCTCCTCCATCAGCAACACTTGGTCAAGCCGGCCTGATTTGAAAAGAAACACTTTAAAGTTTGTGGAAATGTGAAATTAATGTAGGAGAATATAACACATTAGATCTGGTAAAAGATAATACAAAGGAAAAAACATGCGTTTTTTCCCGTCATCATTGAAATGCAAGAGAAATGCCAATGATATGACTTAGGATTCAAAGTGCAATTTTGGCCACTAGATGGCAGCAGTGTATATGCAAAGTTTTCTTTGATCCAATGAACCATTGCATTTCTATTCAAAATGTTGTATCAAGACTGCCCAAATGTGCCTAATTGGTTTATTAATACATTAATTAGTTCATAACTCTGGACTCCTCAAAGTCCTCAAACTCAAACTATCAAACTATTAATATAGCATGGTATTCTTTCACTGTAATAGCTACTGTAGTGGTTATATAATTAATTTGATGATACAGTAGTAGCAATATATGGTTATAATATCTACAGAAGAGATCGGAATGCCAATGGGGGAGGTGTTGCTGTTTATATTCAGAGTCATATTCCTGTAAAGCTTGAAGAGGATCTCTTGTCAAATACTATTGAAATAATATGACTTCAGGTTCACTCACCTGTCTGTCTCACAGTAAATGAGTGTGGAAGAGGTAAAAAAATAAATTGGTTAAAAAAAAAATCTCCCCATTGTATGGAGTAAATACCACGATTCCCACTTGGATGTGTAAGCAATCTGTAATGTTTCAGCGATACAGACTAAATAGAGCCTGAAGTCAGTGTGTTGAGAGCGCTTTATTTTACTGTACAGACATTATCCCACTGGGTACACTACGTCATTTCAATGTGGAAAATGTTACAGTTTGCGTGACAGAAATGTAAAGGTGATTTCTAAGTGAGCCGATATTGATATACAGTGTTCACTGTGAATGCGGTCTCGGCTAACATGGGAACATTCATTTTCAATGGAGGAAAGGTAACTTGGCGGGGGGACCGGACCGTTGGGCGAAGTGCAGACCGCAGGCTCTTCCCTCATCTCCAGCTCCAGCAGCGATGGATAGGAGGATGAGTAAAAGAGAGGAACAGGGTGAAGAGTCTAAGGACAAGAAAGAGAAGGAGAGAGAGATGGAGACAGAGCCAGAAGGACAATAGACAGGTGCAATCGCATGCCCTTATCTAGTGTTCGCTAAAGTTAGTTGAAGTTATTACTGGCTGTTTAAAGAATACCAAACAATACAGTTTATTTTGATCCGTAGTCTACTTTCAGGGTGAGGAACCATCTAACACTATGTTGTAAAATACTGAAATTCCCCATTAATGTCAGATACTGTAGGTATCTGATCCTTTGACTGATTACAGTCTGAAGCCATCACTCTGTTCGCCTCGCTGCCTGAGATCAGGATCAGCTGTATAGAACGGAATCTTGATTATAGTCTGAAGCCATCACTCTGTTGGCCTCACTTCCTGAGAACAGAATCAGCTTTACAGAACGGAATCTTGTTTACAGTCTGAAGCCATCACTCTGTTGGCCTCACTTCCTGAGAACAGAATCAGCTTTACAGAACGGAATCTTGTTTACAGTCTGAAGCCATCACTCTGTTGGCCTCACTTCCCGAGAACAGGATCATCTGTATAGAACAGAAACTGCCTATGTGTTTTATTACAAAGGCCATTAAAGCCTCTCACACAAGCTTGAGATTCCTTTATTGATCCAACTAAGAGCCCATTATGTATATATTTTTTGAAACTTTGAACATCCCACGGAGCACCATTAAATCCATTATTAAAAAATGGAAAGAATATGGCACCACAGCAAACCTGCCAAGAGAGGGCCGCCCACCAAAACTCACGGACCAGGCAAGGAGGGCTTTAATCAGAGAGGAAACAAAGACACCAAAGATAACCCTGAAGGAGCTGCAAAGCTCCACAGCGGAGATTGGATTATCTGTCCATAGGACCACTTCAAGGCGTACACTCCACAGAGCTGGGCTTTACGGAAGAGTGGTCAGAAAAAAATCCATTGCTTAAATAAAATATTATGCAAACACTTTTGGTGTTCGTCTAAAGGCGTGTGGGAGACTCCCCAAACATATGGAAGAAGGTACTCTGGTCAGATGAGACTAAAATTGAGCTTTTTGGCCATAAAGGAAAACGCTATGTCTGGCGTAAACCCAACACCTCTCATCACCCCGAGAACACCCCATCCCCACAGTGAAGCATGGTGGTGGCACCAGCCCAGACCTCGATCCAATTGAGAATCTGTGGTATGGCTTAAAGATTGCTGTACACCAGTGGAACCCATCCAACTTGAAGGAGGTGGAGCAGTTTTTCCTTGAAGAATGGACAAAAATCCCAGTGGCTAAATGTGCCAAGTTTATAGAGACATACCCCAAGAGACTTGTAGCTTTAATTGCTGCAAAAGGTGACTCTACAAAGTTTGGACTTTTTGGGTGGTGAATAGTTATGCACTCTCAAGTTTTCTGTTTTTTTTGTCTTATATCTTGTTTGTTTCACAATAAAAAATATTTTGCATCTTCAAAGTGGTATGTAGTTTATATCAAATGATACAAACCCCCCAAAAATCTATTTTACTTCCAGTTTGTAAAACAACAAAAGAGGGAAAATGCCAAGGGGGTGAATACTTTCGCAAGCCACTGTATACTTTACTATATCATATGTAAATAGGATCAGTTCCTTACCAGACAGACACTGTCTCTCCATAGACCAAGTTACAGTTTGTTGCTTTGTTGTATATTCAGTAACTGGATTAGCTGACTATTGACTTTACAGACTTGTAAAGTGTGTGTGTGTGTGTGCGTACGTGCGTGTGTGTATGCATGTGTTTGTGCATGTGTGTGTGTGAGTGTCCTGCTTACTATAGACAAGTCCCATCAGCGGCCAGCTTGTCTCAATAGTCATTGTCTGTGCAGTTAAGGTGAGGTTATATCTGAATGGGCTGCATGATGAGGCTTGGGCAGAGAGCCCTTCAAAACCACCCAAACAAAATAACAGATTCCAGTCTGATTGGTAGATGCAGATCTACAGGCACATTGCTAGAC
This sequence comes from Oncorhynchus kisutch, assembly GCF_002021735.2. Taxonomy (NCBI): domain Eukaryota; kingdom Metazoa; phylum Chordata; class Actinopteri; order Salmoniformes; family Salmonidae; genus Oncorhynchus; species Oncorhynchus kisutch. Next base: position 14,891,586 of record NC_034181.2, read on the forward strand.
TGGAATGATTGTAACTGGCTGTTGTTTTGTTTCTGACATCATTCTTTGCGGACATGATGGCAATTAGCATACCGTATGTAGAAGCTGCCATACTCATTACATAACATACAATGTGCTCCTGGTAGATATTTTTGTGGCCATATACAATGTGCTCCTAGTAGTTATCTTTGTGGCCATGTGATTATTAGATTGGTTTTGTGAATTGTTATGAATAACTTGCTGTGGCAATGGAGGGAGTTATGGAGTTGGCTAGATGACTACTTGGAAGATTCCAATTTGAATGCTGTGTGTGTAAATTAAGTGGTTGGCAAAATCAAATAAATAACTGTGAACAGAATATAGAGAAATATGGGTACTAGTTTGGATTACCAGGCTGGTTCTGCTTCTGTATAAAGTGTTGCCTTGTCTGGTTTGTTAAGACACTGACACGTTTGCTGAGAACAGAGAAGGACTGACACCCACTCTGACACAGATCAGTTCTCTCAGACTGTTTGTACTGCACTGTAGCCAGATTCCTCTCTGTGTACTTCATGGTACCATGTGTCTTTGGTCCCGTTTCACATTCATGTTTTGAGGTTTATGTAATGTAAGTACATTTCAGGTGCGGTTTGTTCCTGCTTTTTCAGTCTCTGCACTACAGGAAGTGTTGTGTTCCTGTGTAGTCCAGGGACGGAGGAGTCTGGGCTGTGATAGAGAAGTGTTCTTTAATATCTCGTGGGGACCCACAGTTAACACATCTGCTTCAACTCATCATTAGGTGTGTCAGTACTGG